>NC_141107.1:467023-492023 GCF_041138505.1 Cibotium barometz | reverse complement strand
GACGGTTAGCCAGAGAGAGTGAGATGAAACTTGCAAAATTTTAAAAAAATGTCTGTAAGTAAAAATAAAAACTTAGGTTCAGACCTTATCTTGTGTGAGTCTACTAAGGCTTGATTAATTAATTATCAAGGGGGAGGGGAATATGCACATCCACAATAGTCTTAAAAAATGACCTTCTACTAGATGTGTGGACATTCCATTATTTTGAATGCTTATTCAAGTTCATTTTCTCGATCAACAACCTTGCTTTGCACGCAAGAAACATAGTAGCAAACACCAATCATGACTCAAAACTCAGCACTGTTGATGATTTTGATACATTGCGTAATCTATAGATTTATACTACAAGTAAAAGAAAGTATAAGTACTGATATATAATATATACTACAAGAAAAAGAAAGTATAAATATATATATACTACAAGAAAAAGAAAGTATATAGTATCCTACAATTTATGCAGACTGTAGTTGCTGTTGATGTGTAATTTTTGCGAAAGAGATCGAGCGAGGTTGCGTCAAGCTTCAGCATATGTGGGATACCTAGCTGGCGCACTGACGGATGATCCCGGTTTTCTTTCGCTTATAAGAAAGCTCTGCTGAATCAGGCATTACATGGATACGCCAGAAGAAGGCGGAGGCGAGAGCACAGGCGAGACCGCATTGAAGGCGCAGATCAACTTCACGCCAAATCCTACATAATACTTCACAGCTGATTCTCTGACTCAATCAGGTGTACTCTGTCTTAGGCTTAGGGTTTTCCTAGCGATGAATTCCAGGTGCTGTGGCAGCGGTGATGGCTCGACCTCTCTTCCCACCATATCTTAACAATCACAATGTCTAGTGGAGCTGTGGATGCTGTTGCCATCGCAGGTGCGGCCAGCATTGAAGCACGGTTTGAGTCTCTGGAAATCATTGGCAAGGGCTCTTTTGGAGACGTTTTTAAAGGGTACGACCACCTTGATCCTACTCCTCTTACCTTTATACATCTTGGAATTTCCTGAGACCTTCTCATCCATACTGTTTAACATTTTTGTTGTGTATACAAGAAGCAGTCTCATGCTGCATGTTGTCTCTGTGATTTTGAAACGCTTTCAAAATGTCGTCTTTTCCGCTTGGACTAGTCAACCTTGAACATATTTTATGCATACTGCTTTAGTGCCGATCCCAAATGTAAAGGGGAGGCCAAAACGCCAATCCCATTATGCCGGCAAGCAGGGTTCTATAGATTAGCTGTTAGTCAGCATTGTCGTCAATCGCCGGCTACACCAGTTTTTCCTGCAAGTGAATTGGGGAATACAGTTGGACGGATATGCTGTCATGCTGATTTGAGACCAATAGTGCCAGCTCAAAACTCTCAGGATTTTTAGGCAGACAGGTTGCTGTGTTGTTGCACTTTGATTGGCTGAGATGGCTGGAGCTGCTGGCTCCCGACATGATGGATAGGCAGGCTTATGACATTTCACATGATGGGGTCAAATCACTGTGTGCCAGCTTAGGAAGTACACTCTATACGGTGATAGAGTGTACCCTCGCATGTTTTGTGACTATATGATATGAGTGGGACTGTGTGGGAAGTGGGCCTTTTATAGATGATGATAATTTTAGAGGGCAAACTAGTTGCAGTTGTTTGTCCTTTCTTTCTCACCTACAAAAGGTTTCCCTTGGACTCATTTTTAGGGTCTCTTTCTCTCAGGCTATATATGAGGATGGAGGCACTTTTTAAGCATATTTCTGGTCCATTTGCACCATTCATTCCCTAAACTTCTCCTGGTTTCCCTTGCTCCAAAACTGTTGTATGTACATTGCTCTTAGGCTCTCAGCCTGGTCACTCTCATAGCTCAACATTGATTTTTCCGTTGAAGGCATGTGCCTTGTCTACTTGTGCATGTAACAAGCAAGTAGAGAAACCGTTTTTAGCTTGTTGTGCTCATTTGTTGGTTAAGTCAATAGGACACAATTATGGAAGAAAGCACGGTTTATGCAATTTTGCAAATTAAGCTATAGAAGAAGATAGTGGGCATATTTTTTGGATGATTGGTCTATGGCCCAAGGGTTATATGAAGTTAGTTAATGGAATGGGATGCTCTTCATAAGATTATTGGGCTAAATTGAGGCGTTTGACAGAGTGATTATGACAGCAGAAGACTTTGCACACAAACATAAGCATTCCCAATATCCTCCTAACTAATCTCTATTAATTTGAAGAACAAGCTCTATGTAGATTATGGCTGTAAATCTATTCAAAATGTGACCAAACACAGATAATGCCCAAGTTGATGAGAAATGCTGCTGTTCCAAATGCTGGTCTTATTTGCTGCTATCCTCTGCCTTCAAATGCATGCCTTGGAGCTCCTGTGGGGCTTGATTGCTGATGAAGAAATTTCAGGGGGACTATTAATAAGCATATCATCCCCTTGTATTGCTGGTCAGCAGGTCGGCCGACCTGTCGGACTGTGTTAAGGCCTTTCTATCACCCGAAAATACCTCTCCAGCTGCCTGGGAGCGGACGACGCACGGGGATGTACAGGCAGGTACATGTGTTGCGCACGCTCAAACAACGCAGGATAAATCTTGGGCTTTGATACCACTGTTGGGTTAGGATTAACCCTAATGTGCAGGAAACGGGGGCAGAGAACAACAGAGAGAGGGAGAGAGAGATACGGGTAACGGGAGAGCCACACGATGCTGAATGTATTAGAACGATAAGGTTGTGTGTACACTAGCACAAGTACAAGGCATAATAATAAGATTAGTCTAGGTGTCCTTTCACAGCAAATGTCCAAGGTGCCCCTGGAGTTGGTGCTTGGTCACATGCCGCATTACACATAAGCATATGCCTTCAGTTTTAATGAGCCCTCTCAGTTTGGGATAATTTTCCCCTAATTTTGCTCTTGGAGTTAGCTTGGGTTTGGTCTTGGTGGTTTTAGAGCTAGAAGCTTTAGAACCTAAGTTGAGGTGGACCTCGAGGTCCACCCCAAGTCCGGTGCTTCATTGCCAAGTATTCGGTGGCTTGGTGGTGCAGAATAACAGGCTAGGGGTGGTGTAACACCCCTTGCCTAGATCTTTTTGTATTCCTTGCCTCCTTGGCAGGTCTTGGGGTATAGGTGTTACCTTCCTCATCAACATACGTCGTTGGCGTGTTGGTAACACTTGCTCACTAGGGGTGCATCAGGGAATCGAAATGATCCCTGAATGTCTCTAGGAATATCAATGATTATGTAGAGGTTGCGTGAGGTATCCTCGTACATCACCATTCCTTCATCATCGACTCTAAGCCTCCTCAAAAATAATTTATCATTGATTCCAAAGAGAGAAAATTTTGAGCTCTTCTTTGTACACGTCACAAGGTAAAGCTTTGATACCAATGCCACATACAGAAGCTTAGAGGAACTTTACAAGAGAGAAGCCCGTGCATTAACTTGCAAGAACAGCAGAGCATAGAGAAAAAGAGAGAATAGTGGAGTGTTGTAGGGTGCAACAGATGGGGTCCCAAATACCTACTAAAGGCCCCCCTATCCGAAGAAAGTATTTACTTTTATTGTTGCAGATATGAGAGTACAAATAGGAAAGAAATCTTCCCTAAAAATGGATTGAACTGAATGTGTCAAAAGTGTGCAGCGGAAAGCGTGAGACATAGGCACAGAGAGAGAAAACAAATCTGCATAATGATGAAGAAGCAATGATACAATCAGCCCTATGCAAGGGGTGGTCCCCGTATGTGTGGGCATGATGAACTACTCCCCTGAGGGAGGACCCGGGCCTGGAAGCCCCTGTCAAGGTGAGAACAAATGAGAAGGAGGCAAGCCTTATATAGCCCCAAGATAAGCTGTCCGACTTGCTCTAGAAAAGTCTCACGACTGGACATGTGATAATGGGTGGCCAACCCTACAACCAAGGGCCTAAACATGAGGAAAAAATAAGGTGCTGCCCGAGATAAATTTGGGCACCCTTGATACACAACTTGGGCACACTACCAGGAGATGAATAATGCTAACACCCCCTTTCAGATCCTGGGAGAGAAACTGGTCCAGGAAACCTCCAAAACAAGTCGAAAAGTCGATATGCTCCCGCCTCTGCCACTTACTCCAAGAAACTGCTCCCGATTCAGAAGGCCAACAAAATCCAAGGAATGAACCACCAGATGTCCATATCTCCAACCCAATCTATATGATATATCACACCTGTCACACAATGTGCTCCCTCTTCAGCCCAAGAAAGGATGTCGTCTGACTCTCTACCTCCAAGAAAAAAAATATGCTCCTTAGAGAACACCGCCAAACTGTCTCCCTGTTGGCACCCCCTCTAGACACCCTAGAGGCCCACAATGTCTACGTCAGCTCTGGTACTCAAGCCTCCAACTCTGAGCTTGTTGAGCACCAATCTCCAAATACAAGGTTTCCGGATCTCCATGTATCCCTCGGTCCAAAAATGCCTCTCTGTCCTGCTAACACTCCAAGTGGAAGAAACATACCTCCAACACTGTAGCTGACAATCCTGCTGGCACCTGACCTTTAAAACTTGTATCCATAACTCACCGTCGCGTGATGGGACTACTCACACACCCCTATGAGTCACCCAATGACATGGCAACACCCCCTGAGCTCTTTGGTGTTTAACTATGGCACTGAGGTCAAGAAAGCTATCCTGCCAAAACTTGACACCCCCAGCAAGCTCCCAACCAACTAGTCACGTGTCCATGTGGAACCAACCATCCACAACTCATCATCCCAAAGCACAATTTGATGTCAATCATCTGCTCCAAACTGCTGCTCCACTGGTACAACCTACCTGCACCCAATGAACATGTACACCTGCCATGCATCCTGTACCCAAACTCTGACAAAGCAAAGATTGGCCAAGCAAGGGCTCAAGGCCATGTGGGAAGGCACCATTCCTGAAAAAGAACACCTGCCTCCACTGCCTCCAAGAACGCAGATGAGATAATGCAAAAAAACGTTGCTGTAAACAGCCGGCAGCACGTGTACCAAGAAGAAGAGAGGGAAGAGGAAAACACAGCAACTTCAGCACCTCCTCTGGCTGCCCCAGATCTGCAGAAAACACATCCATAGGTGTCTCCCCTGCTTGCTGCACCAGATCTGCAGAAAACGCAGCCAAGGTGTCTCCCCTGCTTGCTGCCCCATATCTGCAGAAAACACAGCCAGGCTGGCTGCCCTGCTTGCTGCTCTATATCTGCAGAAAACGCAGCCATGCTGGCTGCCCTTCACCTGCTCACAAGGGCAGAAAACGCAGCCATGAGAGTACCTATTCTGGAGAAAAACGCTCCTTCCTCCTCTGCAACCAGCAGCATTTAAAAAAACGCAGAAATCCTTCTCTGTAAAAAATGCCAGAACACCTTCTGTAGAAGAGCCTCAACCCGGTGCTCTGATACCATGTCAAAAGTGCGCAGTGGAAAGCGTGAGACATAGGCACAGAGAGAAAGAAAACAAATCTGCATAATGATGAAGAAGCAATGATACAATCAGCCCTGTGCAAGGGGTGGTCCCTGTATGTGTGGGCATGATGAACTACTTCCCTGAGGGAGGACCCGGGCCTGGAAGCCCCTGTCAGGGTGAGTACAAATGAGAAGGAGGCAAGCCTTATGTAGCCCCAAGATAAGCTGGCCGACTTGCTCCAGAAAAGTCTCACGACTGGACAAAAATAAACATGTGATAATGGGTGGCCAACCCTACAACCAAGGGCCCAAACATGAGGAAAAAATAAGGTGCTGCCCGGGATAAATCTGGGCACCCCTGATACACAACTTGGGCATGCTACGAGGAGATGAATAATGCTAACAGAATGTGCATTTTACCTTAGATGATGGAGCTTCTGCACATGCCAACAGACGGCTGAATCTGCTGCTGATATGACACCTCTAGGATTGCCTGATGCTTGCGTTAATCTCCTTACAGGCTGCTGATAAAGGCAGCCAAGATCAGCACCGATGATGACCTTATTGCTTGCATTTTCAGCTCCTTATGGGTGGGTGCACACGGGGGCTGTGAGATTTATGTGCTACTGCTGTAAATCTGAAAAACAGAGAATAAAACAGCAAATATGTGTAGACAATAGACTGCAGATGATCAAGAACCTGAATACGATTGAAGGTACAGCACGAGGGAGGTGGTATGTACAAATCAGGGCTGAAAAGGAAGATAAGAATGAAGAGGATTGAGTTACCTATTATATAGGTCCTCTAGAGCTGGTTGGCGAGGTCCTACAGGCCGACCAGGACAAAAGTCCATAAAATGCTAAAATTGCTAAAAATGCTAAAAAAAGCTCCCAAAAATGGTGCAAAAAATAGCAAAAAAATATGCAATGTAGGGCCCTGGCCCCTATAAATGGGCTCGATACAAGCATATAGGGAGTCCATATGGGGATGAACAATATTTCCAACACCTCCTCTTCAGCATTAGATGGGCGGACCAACGCCGGCACGCTGAAGCAAGACCTCCAAAGAAGCTCGAGGGAGCGGTTTGGTGAAGAGGTCTGCAAGGTTGTCCTTGGTAGAACAATACACCAAGTGAAGAAGACCAAGTTCGATCTAGTCTTGAACAAAATGATAATGCACTTCGATATGTTTGGATCGACCACAAATCACCGGGTTTTGTGCCAAAGCAATAGCACTCTCGGAGTTCGAGAAAATTGTGACAGGAGAATCGTGTGCATAGCATAAATGTTCCCAAATTTGATGAATCCACAGAGCTTTAGTTGCGGAGAGAAGGTAGGACTTATCCTCAGCCTCAATAGATGATGTAGCAACAGTCCTCTATTTCTAAGACTTCCAAGAAACCATTCCAGATCCAACCATAAAACAATATCTAGAAGCAGATCGCCGATAATCAACACAACCAGCCCAATCAGCATACGTGAATCCCACCAAATTAGAACCACTGGAATAAGTGATACCATAACTTGATGTGCCATGAAGATACCGAAGAACCCGCAAAGCAGGTTGTCAGTGAGACCGTCCAGCCACAGAGGAGAACTGACTGAGAATACTCAAGGCATCAGAGATGTCTGGGCCATAGTAACAGGGGTGGCCCGTCTCGGGCCTTAGGGACGGGGGAATGCTGTCCCGGCCTCCCTTTCACACGGGGATGCACTCCTCTGCAGGGGGGACGTCCCATGTGCCGTCCCTCACAAGAGGACGGCCGTCCCCTATCAGGGGACGTCTTAAATTTGTGGGACCGGGGGGGGGGGGGTTTGGGGACGTGAAGAAATTTTAGGAAGGCTTTGCCTCTTAGGTTTTAAGTTTTATGTTTTAATGTTAAAAAAAAAGCCTATCTAAAGGCTTATGTGCGAAGTTTGCTGAGTGATCTTTGCTCTCCTCCATCTTTGTTGTGCACACTTGCTCTCTTCCATCTCTCCTCTGGAGTGTACACAGTGCACATTGCACAAGTTTTTGAGCCTTGAGCGTGCCAAAGCTCCATCTAAGCTGCCATCAGCCTTCAATGGCCTCTTCCTCACAAGCACCAACAGTCCATGTTGGGGGCAAGGGTTTAGGTTGGTCTTGGTAGGAAGAGGTGAAATTTGAATACCCATAGATACGTCCCATCTCTCCCAACCCCCCCCGTCCCCGTTCCCTACCTCTAGGTGTTCCCCATCCCCAAACCCTTCCTCGTCCCTGTTCCCATCCCCCGACCCACATGTGACTATGGTCTGGACGAGTGTTGTTAAGGTAGAGCAATGAACCAACCAACTGTTCGTACTCAATAGAATCAACCAAAGGAGAATTATCTTCCTTTGAAAGCTTGGAAGGATCCATGGGACGAGAGAGCGGAGTACAATCTGTCAAGACTCAAATCATAAAGAGAAAGCAATTTGCGCACATACTTCTCCCGAGAAATAAAAATGCAATCCTTGTCAAAGTCCGACTTTCCTTTGCCTCTCATCAAACACTTGTCATGCAAAAGTAAATATGATCTTTGAAGGAATCAAAAGAGGGAGGCAATTTACCAAGCAGCTTGTGGATCGGGTTGTTGATTGCGCTCCCATATTCTTCAAGTTGCCGCTTGATGTGAGTAAAGTCTCCAATCTTATCAGTGATATTGTCATATTCACTGATGGAAATCTTGTAAGCCAGATGGAGCGTGTAGTGACAGATGCAACCATGTGTGTGTGTGAGAGAGAAAGAAAGAAAGAAAGAAAGAAAGATTTTATTAACGTCTTCCAAAAGACCGAACTCGGCCTATGAGACAAATCGGAGTACCTGTATGGGGTATCCTCTGTCATCCCAACAAAATGAAAAAGTACTGAACAAAAAAAAGCTGAATCTGGGTGTGCGGGGGATGGAGCTCTACTACTAGGAGAAAAATGCAAAGCTATATGCATGGAGTATACAATCATGATATGCAACCTAGCTAGCTCCATCCTGTACCATACTGGGGGTATAGAATGGTATACATCAGTGAAGGGGGTGTCCACAGCTCCCTGAAGAACATGCCTGGGTGTGCTCTGAAGCGAGCCAGTCGCTCCGCACCCTCTCTGTGAAACTGAGCTCTGATCTCTGTCATCTCTCTCTGGTATAGGCGTGGTGTCCGAAAGCCAGGTGCCCTCTGTCTCCTGCGGGCTCTAAGTGTCTCTGCTCTCTGGAGAGTAATTCCCTGCCGTGTAGGGGCTGGGAGGGGGATGGATCTCTGAAAAAATGCAGTAATCTGTGTCTGTCTCCCCCCCTCTGGAGCTGTCTGAGCCTGTAATAATGTCTCTCTGTGGCGCTGTATGTCTAGAATGTATCTCCCCAGTATGCGCTGGTCTGCTGCCTCAAAGATCTGGCGTAGGGAGCGTGGCTCTCTGAATAGAATGGGATATCTCTCTCTGATGGCTGTATATGCTCTGCATCTGCATACATAATGCTCCTCACTCTCCACCTCCTCTCTGCACAATCTGCATACCCTCTCCTCTCGGGGGATCCGTGCTGCTCTGCCAGTCTCAATCTCCAATCGGTGTGATGAAACTCTGAGTTGACCAATAGCCACTCGGGAGCCGTGTGATAAAAAGCCCTCCATGTATCTAGGCCTCTCTATAAATCCATCATCAGTGATACTCATGAAGTGATCTCTGTAGTATAGCATCTTCGGTGGAAGAGGCTGTGTAGGCGATATCCATGTCTCTCGTGTATAGAGCTGCCATAGATCCTGTCTCAATACTCTGTTCCTCTCACTATGGGAGAGACGGATATGTGGTGCATCCCTATCATACTGGAATGGTGGTAGATGATCCATGTCTAGGCCATGCTGTGAGAACCAATGTGTGACCTGTGCATACCATGATCCTCTGTCTCCTGCCTCAGCCAGCTGTCTAGATGCCTCAAAAGCTCTGTATGACAATCTGTCATGTGGCATCTCTCTGAATCTGTCTAGCAGGCATATAGTCTGAAATATGGCCTCTACCATCATAGGAGGCGCAGCAAACTCTGCTCGGATAATGTCATGAGGTACTGACGGTTTGCTGCGTATCATGCGTGCCATCATGAGGGCCTGTGGTCTCTCTATCTGTGTCCACCAATGGGTAGCAAGGCCTGGCGCCCATACCGCTGCTCCATACATCAATGCCGGTGTGACTAATGTGTCAAATAGCCACCCCTTCGTCCGGGGCTCCTGAAAATGCGCCTGGTGGCATTGTCTCTCTAGCATAGCCAATGCTGCATATCCCCGTGTCAATCTAGCTCTGGCTGCTGAACCCATGGTGAAGCGTGTGGCTGCTGCAGAGAAGGTAACCCCTAGGTACACGTATGATGTCACCACCTCCACCTGGCATCCTGCGAGAGTAAATGTCAGCCGACTCCTGCCCTGTCTCGATGTATGAAAGACCATAACCTTGGTTTTCCCAAGGTTCACAGTAAGACCCCTCTGTGTGCAAAAATCATGGAGTGCATGTAAATGCTGCTGTAGACCACCTGGAGACTCAGACACTAATACAATATCATCAGCATAGAGCATAATATGTACTGAGGTACCTGCTAAATCAACTCCATCTCCGCCTCCCCGTGTAATGAAGTCAGCCACCTCATCAATGTATAACCCAAATAGCGTGGGGGAAAGTGGGCATCCCTGCTTCACACCAATGGTGCTAGCAATAGTCTCGGACATGCCTCCTGGACATCTGACTCGCCCAAAAACCTGCTCATATAATGCATAGATGCCCCATGTCATATCTGCTGGTATGCCAAGAGACTGCAGGCGCTGAAAGAGCCTCTCTCGTGGTACTGTGTCAAATGCCTTGCGGAAATCCACGAAGCAGCAATAGAGCTTTCTCTTCCTCACTCTGGCCTGATCAATCATACATCTCAAAGTGAATACATGGTCGGTGGTAGAGAAAGCTCTCCTGAAGCCTGCCTGCCCTGATGAGCGTAAACCTGCTCGCTCAGCATATAAGCTAAGCTCCTGCTCCAGCACTGCACCATACAGTTTGGCCAGCACGTGGCCAACCATAACCGTCCTGTAGTTGCTCGGATCGAGCATATCCCCTGTTTTGTGAATCGGCACAATGGTATGCATCGTCCACTCTGCAGGCAAACCCTCTGCTAGTGCCCTGTTAAACAGGTGTGCAAGAAAAGGAGCTAAAGAATCTACAGCATATATGAGATGCTCACCCTGCAGGCCCATATGGTCGGCGGCCCGTCCATGCTGTAGGCGGCAGATAGCTTCCTGTACCATCGAGTGGGTAAAGAAGCTAGCTGTGGTAGGTCGAGGCTCCTGTGGCTGAGGTATAGGTGGCTGCTGTGGGGCATGGTATAGTCCCTCTGCATATGTGTGCCATGTCTGTGGGTCTGCAATAGGTGTCGGGGTCCGGGGCTCTCTAAAGTGCCGCCATGAGACAGGGCTATCTCTACTCATGAAGAAATGAAAGATCTCTAGCTCCTGTATCTCTGCGAAGGCCCGCCTTTTGCGGCGAGTAAGTCTCCTCATCTCTCTCCTCGACTCCTGCTCTGTGATGGCTCCCAAGGCTCTCTGTATGCGCAGCCGTGAGTATAGGGCTCTGCACTCGTCATCATACCATCTGTTCTGGGGCATAGTCCCAGGTCTCGCAGGCTCTCCTGAGTGTACACGATGTGGGAAGCTCTGTAATGCAGCCGTGTGTAGGAGTGATGCGAGCTGGGCTGTAATGGTATCCATAGGTGCCAGGGGATCCATGAGTAGGAGCCCATCCTCTACTCTGCCAGTGTATATGTCTGCCATGTCATGTGTGAAGTAGATGGTAGTGTGTGGCGTCGGTATGTGGGGGGCTGGTGATACTGGTGATCCGGCTAGTGAAAATGCCAAGTATGTATGATCTGCCCCAATAGGACGAGGTGGAATGGAGAATGAGGTGACAAGCTGTGATGCCTCCAAAGACCCCATAATGTAGTCTACCACCGTGCCTCCGGTCCGTGTATGACCCCCATGTGGAAAGCATGTCAGCCCTCCTGATCCCGGCCACTGTAGCATCCCGTTATAAATAACGAGACGATGCCTGGCTCCCAACTCTAGTAAGTGGTCCCCATAATGTCCTCTATCTGGTCCAGTGTCCTCTGATGCCCGACTAGCCCCTATCTCCTCTGGATCCACAGGGTGGAGGATCTCCATGTCATCATAGTCATACACCTCACACTGTCTGCTCTGTGTGTGGGCATTGAAGTCGCCCGTAAGAAATACTTCCCCTAGTGTAGAATAATGCATAATCTCCTCTGACAGACAAGTGTATGGCGAGGCTCCTGTCTCCTCCTCCTGTGGCATGTCCTCTGTAATGACATAGGAGGATCCTGATGGAGAAAAGTAACATAAAGCTATGTATATAACCCTGTCCTGTGAGAGCTGTAAGCTGATCCACATGTATCTAGCCTCTGGATCCTGTGCTACCACTCTCAGTCTCCCCTGTAGCTCCCGTCTGAATAGGACTGCTACTCCCCCCGACCCTCTCGAGGTACCCTGGCGTGTGGTCCTCCTGTATGCTGACTCCCACTGGAATCCCTCTACTCGAGGTAGCCCTCTCTCTGGGCTCTGATGTGTCTCTGTCAGAAGTATGATGTCTCTCCCCACCATAACATGCTCCAGTCGTCCAGGCTGCACCCATAGTGAACCATTACAGTTCCATACTGCCATGTGTATCTCTGTCAGTGGCCTGGTCTGTGTCCCATAGACCCCAAACCGCTAATCCATGGGCCGGCCATCAATGATGACCCGACCATCTCGATAGAAGGCCTTCTTGCCTTCTCTCCTCGCGTGTAAGACTCGTGGCATGCAAGTTCTCCTATGCTCAAGCTGCATCCTCGTGAGATCATCATCCAAGAAAATAGGAGCTCCCTCTAAACCCCGTAGTACGACCCTCTTCCTCATGAAGGTGACCCTCTCCATCTCTCCTGCAAACTGCAGGATGAGGGCTCGCTTGCGTGTTGAGTCTTTCCCGGCTCTCCACGCTTTGGTGAAGGGGAGAGGGTGCTCTTCCTTGTAGCCGAGCTTCATGCATAGAAGCTGTCCATCTTTCTCGGGGGTGGAGTCGGGTGTCTCGGCTATACCTGTGACTCGAATGTTGAGGCGGCGAGCATGCCTCATCTTCTCCTCCTCAATGGTGGTGTGAATGATTTGGTGTTCTTCCCTTTGAGTCTCCTCCCTCACTTCTTTTCGGATGTTCTTCTTCACCACCTCGACCCATCCTGATTGCTTGGCTTCGAGCTTTCCCTCCATGTCCTTGGTGATCTCCTTGGAGATCTCTTCTTTGATGGCCGTGAGAGAGAGAGAGAGAGAGAGAGAGAGAGAGAGAGAAGGGGGGGAGAGAGATGGGAATAGGGGTTTCACACGGTACACCACGCTGAGTGGGGAACAGGCCCCGTCCCCTCTTTAGGAATTTATTTCAGGAACAATCCATGGGCTTTTCCAAGCTAGGACCAGTACAACAAATGAATACAATATCAAACAAAGTTCCAAAGTCGAGGTAAGGCCGAGTCAATGTCGAGGCACAAGATAACTGATGCCGAGCTCACCACGAGGATGACCCACAAGAAACTTACACCGGGCTATCACCAATGTCCACAAGGCTCTTTGTTCTCAATCCGGACAAAAGTAATTCCAAGAGTGCTCACACCAAAGTGATAGTAGAATGGTAATGGGGACTTTAGAACAACGGTGCTCTGAGATGAGGCAGTTGGTATTGCTCAATGGTGGCAGCGTAGGAGGCCGCTTCTCCTTATGGCAGCGTAGGGGGCGGCTTCTCCTTATGTGCAAGAGAGGCAAGCGATGCTTGATCTAGCGTTGTGGTTCTTGCAACTAGTTCTGAAGGTGACTGGAAACAGCAACAAGGGTGGCTGCAGTAGATAAGGTGGCGATACATGCGGACGTTGGAGACAGAAATGGTGCAATCGGGCATTGCAGGCGGCGCAGCCAGGTACAACAAAGAGTACGAAGGCAGCAGTTGGTGGTGCGACAACGCACAGGAAAGTGCAGCAAAAAAGTCGGTGCTGCTGTCACACAGAGGCGACGACTATGTGCTGAGTAGTACTGACGGTTGGCGCTGCTTTCTAGGTGGCGCAAGGGGTGGAGCAAGTGGGCACGTTGGTGGCTGACGAGTGGCACAACAGGGGCGGCAAAGATCAATGCTGAAGGTTGGCAAACTTCAACGCTTAGGGGCGGCAAGGAGCAACCACGTTATGATGAAGATAAAGATGACGGTGAGTTCTCCAAAAGCCTTCACACTTTCGGTCTTATGTTTTTGAAGAGAGATCTATGCCCCTTTTACACTTGATGGGGGTCCATGCTTTTGCCATAATTTGCTTTTGTTTTATTTTTCTTGCTTTTGCTTTGCCTCCTTGCTTTTGTTTTAATAGTAGTCAAAGTTCTGGATTTATGCTTTTAGAATCTTCAGGGCCTTGCCTTTTGGCCCTTGAGCAGCTTTTTGAAAAAGTGGGTTTTAGCTTTTTGATTCAGTTCGATGCCCTCTTTCCAACGGTGCCCTCAGCTTTTTGGTCAACAATGTTTGACGTTTGCTTTTTTCCTGCTGTTTGACCAAGACGGGTGCTTTTTCCAATTTCAACTTTAGGAACCCTATTTCCATGTGTCCATCATCCTGTCCATGTGTCCGGGCATGAGTTCTATCATGTGAAAAGAGCACGGAGGACCAAATCGTTACATTTCCTCCCTCTTACATCATAGTTGTCCTCAATTGTGGCATACATATGATCGTGGTACTAGCCCCATCTGGTGCTCTTGTGCATCTGGTCTTTCCTCATATATGTGGTGCTTTCTGCTCCTCTGGCAACATCTTTATGCTAGAATGCACATCAGAAATGAAGACAACTGCTGTAGAGTGCAATACACAGATGAAAGAGAGAGAGAAGCTTGTGTAACTCTACTATATACACCAATAAATCCCGGAATAATACATGATGGAGTGTGTGGGCAAGGGGCCATTTTATATGGCCCCTGGCTTTTGGTCGGCCAGCCTAGAATCAGCTCTGACAGCAGCCCACGACCAGAAAATGTCCAGTCGGCTAGAAAAGAAGCAGTCGGCCAACACTGAAAAAGTGTCGGGCAGCACCAGATTAGTTGGGTATCGCAGATACAGTTGGCTAGTCATTTGGGGGCAGCCAACAGCCCATACACAACTCCAGAAAAATAGGGAAAAAATATGTAGAGTGAGGAAAAATGGGAAGACACCAAATATGGGCGGGCACACCCACAACAGAGGCCCTGACATAGTGTACAGACAGGAGATGATTGCTAACACCCCGTGTCAGCTCTTGGTTGTGGAACCAACCCCTGTGAGCTGGAGTGCCGCCGGAGCATAGCCTGAGGTAGAGACTTCGTGAAGAGGTCTGCCTCATTGTCCTCCGTCGAACAATAAAGACACAAGATGTCACCAACCAAGATCTTCTCATGAACAAAGTGATATTGTATCTCTATGTGCTTGGTTTGGTAGTTTGGACTCCCCTTTTCTGCGGCTGTCTCATGAGGATACCAACCAGGTTATCCGGTTAGATCTTCTCAGCCTCTACACCCATCGCACATGGATCACACCTCCGGAGCTCCCCACAAAGATGCACTTCTACAGAGATCACTTCCTCACACTCATTGAGGATGGATTCATCCAGCAATCGGGCTACTTGAGTGTTCACATGTCCCATGCCATGCGGATTGCGATTGGCCAGATACGGGTTTCACCCCGCCGCCGCAGAGTGGAGACAGGTAGAGCTGAGCGCATCTTCAGAGCCTGGAAGCTTATACGGAGACCTAGAGAGGAGAGGATCGATCTGCCGATTATGCCACATAGAGGTTGAGACGGAGGAGCATTACATATGCCGCTGCCTAGTATACTATGAGATCTGTGGGAGGTTTCACTGTCTATTTCGTGAGGGATTTGGTCCACTCATCAGGATCATTGACTTCTAGGACCAGCATTGCCTAGGCCTCTTCTTGCTTGAGCTCCGTAGACACAGGGACACCTTCTTGAAAGAGCTTCGGCCCCAGCCACCCTGCCCCCTCCCTTGCCAGCCAACCATCACCAGTTTCTTCCGGACCCAGGAGGTGGACGACACCGATATAGTGGATCTTGTGGACCCTCCACGAGCTGCTCCGGACCTACCTCGCCCGAGAGGAGTTACCTCGGACCGAGCCTCCACACTCCAGCGTGCCCCCCCCCCCCCCCCCCAACCCCCCTGTCCGCCACGATCGCCTCATTAGCTCCAAATCCAAGACATGCTCCACTGCCATCGAGCTACCTTTCCACGTGACATAACTAAGGGAGACCTCTCGGCCATACTCATTAGCCCCATGCTTGATATTTTGGAGAGTGGTATACCATCTACCCAGAGCTGATGTTACTCTCATGTTTCTATGTTCTTAGTATTCCATGATGAGTTTGCATGGACAGTTTTGTACCACCTAGTGAGATAGCTATGTTTATGCTTTCTTTCTGTTTTATTTTCCATTCCATGATGAGATATGCCATGGACATTATTGTATCACTTTGGTCTCATAGGCCCATTTGGCATTGGGTCTTTAGTAGACATTTAATATATCTATCTATCTATCTATCTCTATCTCACTCACACACACTATTAAAACAATTGCTTCTTACACACACACACAAACACACACACACACACAAGCCTTAAGGTTGAGAAGAAGCAGAGGCGGCTATGAACAAGAATAAGCGACCAATAGGCGGAAAGGGATCAATTGCAGGAGGGGAGGGCATACTCAAAGCAAGGCAACAAGGACACGTTTGTGGATCAACAGGAGCTACTTCTTTTGTGCATTAGCAAGTGAAGGACAGCATGAAAAAATCTAGGTGGTGTGTGTGAGTCGTGTATGTGGTGAGAGGTGTGAGGTCTCTACTCGCCTGTTCATCCGCGTAGCCGTGTCTTGCTAGTGATAGGGATGTCAACTGTTCCTGCAGTGTTGGGCGTCGACTGTTCCTGCTAGAGAGAAGATTGTCACTTATTCTTGCAGAGGGTTGTCACCAATTCTTGCAAACGGAAGTTGCCTCTTATCGCTCTCACCTACTGAGCGTCTTCTTTTTGTGCTGGCTATCCCTTTATAGGCTACAAGTGGGGAAGTTGTGTTCAAGTCGGTTTTCCCTTTTTAGCCCATAAAACAACGTCCAATCATATTTTGTGTCCAAACCATTCCACCCATAGGTGCATGTCTTGGGTTATGTCCGTGCATCATTTAGTCTACCAAAACAGCGCCAAACAGGCCATATCCTGCCTCTTCGCTTGCCAAGATACTAGCTGATAGGAAAGCATGTCAATTTGGACTCACATATGTGATGCACATGACTTCCCCTCTTGCTAAACTTGGAGTAGTGGGGTACTTCATACACCTTTGCTCCAATTCCGCTCTGGTCTTTTTGAAGGCTTCGCTCCATGTCCGTTGGATCTGCTGAATTACATGTAGCCTCATTCTTCTTCTCATCAGATTCATGGCATTCAGAGAGACTCTTCTAAAGCTCTCGGGCTGCCCTCATCCTCCTCCAAATAGGATCCACCTCCTTGGGATTTATTGGGATGAACTTAGATCCAGTTAACCTATGATACTTGCAAAAAAACCATGCCCCAAAGGTGTCTCATCCATGGGTGCATGTCTTGGGTGTTGGTCATGTCGACTCCCGGCTAGTTCACGTATGAACCCAGCTTACTCACGGGCACTTTTTCCTTGTGACTGGACACAGGTTTTTTCCTCGTGTGAACACACTTATGTGTGTTGGGCACTTAGCCCTAGGCTTTTTAGTACTCACTTGTACTTTCATTTCATAGCATTATTGAGTACATCTTTTCTATCACTCACGTTTCTCTGTGCTTGAGATTTGTGTGTGTGTGTGTGTGTGTGTGTGTGTGTGTGTGTGTGCAGGCTAGCTGTCCTCCTACCCAACATTGGTATCAGAGCTTGGTTAGGGTTAGGGTTAGGGTTAGGGTTTTCCCCCTACTGTCCTTCAGTCTATTGCACACATCTTTCATTAGGGTTTTGCTGCATTAGGGTTAGGGTTTCCCCTACTGTCCTCAGCTGCCTTGCCGTCGCCGCTGTGCACCGCCGCCTCCTGTTAGATTCAGAGCAGCCGCCTGTCAGCTTTGTGCACAGTGCCGCCAGTCAGATCCATATCTGCTGTCGCCGCCGCCTGTCAGCTCTGTGGGCAGCGCCGCCGCCGCTAGATCTGTGTTCGCCGCCTGTAGATCTGCCATCGACGCCCTGCACCTATTCGCCGACTGTACCTTGTACCTGCACTTCACCAGATTTGCGCTGACTTGCTCCGCCCCTATACTGCTCGTACTACGCCAACTTGCTCCGCCCCTATATGCTGCCCGTACTACACCGCCGACTTGCTCTGCCCCTATACTTGCTTGTATTGTTGTACCCGTCGATTGTGCTTCTGTACCTGCACGATTGAAGCTGCTCACAATTTGGGGTATTTCTGTAAAAAAAATTTTCAAATACTAAAATATTGCTAAATACACTGCATTATTTTTGGGGCTTTTCAACATTGAGCTCAAAATTGCACATTTTTGACCTGAAATTGCACATTTTGCCTGTTGAAATTTGGGGCTTTTCACCATTGAGCCTGCACAAGAACCAAGAGTCAAGACTCACCAAGTGAGGGGTGTTGATGCCATATTTCTCCCACCATGACATTGGCTGTAGTTGTGTCTCCCACATTTTGGCCGTCATTGAACCAAATTTAAAGCCATCATTTCAGAAAATAAGTAGCTCATCCTCCAACTGCCTTATCAGGTCCACATCCCCCCACCCTAAAAAAACAGCCATGAAATGTATACATTATAATGTCATAAACTTGATATTATACAAGATTGAAGAATCAAAAAGACTAAGAGACCAAGAGTGCATGCATAATGCAGCATACCTCTCTGTTGATAAGGCAGTGTAGCGGTTCAAAGCTTCACCGATTCTATCCATGAACTCGTACAGGAGTTCTAGAGTGCTGTCCTCCATGTCCGTGATGCGAAGAACACTATAAATAGGTTGAATGGCCTTTATGAGAGCTTCAGCCTCTTGCCACCAAGTGTCTCTCATGACAACACGTACAAATGCAACGGCCTTGGGACTATCACGATCATCCCAAGCCATCCACTCCCTGGAAACCACTGTGCGTAGAGTAGGAGTCCATGGTGGACTCTCACCAGCTTCTCAACCACAATGAATGTGTATGCAAATCTAGTGGTATAAGATTTGAGAAGCTCTAAGTCACTGTGTGCCCGATACATAGCAAGCACCTTTGGCCTCTTTGTCACAAACTTTACCATCATGCAAGAGGTCTCAAAGATGTATGACACCCAACCTATCTTTGCCACATCCTCGATGAGGAGGTCCAAGCTATGAGCAGCACATGGATTCCAAAGAATGGCAGGAAACTCCTCCTCAAGCATCCTTCCCGTGGAGAGACAGTTTTAGCCATTATCAGTGATCACCTGCACTATATTCTGTGGCCCAATCTCCATGACAGCCTCTCGAATGTGTCATCAAACGTACTCACCTGTCACCACTGTGCTTGCCATGGATGCATCTATGGCACGCAAGAACATTGTGCCCTTGCATGATGAGACGAGGATGTTATAAACATTTCTCTTTCTAACATCCGGCCATCCATCACATAGAAGAGTGCATCCATATTTTTTCCATGTTTCCTTGAGAGGCTCTACCTCCCATCTCCACAGCTTGTCTCTCCCTTCTGCGCTCCCATGTGCGCAAGGCCGCATAAGAGGGCCCCTCCCACTCACATCCTATGCAGCTAATTGCCCACATGGCCTTTTCCATCGTGCGGTGCGCACAATATTGAAAGACAAAGCACATTGTATGAAGAGCTTTGTCAGCTCTTGGGTGGCCTCTTGTTTTGCCTACATTTGTAGATTGGCTTTGATGCTCCCTCTTTGCAAGCCCTTAGCAATGGGGATGGGAGTTGGTGCAAAGCTACCTTCTGAAACCTTTTGTTTCTTGGATACACTCATACTTGTAGCTAACACATCCACATCTTCCTCCTCATCTTCATTCCTCTCCTTTTCTGTCGGCAACTTCATTTGGCCTAATAATTTGGCTCTCTTCCACTCTTGTAATGATGCCTTGATAGCATCCGGCACAAGCGGACAAGAGCTAACTCCCTTTCTCGGTAAACCTGTGAAATGGGCCTTCACCCGGTCTATGCTGCCACTGGACTGCAAACCACAATACTTGCACTGCCATTTGGAAGCACCTCCACCCTTGTAGGAGGCCAATTCGATCACATGGGTTCACATCATCTCTTGTGCGAGGCACTTTGTTGAAGGAGTGTGCCTGCAGAGAAACCCCCAATTTTCAAACCACTTCAATTGACAAAATCAGCCATGTAATGGATTACGTAGCTGCTTAAGACCCTTGGGCAGTGTCTAAGGCAAATGTTGGAGGCTTAATGGGGTCTTTGTGAAGAAAACCCCCATTTTGCAGCATTTCCATCTTGCCCCAAATTGGCTAGAATTAGCAAGCAGGTTTGATAAAAAACACACCTGGTTGTAGACACTCAACCTGAGGGAGGAAACGTGCAGGTTTGGGGCAGGCCGGGCAGCGCAATATTCGATGTTGACGATGAGGGGAAAGCGGCGCACGAAAACCAAAGAACAAGTTATTGAAAGGGTCGCTTGATGTAGACATGAGATTTTGGGGGGGGGGGAAATGTTATAAAACTTCAGTGAAAAAAACGTGTTTCCTACAAGGAAACGTCTCCATGTTTCTTTCCTTGTAGGAAACGTGTTTCTTAACTACTATGCTTTGGCCTTTCCAAAAGGATAACAAAAGCCTAAATCTAGAAGATAGTTGCAACGAAACGTGTTTCATTCATTTTTTATGAAACGAAACATTTCTTTTGAATGAATCGGGTTTCTTTCCCTGCCACCTGTTATAAGTACAGTTTGGGTGTTTTTAATCCAAGAGACTCCTGATGAAGACATCGAGGATGTTGAGGATTGAGTGTCTAGACTCCAGATTGAGGACTCTAGTCTTTGGGGCTATCAGGCTCCTCTAGTTTGTCATGCATCTATTAGCATGCTTTCTTCAAGTTTCTTTTTTTGTATTAACTTAGGATTCAAACTTTTTGTGATCACTTTGAGTGCTCAGTGGACTATGTCACTCTTGCGTGCTTTATATATTGTTTCTTGATTGCCATTATTGATGATGGAATCCGGATCTTGATTCTTGATGTTGCTAGTTTATTTATGCCAATTGGTCGGTTGGGTGCCCATTGCCCATTGAAATGGGTCACCTTGAATCTTTAGTTTTAACTTGTAACCATGTTTTAATGTGTAAATGATGTATGTTTAATATTGTTTTGCAGGCAAGGCAATGCATTTTTTTGATTATAAACTTATATGTAAATTTTGGGGCCTGTAACACCCCCCTCTTGTATGAAACGTTTTTGAAACGCGTTTCAAAAGACCCCTGGCAACTATGATCTAGACCTACCCCATGTTGGGGGGAGATGAATCTATGACCTTATGGCTTAGCCTTTAACAGGCTTCTCAAACACCGATTAAGCTGGCTGACCCACAGTCGGCCTATAGAAAATACCCAACCACCTAGCCGACCAGCAGTCGGCCCATATCTTTTGTAAACTGCTGTCGACTAATTCTGAGACCACTGGGCTGCCTTCCGGTGCATACTTCAGCCTGGATAGTGCCCTAATCCAATGTCTCTATGTTTATCTGCTACCCAAATCAGGGATTAGCCTGTGATTAAGCATGTCCATGTGCATGCACATGACATGAACAATAACTACCGGCCTTTTCTCTTTATGTGCTAAACTGGCCTTGTGAGTGAAGATTCAATTCTCCTCCTCTAGGATGCAAGTGTTGCTGCAAGATGGAGGCCCTGAAGTGCTGCTGCTGCTTTTCTAAATTGTGATGCTGGATGTAGCATTTCTATGGCTGCTGAGTATGCTCAAGGGGCAGGCTGTTGAAAGGACTGAATGACAAAATGAGGCTTGGGGAGGCTACCAGGTCATTTTTGTCGATCCATGTATGAATGTTCTTCTGCTCATAACAATGGGCTATTACATCCACTACAGCACATGGTTGGAACTTTTTTGTGTTCCTTTTTGCGGAGCTCGTGAGTAGCAACACATCAAGTGACTGGAGTTGCTGCTTTGCTCGAGCTTTGTAGGTATCCCAGAGGAATGTTATGGAGATAAGTCATACTGATTTAGACATTGGCAAGGTAATTGGTAGACCCTAGGTCCCTAGCCCCCTTAACAGTTGCGATACGAAATTTTAGACACCGGTATTTCTGATCTAGCCTCTGCAAGCAGATAGTGTTTCTTTTGTTTATGTGTTTTTGATAACCAACAAGATTTGGCAAGTCAGGTTGTAGTTTGTTTTTATCAATGATCTTCTTTCCTTTTTTGCAGGTTTGACAAGGAGCTAAACAAGGAGGTGGCCATCAAAGTTATTGACCTCGAAGAAGCGTGAGTGATCTAAATCCTCTAGAAATACTTTGCTTAAATCTTGATACTGAGTAAAGTTACAGTTTGAGCTTGATAGGATTTGCCATGGTCTCTGAAACATGCATTCAATTCACTCATTTTTTGTCTTGTCTGAGAGCAATCGACATTTCCCAACATCAGCAACTTAATTTGCTATCATATAGGGAGTCTAAACTCTAAACTCACAATAATTGAGATGAAGGTTCAATGACATGCTTCTGATTATTGTGGGTGGCTGTGCCAGCAATAACAGTGTCTACTGGAGACAAATATAGGAATAACTTTAATCTTGTTGCATCTTGAGGTGTAGAATAGGCACGTCTCTTAGATGTGCGCAGATTTAGGTGGTAGACTGGTTGAATTGTAGAGCAAAAGTAGAGTTGCAGAAGGGAGGTATATTTGTTTCAACAATGGAAGGAAGGTAGAGGATGGAAGGGAGAGGAAGAATAAAAATTCAACAAAATCGAAGGAAGATAGAGAAAACCAACAAAATATTGACCGCAAGAAAATGGCTGAAGCAACATAGGGCCACACAAAGGAAGAAACTGGCAGATGCAACATGGTGCTGCACACGTTTTCATGCCTCTCATGCTGAGCTGCAGTTAACCATTCCCTGATCACACTGGCTTGCTGCATGCAGGTATGAGATAGGTGCGCTGGCATGATGTGATAGTGAAAATTGTTTTTTTTCTCGCAATTGACCATTTCTATCAGTGCTAAAAGAAACTGCATGTTTTGTAATTGACAAACTTTTCTCATCTGGTGTGAAACGTACCGTTTTCCATTGTGAAAATGGTTCTTTGTCAGAAACTTTTCCTGTATTTCCTGCAACTATGGTTCTCAGTAGTGTAAATTGCATGCGCTGTCATGCCACTCTCATGCTGAGCTGCAGTTAACCATTTCCTGATCACACTGGCTTGCTGCATGCAGGTATGAGATAGGTGTGCTGGCATGATGTGATGATAGCGAAAATTGTTCCTCCCCCCCCCCCCCCCCCCCCCCCCCCCCTCATTGAAAGAAACTGCATATCTCATAATTGAGAAACTTTTCTCATCTGGTGTAAAACGTACCATTTTCCATTGTGAAAATGTTTCTATGTTAGAAATGTTTTCTGCAACTATGGTTCTCAGTAGTGTAATCTGGTTCTTGTCTGCCGTGTTTCTTGTGTCTCTGGAACTGTTTCGACCATGCAGATGGTGTCTTGTAATCTTGCATGTAATTTTGGGATGTGATTCTAAATTTGCACTCTATTTTTCAAGAGATATCCAAATACCATGTGATGTCCTTATAGATCAGATTCTGCTCATAAATTTAATTTGCCAACAGATTACATTCACTGATATAAATATCTAAAAGTATCTGTTGACACCTCTCTATCTCTTCCCCCCTTCCCCCCCCCCCCCCCCCCCCCCCCCCCCCGCCCCCCCGCCCCCCATGCTTGATAGGTATACCATCTATTGGGGGACTGATGCTCCTGTCATGTTCCATGTTCCTGGTATTCCATGATGAGATTCCATGGACAGTTTTGTATCACCCCAGTGAGATAGCTTTGTTTTGTTTCTATTTATTTTCCGTTTCATGATGAGATATGCCATGTACATTATTGTATCACTTTGGTCTCATAGGCCCATTGCGTCTTTAGTAGATGCTTAACATATTCTTTCTTTCTTTCTCAATCTACATTTACCTAGGGATTAGTGTGAGTTATTTTTGTTATGTTGTCTTTTTTTCCATGATGAGAGTCCATGGACACGTTGTACACCTTTTGTCTCATAGACTCATTGGGTCTTTTGCAAGACATGAATATATCTTCTTCTTCTTCTCAAGCAACTAGGGGAAGAAAAGTAAAAAAAAAAAGCAACCAAAAGACAAATCTTTGCACACTTTTTGCCCTGATT
Organism: Cibotium barometz; assembly: GCF_041138505.1. Lineage (NCBI taxonomy): Eukaryota > Viridiplantae > Streptophyta > Polypodiopsida > Cyatheales > Cibotiaceae > Cibotium > Cibotium barometz. The sequence goes on along the minus strand of NC_141107.1, from coordinate 468,196 downwards.
TTCATTCTCTCTCTTTCTCTCTTGCATGGCGTGAGCCTCCACCCTAGCCCTAGCTTCTACTCATGCACTGTGCATTGGCGCCCTGTTCTGGCTGCGCTGCCCTGTTCTTCCTGCACCACGACTGTCCACCACGCTTTTCCCAGCCAGCCAGCCACCAACCCTCCCATGCTTAGGCCCCCAAGGCAACAACATAATCTTCTCTCTCTCTCTCTCTCTCTCTCTCTCACTCGCGCTGCACGCTGCACGCTGGTGGCTGCGCGCTGGTGTCCATGGTGTGATGCCTTTGCTCCTTCGCTGCTCGCGCTGCGCACTGGTGGTCTCCCTCGCTCTCTTGCGCTGTTCGCCGTTGCCCTGCTTACACTGCACACCCGTGCTGGCAGCGCTGCTGTGCTGACCTGCTCGCGCTGTACACAGGCGCACTTCCACTCACTGTGTGTTCCGCCCTGCGCCCCTGCTGTACACAGGCGCACTTCAACTGCGTGTTCTGCCTTCCCTTCCCTTTTCCCACTTGCCCTTGCTCAGGCCCCCAAGGCAGCAACTAGGGGAAATAACACAATGAACCTATAGGAGCTGGAGGCATACATCAAGACAGTGGAGGACAACACCAAGAAATTACTGGGCGAACAAAAGAAGGTGCTGGACAGGGTCCTGAACCAACATGAAAAACAGTTGGAAGGCCTCCGCAAGGAGATACAAGGAAAGAACAACAGGATTGAAGAACTGACAGCCCAAGTGAACCACCAGGAAGAGGTGACTCAGATGTTGAAAGAGACCCAGCTGCGACAAACAGGAATGCCAGAAGCTGCCCCAATGATAGGGGAACTCTAGGCAGAAATGGAAGCCCTAAAGGCTACCGTCAAGGACCACACAGTGGAGGAAGGGGAACTGAATATTCAAGAGGGTTTAAGGACTGACTTGGAGCGGTTGAAAGCTGCGGGAAGAACTGCAGACCACCAAGAAAGATTGGGTGGAGGTGGTGAAGAAGCACAAACCCCCGCAGAGCATCATACATGAGACTCTCGAGGAGGAGAACCGTAGGAAGGATAGGGCCCTCCATGTGCGAGTACGGGGGCTACAGGCGGGCGTTTCCCCAAAGGAGGATGCCATGACACTTTGTGCCAAATGCTAGGAGTGGACGGGATCGCCCCCCCCTTTGCAGACACATGGAGGGCA
>NC_141107.1:15000-457500 GCF_041138505.1 Cibotium barometz | reverse complement strand
TATACTTGGAAGCAAAACCTTAGTAGGCTGTACTGAACACTCTCTTACACATATATACGAAGATTCCATTGCAAGACTTTCATTATATATATATATATATATATATATATATATATATCTCACTCTCTATCTCTCTCTCTCTCTCTCTCTCTCTCTCTCTTTCACACACACACACATGGGCATTAGTGAGTAGCTATTGGGGTAGGTAAGGGCTAGGTCACAGACAAAGGGCATAGGTGGGAACCATGGAGGTGGGGGCTGGCCCTAGAAGAGGGGTGATGGTGGGGTATCTCGGGTTGGCTCTCTCTCTCTCTCTCTCTCTCTCTCTCAAACACAGACACACACACACACACACACCCATATGGCCATTAGTGAGTAGCTATAAGGGCAGGTAAGGGCTGGGTCAGGGCATAGGTGGGAACCTATGGAGGTGGGGGCTGGCCCTAGAAGAGGGGTGATGGTGGGGTATCTCTCCAAGTTGGGGGTTGGCCCTAGAAGAGGAGTGAAGGTGTGTTATCTGGCAAAGCTCAACGTATCTCTTTGCATCCATCCTTGGCGATGGTTTGCCATCAGAGTGGGGGCATGCAAGGGCGGAAGTAGAAACTTGTGGAGGTGGGGGTTGGGTGACAAAAGAGGAATAAAGGTGACGAGACGAGGGGCTTGATTAAGGTGTAACCTTAGGTTCATGTTAACCTAAGGTGTAACCTTAATCTAGGGGGAGGGGAACATGGGTGCCAAACATTTTTTTAACATTAATCAATTAGTTGGGAGGGAAGGAACCTTAGAAAGGTGCATTTTAAACCTTAGGCTATACTTGGAAGCAAAACCTTAGTAGCCTGTACTGAACAAAGATTGGCGAAAGCTCTAAATGCTTTGAGGCAGTTTACGAGGAAGCTCACCTATAAAGTCTCAAGCTGGAGGAAAGCCTGTGAGGATGTTGTCTGCGTCCGAGAGAGAGAGAGAGAGAGAGAGAGAGAGAGAGAGGATGTTTAAATACGATACACTTCGTACGATGCCTGTAGCCGCGCGACGGTTAGCCAGAGAGAGTGAGATGAAACTTGCAAAATTTTAAAAAATGTCTGTAAGTAAAAATAAAAACTTAGGTTCAGACCTTATCTTGTGTGAGTCTACTAAGGCTTGATTAATTAATTATCAAGGGGGAGGGGAATATGCACATCCACAATAGTCTTAAAAAATGACCTTCTACTAGATGTGTGGACATTCCATTATTTTGAATGCTTATTCAAGTTCATTTTCTCGATCAACAACCTTGCTTTGCACGCAAGAAACATAGTAGCAAACACCAATCATGACTCAAAACTCAGCACTGTTGATGATTTTGATACATTGCGTAATCTATAGATTTATACTACAAGTAAAAGAAAGTATAAGTACTGATATATAATATATACTACAAGAAAAAGAAAGTATAAATATATATATACTACAAGAAAAAGAAAGTATATAATATCCTACAATTTATGCAGACTGTAGTTGCTGTTGATGTGTAATTTTTGCGAAAGAGATCGAGCGAGGTTGCGTCAAGCTTCAGCATATGTGGGATACCTAGCTGGCGCACTGACGGATGATCCCGGTTTTCTTTCGCTTATAAGAAAGCTCTGCTGAATCAGGCATTACATGGATACGCCAGAAGAAGGCGGAGGCGAGAGCACAGGCGAGACCGCATTGAAGGCGCAGATCAACTTCACGCCAAATCCTACATAATACTTCACAGCTGATTCTCTGACTCAATCAGGTTATCCTGTGTGTACTCTGTCTTAGGCTTAGGGTTTTCCTAGCGATGAATTCCAGGTGCTGTGGCAGAGGTGATGGCTCGACCTCTCTTCCCACCATATCTTAACAATCACAATGTCTAGTGGAGCTGTGGATGCTGTTGCCATCGCAGGTGCGGCCAGCATTGAAGCACGGTTTGAGTCTCTGGAAATCATTGGCAAGGGCTCTTTTGGAGACGTTTTTAAAGGGTACGACCACCTTGATCCTACTCCTCTTACCTTTATACATCTTGGCATTTCCTGAGACCTTCTCATCCATACTGTTTAACATTTTTGTTGTGTATACAAGAAGCAGTCTCATGCTGCATGTTGTCTCTGTGATTTTGAAACGCTTTCAAAATGTCGTCTTTTCCGCTTGGACTAGTCAACCTTGAACATATTTTATGCATACTGCTTTAGTGCCGATCCCAAATGTAAAGGGGAGGCCAAAACGCCAATCCCATTATGCCGGCAAGCAGGGTTCTATAGATTAGCTGTTAGTCAGCATTGTCGTCAATCGCCGGCTACACCAGTTTTGCCTGCAAGTGAATTGGGGAATACAGTTGGACGGATATGCTGTCATGCTGATTTGAGACCAATAGTGCCAGCTCAAAACTCTCAGGATTTTTAGGCAGACAGGTTGCTGTGTTGTTGCACTTTGATTGGCTGAGATGGCTGGAGCTGCTGGCTCCCGACATGATGGATAGGCAGGCTTATGACATTTCACATGATGGGGTCAAATCACTGTGTGCCAGCTTAGGAAGGACACTCTATACGGTGATAGAGTGTACCCTCGCATGTTTTGTGACTATATGATATGAGTGGGACTGTGTGGGAAGTGGGCCTTTTATAGATGATGATAATTTTAGAGGGCAAACTAGTTGCAGTTGTTTGTCCTTTCTTTCTCACCTACAAAAGGTTTCCCTTGGACTCATTTTTAGGGTCTCTTTCTCTCAGGCTATATATGAGGATGGAGGCACTTTTTAAGCATATTTCTGGTCCATTTGCACCATTCATTCCCTAAACTTCTCCTGGTTTCCCTTGCTCCAAAACTGTTGTATGTACATTGCTCTTAGGCTCTCAGCCTGGTCACTCTCATAGCTCAATGCCTCTGGGCATTGATTTTTCCGTTGAAGGCATGTGCCTTGTCTACTTGTGCATGTAACAAGCAAGTAGAGAAACCGTTTTTAGCTTGTTGTGCTCATTTGTTGGTTAAGTCAATAGGACACAATTATGGAAGAAAGCACGGTTTATGCAATTTTGCAAATTAAGCTATAGAAGAAGATAGTGGGCATATTTTTTGGATGATTGGTCTATGGCCCAAGGGTTATATGAAGTTAGTTAATGGAATGGGATGCTCTTCATAAGATTATTGGGCTAAATTGAGGCGTTTGACAGAGTGATTATGACAGCAGAAGACTTTGCACACAAACATAAGCATTCCCAATATCCTCCTAACTAATCTCTATTAATTTGAAGAACAAGCTCTATGTAGATTATGGCTGTAAATCTATTCAAAATGTGACCAAACACAGATAATGCCCAAGTTGATGAGAAATGCTGCTGTTCCAAATGCTGGTCTTATTTGCTGCTATCCTCTGCCTTCAAATGCATGCCTTGGAGCTCCTGTGGGGCTTGATTGCTGATGAAGAAATTTCAGGGGGACTATTTGTAAGCATATCATCCCCTTGTATTGCTGGTCAGCAGGTCGGCCGACCTGTCGGACTGTGTTAAGGCCTTTCTATCACCCGAAAATACCTCTCCAGCTGCCTGGGAGCAGACGACGCACGGGGATGTACAGGCAGGTACATGTGTTGCGCACGCTCAAACAACGCAGGATAAATCTTGGGCTTTGATACCACTGTTGGGTTAGGATTAACCCTAATATGCAGGAAACGGGGGCAGAGAACAACAGAGAGAGGGAGAGAGAGATACGGGTAACGGGAGAGCCACACGATGCTGAATGTATTAGAACGATAAGGTTGTGTGTACACTAGCACAAGTACAAGGCATAATAATAAGATTAGTCTAGGTGTCCTTTCACAGCAAATGTCCAAGGTGCCCCTGGAGTTGGTGCTTGGTCACATGCCGCATTACACATAAGCATATGCCTTCAGTTTTAATGAGCCCTCTCAGTTTGGGATAATTTTCCCCTAATTTTGCTCTTGGAGTTAGCTTGGGTTTGGTCTTGGTGGTTTTAGAGCTAGAAGCTTTAGAACCTAAGTTGAGGTGGACCTCGAGGTCCACCCCAAGTCCGGTGCTTCATTGCCAAGTATTCGGTGGCTTGGTGGTGCAGAATAACAGGCTAGGGGTGGTGTAACACCCCTTGCCTAGATCTTTTTGTATTCCTTGCCTCCTTGGCAGGTCTTGGGGTATAGGTGTTACCTTCCTCATCAACATACGTCGTTGGCGTGTTGGTAACACTTGCTCACTAGGGGTGCATCAGGGAATCGAAATGATCCCTGAATGTCTCTAGGAATATCAATGATTATGTAGAGGTTGCGTGAGGTATCCTCGTACATCACCATTCCTTCATCATCGACTCTAAGCCTCCTCAAAAATAATTTATCATTGATTCCAAAGAGAGAAAATTTTGAGCTCTTCTTTGTACACGTCACAAGGTAAAGCTTTGATACCAATGCCACATACAGAAGCTTAGAGGAACTTTACAAGAGAGAAGCCCGTGCATTAACTTGCAAGAACAGCAGAGCATAGAGAAAAAGAGAGAATAGTGGAGTGTTGTAGGGTGCAACAGATGGGGTCCCAAATACCTACTAAAGGCCCCCCTATCCGAAGAAAGTATTTACTTTTATTGCTGCAGATATGAGAGTACAAATAGGAAAGAAATCTTCCCTAAAAATGGATTGAACTGAATGTGTCAAAAGTGCGCAGCGGAAAGCGTGAGACATAGGCACAGAGAGAGAGAACAAATCTGCATAATGATGAAGAAGCAATGATACAATCAGCCCTATGCAAGGGGTGGTCCCCGTATGTGTGGGCATGATGAACTACTCCCCTGAGGGAGGACCCGGGCCTGGAAGCCCCTGTCAAGGTGAGAACAAATGAGAAGGAGGCAAGCCTTATATAGCCCCAAGATAAGCTGTCCGACTTGCTCTAGAAAAGTCTCACGACTGGACATGTGATAATGGGTGGCCAACCCTACAACCAAGGGCCTAAACATGAGGAAAAAATAAGGTGCTGCCCGAGATAAATTTGGGCACCCTTGATACACAACTTGGGCACACTACGAGGAGATGAATAATGCTAACGCCCCCTCTCAGATCCTGGGAGAGAAACTGGTCCAGGAAACCTCCAAAGCAAGTCGAAAAGTCGATATGCTCCCGCCTCTGCCACTTACTCCAAGAAACTGCTCCCGATTCAGAAGGCCAACAAAATCCAAGGAATGAACCACCAGATGTCCATATCTCCAACCCAATCTATATGATATATCACACCTGTCACACAATGTGCTCCCTCTTCAGCCCAAGAAAGGATGTCGTCTGACTCTCTACCTCCAAGAAAAAAAATATGCTCCTTAGAGAACACCGCCAAACTGTCTCCCTGTTGGCACCCCCTCTAGACACCCTAGAGACCCACAATGTCTACGTCAGCTCTGGTACTCAAGCCTCCAACTCTGAGCTTGTTGAGCACCAATCTCCAAATACAAGGTTTCCGGATCTCCATGTATCCCTCGGTCCAAAAATGCCTCTCTGTCCTGCTAACACTCCACAGATCTGCAGAAAACGCAGCCAAGGTGTCTCCCCTGCTTGCTGCCCCATATCTGCAGAAAACACAGCCAGGCTGGCTGCCCTGCTTGCTGCTCCATATCTGCAGAAAACGCAGCCATGCTGGCTGCCCTTCACCTGCTCACAAGGGCAGAAAACGCAGCCATGAGAGTACCTATTCTGGAGAAAAACGCTCCTTCCTCCTCTGCAACCAGCAGCATTTAAAAAAACGCAGAAATCCTTCTCTGTAAAAAATGCCAGAACACCTTCTGTAGAAGAGCCTCAACCCGGTGCTCTGATACCATGTCAAAAGTGCGCAGTGGAAAGCGTGAGACATAGGCACAGAGAGAAAGAAAACAAATCTGCATAATGATGAAGAAGCAATGATACAATCAGCCCTGTGCAAGGGGTGGTCCCTGTATGTGTGGGCATGATGAACTACTTCCCTGAGGGAGGACCCGGGCCTGGAAGCCCCTGTCAGGGTGAGTACAAATGAGAAGGAGGCAAGCCTTATGTAGCCCCAAGATAAGCTGGCCGACTTGCTCTAGAAAAGTCTCACGACTGGACAAAAATAAACATGTGATAATGGGTGGCCAACCCTACAACCAAGGGCCCAAACATGAGGAAAAAATAAGGTGCTGCCCGGGATAAATCTGGGCACCCCTGATACACAACTTGGGCATGCTACGAGGAGATGAATAATGCTAACAGAATGTGCATTTTACCTTAGATGATGGGGCTTCTGCACATGCCAACAGACGGCTGAATCTGCTGCTGATACGACACCTCTAGGATTGCCTGATGCTTGCGTTAATCTCCTTACAGGCTGCTGATAAAGGCAGCCAAGATCAGCACCGATGATGACCTTATTGCTTGCATTTTCAGCTCCTTATGGGTGGGTGCACACGGGGGCTGTGAGATTTATGTGCTACTGCTGTAAATCTGAAAAACAGAGAATAAAACAGCAAATATGTGTAGACAATAGACTGCAGATGATCAAGAACCTGAATACGATTGAAGGTACAGCACGAGGGAGGTGGTATGTACAAATCAGGGCTGAAAAGGAAGATAAGGATGAAGAGGATTGAGTTACCTATTATATAGGTCCTCTAGAGCTGGTTGGCGAGGTCCTACAGGCCGACCAGGACAAAAGTCCATAAAATGCTAAAATTGCTAAAAATGCTAAAAAAAAGCTCCCAAAAATGGTGCAAAAAATAGCAAAAAAATATGCAATGTAGGGCCCTGGCCCCTATAAATGGGCTCGATACAAGCATATAGGGAGTCCATATGGGGATGAACAATATTTCCAACACCTCCTCTTCAGCATTAGATGGGCGGACCAACGCCGGCACGCTGAAGCAAGACCTCCAAAGAAGCTCGAGGGAGCGGTTTGGTGAAGAGGTCTGCAAGGTTGTCCTTGGTAGAACAATACACCAAGTGAAGAAGACCAAGTTCGATCTAGTCTTGAACAAAATGATAATGCACTTCGATATGTTTGGATCGACCACAAATCACCGGGTTTTGTGCCAAAGCAATAGCACTCTCGGAGTTCGAGAAAATTGTGACATGAGAATCGTGTGCATAGCATAAATGTTCCCAAATTTGATGAATCCACAGAGCTTTAGTTGCGGAGAGAAGGTAGGACTTATCCTCAGCCTCAATAGATGATGTAGCAACAGTCCTCTATTTCTAAGACTTCCAAGAAACCATTCCAGATCCAACCATAAAACAATATCTAGAAGCAGATCGCCGATAATCAACACAACCAGCCCAATCAGCATACGTGAATCCCACCAAATTAGAACCACTGGAATAAGTGATACCATAACTTGATGTGCCATGAAGATACCGAAGAACCCGCAAAGCAGGTTGTCAGTGAGACCGTCCAGCCACAGAGGAGAACTGACTGAGAATACTCAAGGCATCAGAGATGTCTGGGCCATAGTAACAGGGGTGGCCCGTCCCGGGCCTTAGGGACGGGGGAATGCTGTCCCGGCCTCCCTTTCACACGGGGATGCACTCCTCTGCAGGGGGGACGTCCCATGTGCCGTCCCTCACAAGAGGACGGCCGTCCCCTATCAGGGGACGTCTTAAATTTGTGGGACCGGGGGGGGGGGGTTTGGGGACGTGAAGAAATTTTAGGAAGGCTTTGCCTCTTAGGTTTTAAGTTTTATGTTTTAATGTTTAAAAAAAAGCCTATCTAAAGGCTTATGTGCGAAGTTTGCTGAGTGATCTTTGCTCTCCTCCATCTTTGTTGTGCACACTTGCTCTCTTCCATCTCTCCTCTGGAGTGTACACAGTGCACATTGCACAAGTTTTTGAGCCTTGAGCGTGCCAAAGCTCCATCTAAGCTGCCATCAGCCTTCAATGGCCTCTTCCTCACGAGCACCAACAGTCCATGTTGGGGGCAAGGGTTTAGGTTGGTCTTGGTAGGAAGAGGTGAAATTTGAATACCCACAGATACGTCCCATCTGTCCCAACCCCCCCGTCCCCGTTCCCTACCTCCAGGTGTTCCCCATCCCCAAACCCTTCCTCGTCCCTGTTCCCATCCCCCGACCCACATGTGACTATGGTCTGGACGAGTGTTGTTAAGGTAGAGCAATGAACCAACCAACTGTTCGTACTCAATAGAATCAACCAAAGGAGAATTATCTTCCTTTGAAAGCTTGGAAGGATCCATGGGACGAGAGAGCGGAGTACAATCTGTCAAGACTCAAATCATAAAGAGAAAGCAATTTGCGCACATACTTCTCCCGAGAAATAAAAATGCAATCCTTGTCAAAGTCCGACTTTCCTTTGCCTCTCATCAAACACTTGTCATGCAAAAGTAAATATGATCTTTGAAGGAATCAAAAGAGGGAGGCAATTTACCAAGCAGCTTGTGGATCGGGTTGTTGATTGCGCTCCCATATTCTTCAAGTTGCCGCTTGATGTGAGTAAAGTCTCCAATCTTATCAGTGATATTGTCATATTCACTGATGGAAATCTTGTAAGCCAGATGGAGCGTGCAGTGACAGATGCAACCATGTGTAAGAGAGAGAGAGAGAGAGAGAGAGAGAGAGAGAGAGAGAGAGAGAGAGAGAGAGAGAGAGAAGGGGGGGAGAGAGATGGGAATAGGGGTTTCACACGGTACACCACGCTGAGTGGGGAACAGGCCCCGTCCCCTCTTTAGGAATTTATTTCAGGAACAATCCATGGGCTTTTCCAAGCTAGGACCAGTACAACAAATGAATACAATATCAAACAAAGTTCCAAAGTCGAGGTCAGGCCGAGTCAATGTCGAGGCACAAGATAACTGATGCCGAGCTCACCACGAGGATGACCCACAAGAAACTTACACCGGGCTAGCACCTATGTCCACAAGGCTCTTTGTTCTCAATCCGGACAAAAGTAATTCCAAGAGTGCTCACACCAAAGTGATAGTAGAATGGTAATGGGGACTTTAGAACAACGGTGCTCTGAGATGAGGCAGTTGGTATTGCTGAATGGTGGCAGCGTAGGAGGCCGCTTCTCCTTATGGCAGCGTAGGGGGCGGCTTCTCCTTATGTGCAAGAGAGGCAAGCGATGCTTGATCTAGCGTTGTGGTTCTTGCAACTAGTTCTGAAGGTGACTGGAAACAGCAACAAGGGTGGCTGCAGTAGATAAGGTGGCGATACATGCGGACGTTGGAGACAGAAATGGTGCAATCGGGCACTGCAGGCGGCGCAGCCAGGTACAACAAAGAGTACGAAGGCAGCAGTTGGTGGTGCGACAACGCACAGGAAAGTGCAGCAAAAAAGTCGGTGCTGCTGTCACACAGAGGCGACGACTATGTGCTGAGTAGTACTGACGGTTGGCGCTGCTTTCTAGGTGGCGCAAGGGGTGGAGCAAGTGGGCACGTTGGTGGCTGAAGAGTGGCACAACAGGGGCGGCAAAGATCAATGCTGAAGGTTGGCAAACTTCAACGCTTAGGGGCGGCAAGGAGCAACCACGTTATGATGAAGATAAAGATGACGGTGAGTTCTCCAAAAGCCTTCACACTTTCGGTCTTATGTTTTTGAAGAGAGATCTATGCCCCTTTTACACTTGATGGGGGTCCATGCTTTTGCCATAATTTTCTTTTGTTTTATTTTTCTTGCTTTTGCTTTGCCTCCTTGCTTTTGTTTTAATAGTAGTCAAAGTTCTGGATTTATGCTTTTAGAATCTTCAGGGCCTTGCCTTTTGGCCCTTGAGCAGCTTTTTGAAAAAGTGGGTTTTAGCTTTTTGATTCAGTTCGATGCCCTCTTTCCAACGGTGCCCTCAGCTTTTTGGTCAACAATGTTTGATGAAACCGGCCTCTGATAGAAACCAGAGTGCGGTAGGAGCAATCACCCGTCCACTTGTAGTCTAGATGATAAACAAAATACAGATTGGAGCTAGAGTGCCCAAATCTGAAAACACAGCGACACCTGTTGGCCCCAAAGCTTGGCGCCCCTCGCGGTATTTCTTTATTCAATTAAAGTAATATGTATGGCTGAGTACAACACAAAAACCAGCCAAGAGTTTACACCTGTAAGTCCAATCTGACTGCCCACAAATCCTTCTCAGCACAGAGGATCTATGCACACAGATCTGTGTCCTCAAACAACACACTGTGCCTCCCTCTGATCAGCCAAGTTCACAAAGCAGGCCAGCCATGGGCATACATCTGGCATAACTCAAGAGCATGATACATCTTCTCAGCTCAAACATACATATGCTGTCCAATCTCTGTCTTAATCCCTTGTCAATCTGCCTAACTCCTCCTCTCACAAGGAGCCAGATAACACATACCTGTAGCAGACATCAAGCAATAGAAAGAGAGATAGATGAACAGAGTCAAGGCTTACCAAGTTCAGCTCGTGAAACAACACTGGAGGAAGCAACAGCACTAATCTGTGCCTGCAGGCACTTGAATCCACAATCCTGCTTCACACGTGTGCTTGCACTTGCCTGTATCTTCCTCCTGATGCTCACTCCTATGCTGTCCTTGAAAATACAGATCTGAAAAATCAGCACTGTACCCGTCTGTACCGCCTCGGGATACGTGCCAGGCGTTGTACTTGCATAAACAGTCTGCTGTCCACTTCTGTACCTGCCTGAATCAGCATACACAGGTCTGTTCAGCACCCAGGAAAGCGCTGCCTGCACCTGTACCTGCTGTACCTGACTGCCCGTACACTGTACGGCAGTCGTACAGGGTGTACTTGCTGGAAAACACACTACACAGCCTGTACTGGTCTTCTGCGCAGCCAATCCAGCAGCTGTCCTGTGCGCCGCCAGCAACAGAGGAGAAAGAGAGAGAGAGAGAGTGCCCAGTTCTGGCCGTACAGTGCTGTACGGCTGGTTCCACTCAGAAAAACAGCTACAGCCACAGCAAAACAGCCGCCTTCTCCTTTCTCTTGAGCTTTTCCACGATTGTACACAAGCGCATGAAGGGAGCTCCACTTTTGCTACACGACTCCCCAAAAAGGGAAGAGAGAGAGTGAAGAGAGAGAAAACTCCTCCCCAATTTAATCCCTAGGGCCCCAACTTAATAAGTTCCTAGGGCCACTAAGGCCTAGGGGCAAACTCCAATAAACATTAAAAATTAATGTTTCTAGTTCCCCCCTTCACACCTAGGGTTGTCCACACATCTTAAACACTGTCCGGGCACCCCCCATGTGAATCATAAAATATTCTGACCCTGCAACCACCATGCCCACACTTGTCCTGCTCCATTTTCACAGGGCCATGACATACCCCCCTCTTTGAAAGATGGCAAGCGTCCTCGATTGCATTCTGGTGATGCATCAAAATATCCAAAGGGAAATAGACAATATGGCAAGATCAGCGTCCCAATCTCTCTGAGCCATACACATGTATCATCATTCACTGCAAACCAATGGCATAGTAAGAGTCCAAGTTGTATACGACTGGGAACCATACATATCCACAAAAATCTCCATGGGACTAGTACACATATATCATAGAAGTCCCATAAACAGATGTACTGTCAGCCTCAGTACCTTCGGGTGAGATAAAATCTGCACCAAGCGACCTCTAGATGTCATCTGAGCCTGTCTGTATCAAGGGAGTGGAGGTGCTACCCCCCTCTTGAGCATCAGGTAATGCTCCAGACCCATGCGCTGCTGAACCTGAATGAGCCACAATAAGAGTCGGCTCTAACTCAAAGGCATCGAGATAAAGCTGCAAAACCTGAGGTGAATCTGTTAAGTCACCTTCCTCCATCCACTTCGCATCCATCGGTGAATAGTTCTTGAACTTCACAAGATAGCGACGGGAAACTTTACCTCGTACCGTCCTTTCTTTATGTGCCAGTAGCTGCTCTGGAATCAGAACCTCAGCAAGTTCCTCAACTGCCGGCTGAGCCTTATCTGATACATCCTCAGGCACATCCCCACGGAAAGGTCTAAGAAGACTCACGGGAAAAGCATTGTGAATCCTCCAGTGATCTGGTAACTTCAAACGATAGGTTACCTCACCAATCTTTTCCAAAACCTGAAAAGGCCCATAAGATCGCATGCTCAACTTAGGGAATAAGCGCTCTTTACCCTTCATCTTCTTGAGTCTAGCCTTTTCAAAACGCAAAAGAACCCAAGCACCCAATGCAAACTGTAAATCACGTCGGTGACGGTCTGCGGCTTTCTTTTGCTTCTGTTGAGTTGTCTGGAGGGCCGACTTAACTCTCCGATAAGCTTCATCCAAACTCTCCACATACTGATCAGCCTCAAAGATCTTATCCTTTGTATGCAAAATGGGTGGTACCTTCTTCCCTCCTTCTACAATCTCAAAAGGCGCCTTGCCGGTCGAGCTATGTACAGTGTTGTTATATGCAAACTCCACCAAAGGAAGAGACTTTTCCCATTGTTGCTTATGCTCTGACACATAACACTTGAGAAGATCCAACACTGTAGAGTTAGCCTCTTCTGACTGACCATCTGTCTGTGGATGAAATGACGATGAAAACTTGAGAGTTGTACCCATGTTGTCAAACAACCCTCTCCAAAACAAACTCGTCATCCGTGGAGCACGGTCACTAATGATAGAGGTAGGCAAGCCATGATACTTGAAGATGTTCGCCATGAACAACTTCACCATATGATCCACTTTAATTGTCTTCCGCACGGGAATGAAATGTGCCTGCTTACTAAACCTGCATATGATAGTCCAGATGCCATCATTTCCCGTTTGTGTCCGTGGAAGATCAAATACAAAATCCATGGCAATGCTCTCCCAAGGTCTATCCGGAATAGGTAAAGGCTGTAATAACCCTGGTGTCTTCTGACGGTCAAACTTTACCTTCTGACATACGATGCATTGCCTCACAAAAGCATCAACATCTCTTCTCAAGGTTGGCCAATAAAAGAAAGTCTCCACTGCTTTGACCGTGGCGTCAATACCTCTATGACCTGCATACGGTGGAGCATGACTTTCAATCATATCCTTGAGTCGCAATGGCCTGGTAACACACAGTCTGCCATGCATCAATAAAAACCCATCTCTGAGAGTGTAATGCTCATGCCGCTGACCCTCAGACATCTGATCATATAACTTTTCAAAATCCTCATCATGGGCATACTGCTCTTTCATTTCATCAAGCTCATGATGATAAGCAAGTGAAACTGCAGAGACCTGTGGCTTGCGTGACAAAGCATCTGCCACTACATTCTTTTTGCCTTCCACATGCACAATCTGGAAGTGTCTGAAAGCTTAGTCTGCGTGAGGAAATAACGCAAGGTCTGATGATCTGTCTGTACAGTAAAATCAGCCCCAAGCAAGTAGTGTTTCCATGTAGAAAGAGCGTGAATTACAGCCAACATCTCTTTCTCATACACCTGTAAATGCTTCTCGGCATCTTGCAAAACTCTACTCTCATAGGCTATCACATGTCCCTCTTGCATGAGAACTGCACCAATGCTACTTCCACATGCATCACACTGGACAACAAAAGCCTTTCGGAGGTCCGGTAACACCAATACTGGGTCCGAAGTAAGCTTTTCTTGGAGCTTTTTGAATGCTGTAATTTCCCGATCAGCCCATCTAGACGGAGTTGCTTTCTTCGTCAAAGCATGAAGAGGCGAAGCAATTTCAGCAAAGTGCCGTATGTAACGCCTGTAATAGGAACACAATCCTAGAAAGCTGCGTACATCATGCACGGTCCTCAAAGCTGGCCAATTAAGTATTGCTTCCACCTTTGCTGGATCCATACGGACTCCATGACCAGACACAATATGCCCCAAGAAATGTATCTCCTGCAAGAAAAACTCACTCTTCTTGCCATTAACCACCAATCTATGGTTTCTGAGTTCTGCAAACACAATGGCCAAATGCCTTCTATGCTCTTCCTCATTTTGTGAATGCACAATCATATCATCAAAGAATGTGCCCACAAACTCTCTATGAGGTCTGAAAATCCTGTCCATCATTCTGTTAAATGTGGCAGGCGCATTCGTCAATCCAAAGGGCATAACCAAGAACTCATACAACCCAAATGTGGTTCGGAATGCTGTCTTATGCACATCCTCGGGTCTAATGCGTATCTGATGATACCCGCTTTTCAAGTCAATACGACTAAAAACTGTGGAGCCCTGTAAGCGGTCCAAGATGTCATCGATCCTCGGTATGGGAAATCGATTCTTGATGGTATTCTTATTTAGCGCCCTGTAATCAATACACATGTGCCAAGAACCATCCTTCTTCTGCACTAAGAGCACAGGTGAGCAAAAGGGTGATGAGCTAGGCTGAATCAACCCCTTATTTAGAAGCTCCTGCACCTGACTCATAATCTCTTCCTGTTGGGCTGCACTAACACGATACGGCGGTCTATTCGGTGGAGTACTACCAGGAATCAGATCTATGGCATGATCTTCTGGCCTCTCAGGAGGTAATTCCCCTGGCAATGACTCGGAAAAACAGTCTTGAAACCCACTTAAGAAATCAGCCCTGTCCTTATCTAACATTGACAAATTAGACTTAGACTCATCATCCTGTGCATCCTTTACATAAATCAAGTACGCGGAAAGATGCTTTTTCATTACTGATGAAATCGCCGAAGCGGATACAATAGGAACAGATTCCCCTTTGAGTTTTACATCCAATACATGCTCTTTCCCTCTATGAGTCAGAGTAATTTTCCTATTGTAAGTATCCACCACCGCATGTACCCTGTGGCACCATGGCATCCCCAACAAAACATCACAGCCATCCAAAGGCATGATGAAGAACTCCTCGCTGTCCACATAACCCTGCAAATGAAGCCGAAGCTTCCCAATGATAGGAGTAACGGGTTCTGCATACCCTGGACAAGCCATATTAGCCTCATGTAACGGCCCCATCTCCTCTGCGCGAATCCCCAATCGGCCAGCCAAATCTGGTGAAATGAAGTTGGCTCTAGCACCTGTGTCAAAGAAGATCAAAGCATTCTGATCTCTCACTTTGCCCCATGCCCTGCACAACTCTGTAGCTTCACCACTTAGCTGCTCCCCCACAAGATCAGGAACTAAGCCTGCAGAAGGCTTTGGTTTCTTTGGCTTGGGCTCTCCTTTATTGTCAGGGTCCTTTTGGGACTTTCTTTTGGGACAATTGAATGACATATGCCCCTCTTCAGTACAGTAAAAACACTTTTGAGCATCCCTCAAAGCCTGTCTTTCCTCAGAAGTCCTTTTGGGCATTGGCAACTTCTTATACTTTGTCTCTGAAGACCCTTTAGCATCACGAGAAGCATGCCCAAATTTTTCAGCTTTCTTGCCCAACTTCTTACTGCCTTTAAACCCAGATGAACCACCTGTGAGTAACGCATTAGCTGTCATAGCATTTTCAATCATCTGTGACATGTTCGTTACTCTTGTCTTTATACAATAATCTCGTACCTCCTTGGGCAGCCCACAACAATACTTCTCTACCTGCTCAGATAATGGCACGGCACGATAAGAAGTCACTGGGAGTAGAGCTTCCCAAAACTTCTTGTTATAATCCTCCAAACTATCACACTTTGAAGCATCCAGCTTGTGCCATGCGGTCATAACATCCACCTCGAATGTAGATGTGAGCCAAACAGAAGAGAAAACCTGTTTGAATTGGACCCATGTGGTGGGTGCTATGCCCTGCAAAAGAAGAGTAGACCACCACTGCAAAGCATTGCCCTTGAGAAAAGTGGCAGCTTTCCTCACCTTTGAGGACTCTGTGTAATTTCCACCAGAAAAAGCAGCGTCAAACTGCTGTAAAAAGGTAAGTGCCTTCAATTTATCCTTGGCCCCACTGAAAGTGTCAAACTTCACTGCAGCTCCCCCTTCCTTGTAATCCTTCGCCTTTCCCATAGGCGTTAGATTATCATATGGAAGTGGTTTCGTAAGATTGCTGCCCCCAACATTCATACCCATCATTGGGTCGACATTTCCCATTCCAACACCAGGCATACCATACATCCCAGCCATGTTTCCATACATTCCATGCTGCATACCTGGCTGCATGCCACCAAACATATTGCCTTCATCCCAGGTTGCATGCTTCCAAACACATTTCCTTGCATACCGGACTGCATACCACCATACATATTCCCTTGCATGCCAGGCTGAAAATTGGCTCCAAAAGGCCCATACATACCCATGCCTCCCTGAGGATAACCCCCAGTCATGGATTGAAACACTGAGCCACCACCAAAGTACCCTGGATGCATGTTCTGCTGAGGAATAGGTGGCTGTCCATAGAAGGAACTCTGTGGGTTAGCACCAAAAGCATGCTGCATGTTCGGAAACTGTGCAGGAGATGGATCCTGTGGAGTGGTACCACTATGACCATGAGAAAGATTCTTCGAACGAACCTTCTTCTTCTTTTTCTGGGGCTCTGAGCGGGGCTCTGTGCGAGATCTCATAAATTCAGCAAATCTCTCGCTTTGTGTGAGCTGCATAAAAGTATCCATAACACCAGCCAAGCGATCTTTGAACCGAGCATCATCATCCTCTTTACTATGCACATCTTCTGGCTGTGTTACATCCTCATAAGGCTCAACATCTGCAGCCTGTTCTCCTGCAAAAATATCCTCAGATACATCTCTTTCAGGAGAAGTCTCTTGCTCTTCTTCTTCTTGATAGAAGTACTCATCCTCTGTATCAGACATGGTTGCTGAATTTTCAGCGATGGCTTTCTTCAAAGCAACCACGAACTCACCCCCTTCAGAAAGTTGATGATTGGTCCCGGCAACGGAACCTTGAAACCGGCCTCTGATAGAAACCAGAGTGCGGTAGGAGCAATCACCCGTCCACTTGTAGTCTAGATGATAAACAAAATACAGATTGGAGCTAGAGTGCCCAAATCTGAAAACACAGCGACACCTGTTGGCCCCAAAGCTTGGCGCCCCTCGCGGTATTTCTTTATTCAATTAAAGTAATATGTATGGCTGAGTACAACACAAAAACCAGCCAAGAGTTTACACCTGTAAGTCCAATCTGACTGCCCACAAATCCTTCTCAGCACAGAGGATCTATGCACACAGATCTGTGTCCTCAAACAACACACTGTGCCTCCCTCTGATCAGCCAAGTTCACAAAGCAGGCCAGCCATGGGCATACATCTGGCATAACTCAAGAGCATGATACATCTTCTCAGCTCAAACATACATATGCTGTCCAATCTCTGTCTTAATCCCTTGTCAATCTGCCTAACTCCTCCTCTCACAAGGAGCCAGATAACACATACCTGTAGCAGACATCAAGCAATAGAAAGAGAGATAGATGAACAGAGTCAAGGCTTACCAAGTTCAGCTCGTGAAACAACACTGGAGGAAGCAACAGCACTAATCTGTGCCTGCAGGCACTTGAATCCACAATCCTGCTTCACACGTGTGCTTGCACTTGCCTGTATCTTCCTCCTGATGCTCACTCCTATGCTGTCCTTGAAAATACAGATCTGAAAAATCAGCACTGTACCCGTCTGTACCGCCTCGGGATACGTGCCAGGCGTTGTACTTGCATAAACAGTCTGCTGTCCACTTCTGTACCTGCCTGAATCAGCATACACAGGTCTGTTCAGCACCCAGGAAAGCGCCGCCTGCACCTGTACCTGCTGTACCTGACTGCCCGTACACTGTACGGCAGTCGTACAGGGTGTACTTGCTGGAAAACACACTACACAGCCTGTACTGGTCTTCTGCGCAGCCAATCCAGCAGCTGTCCTGTGCGCCGCCAGCAACAGAGGAGAAAGAGAGAGAGAGAGAGTGCCCAGTTCTGGCCGTACAGTGCTGTACGGCTGGTTCCACTCAGAAAAACAGCTACAGCCACAGCAAAACAGCCGCCTTCTCCTTTCTCTTGAGCTTTTCCACGATTGTACACAAGCGCATGAAGGGAGCTCCACTTTTGCTACACGACTCCCCAAAAAGGGAAGAGAGAGAGTGAAGAGAGAGAAAACTCCTCCCCAATTTAATCCCTAGGGCCCCAACTTAATAAGTTCCTAGGGCCACTAAGGCCTAGGGGCAAACTCCAATAAACATTAAAAATTAATGTTTCTAGTTCCCCCCTTCACACCTAGGGTTGTCCACACATCTTAAACACTGTCCGGGCACCCCCCATGTGAATCATAAAATATTCTGACCCTGCAACCACCATGCCCACACTTGTCCTGCTCCATTTTCACAGGGCCATGACATTTGACGTTTGCTTTTTTCCTGCTGTTTGACCAAGACGGGTGCTTTTTCCAATTTCAACTTTAGGAACCCTATTTCCATGTGTCCATCATCCTGTCCATGTGTCCGGGCATGAGTTCTATCATGTGAAAAGAGCATGGAGGACCAAATCGTTACATTTCCTCCCTCTTACATCATAGTTGTCCTCAATTGTGGCATACATATGATCGTGGTACTAGCCCCATTTGGTGCTCTTGTGCATCTGGTCTTTCCTCATATATGTGGTCCTTTCTGCTCCTCTGGCAACATCTTTATGCTAGAATGCACATCAGAAATGAAGACAACTGCTGTAGAGTGCAATACACAGATGAAAGAGAGAGAGAAGCTTGTGTAACTCTACTATATACACCAATAAATCCCGGAATAATACATGATGGAGTGTGTGGGCAAGGGGCCATTTTATATGGCCCCTGGCTTTTGGTCGGCCAGCCTAGAATCAGCTCTGACAGCAGCCCACGACCAGAAAATGTCCAGTCGGCTAGAAAAGAAGCAGTCGGCCAACACTGAAAAAGTGTCGGGCAGCACCAGATTAGTTGGGTATCGCAGATACAGTTGGCTAGTCATTTGGGGGCAGCCGACAGCCCATACACAACTCCAGAAAAATAGGGAAAAAATATGTAGAGTGAGGAAAAATGGGAAGACACCAAATATGGGCGGGCACACCCACAACAGAGGCCCTGACATAGTGTACAGACAGGAGATGATTGCTAACACCCCGTGTCAGCTCTTGGTTGTGGAACCAACCCCTGTGAGCTGGAGTGCCGCCGGAGCATAGCCTGAGGTAGAGACTTCGTGAAGAGGTCTGCCTCATTGTCCTCCGTCGAACAATAAAGACACAAGATGTCACCAACCAAGATCTTCTCATGAACAAAGTGATATTGTATCTCTATGTGCTTGGTTTGGTAGTTTGGACTCCCCTTTTCTGCGGCTGTCTCATGAGGATACCAACCAGGTTATCCGGTTAGATCTTCTCAGCCTCTACACCCATCGCACATGGATCACACCTCCGGAGCTCCCCACAAAGATGCACTTCTACAGAGATCACTTCCTCACACTCATTGAGGATGGATTCATCCAGCAATCGGGCTACTTGAGTGTTCACATGTCCCATGCCATGCGGATTGCGATTGGCCAGATACGGGTTTCACCCCGCCGCCGCAGAGCGGAGACAGGTAGAGCTGAGCGCATCTTCAGAGCCTGGAAGCTTATACGGAGACCTAGAGAGGAGAGGATCGATCTGCCGATTATGCCACATAGAGGTTGAGACGGAGGAGCATTACATATGCCGCTGCCTAGTATACTATGAGATCTGTGGGAGGTTTCACTGTCTATTTCGTGAGGGATTTGGTCCACTCATCAGGATCATTGACTTCTAGGACCAGCATTGCCTAGGCCTCTTCTTGCTTGAGCTCCGTAGACACAGGGACACCTTCTTGAAAGAGCTTCGGCCCCAGCCACCCTGCCCCCTCCCTCGCCAGCCAACCATCACCAGTTTCTTCCGGACCCAGGAGGTGGACGACACCGATATAGTGGATCTTGTGGACCCTCCACGAGCTGCTCCGGACCTACCTCGCCCGAGAGGAGTTACCTCGGACCGAGCCTCCACACTCCAGCGTGCCCCCCCCCCCCCCCCCAACCCCCCTGTCCGCCACGATCGCCTCATTAGCTCCAAATCCAAGACATGCTCCGCTGCCATCGAGCTACCTTTCCACGTGACATTTCTTTTGTTTATGTGTTTTTGATAACCAACAAGATTTGGCAAGTCAGGTTGTAGTTTGTTTTTATCAATGATCTTCTTTCCTTTTTTGCAGGTTTGACAAGGAGCTAAACAAGGAGGTGGCCATCAAAGTTATTGACCTCGAAGAAGCGTGAGTGATCTAAATCCTCTAGAAATACTTTGCTTAAATCTTGATACTGAGTAAAGTTACAGTTTGAGCTTGATAGGATTTGCCATGGTCTCTGAAACATGCATTCAATTCACTCATTTATTGTCTTGTCTGAGAGCAATCGACATTTCCCAACATCAGCAACTTAATTTGCTATCATATAGGGAGTCTAAACTCTAAACTCACAATAATTGAGATGAAGGTTCAATGACATGCTTCTGATTATTGTGGGTGGCTGTGCCAGCAATAACAGTGTCTACTGGAGACAAATATAGGAATAATTTTAATCTTGTTGCATCTTGAGGTGTAGAATAGGCACGTCTCTTAGATGTGCGCAGATTTAGGTGGTAGACTGGTTGAATTGTAGAGCAAAAGTAGAGTTGCAGAAGGGAGGTATATTTGTTTCAACAATGGAAGGAAGGTAGAGGATGGAAGGGAGAGGAAGAATAAAAATTCAACAAAATCGAAGGAAGATAGAGAAAACCAACAAAATATTGACCGCAAGAAAATGGCTGAAGCAACATAGGGCCACACAAAGGAAGAAACTGGCAGATGCAACATGGTGCTGCACACGTTTTCATGCCTCTCATGCTGAGCTGCAGTTAACCATTCCCTGATCACACTGGCTTGCTGCATGCAGGTATGAGATAGGTGCGCTGGCATGATGTGATAGTGAAAATTGTTTTTTTTCTCGCAATTGACCATTTCTATCAGTGCTAAAAGAAACTGCATGTTTTGTAATTGACAAACTTTTCTCATCTGGTGTGAAACGTACCGTTTTCCATTGTGAAAATGGTTCTTTGTCAGAAACTTTTCCTGTATTTCCTGCAACTATGGTTCTCAGTAGTGTAAATTGCATGCGCTGTCATGCCACTCTCATGCTGAGCTGCAGTTAACCATTTCCTGATCACACTGGCTTGCTGCATGCAGGTATGAGATAGGTGTGCTGGCATGATGTGATGATAGCGAAAATTGTTCCCCCCCCCCCCCCCGGCCCCCCCCCCCCTCATTGAAAGAAACTGCATATCTCATAATTGAGAAACTTTTCTCATCTGGTGTAAAACGTACCATTTTCCATTGTGAAAATGTTTCTATGTTAGAAATGTTTTCTGCAACTATGGTTCTAACTTCTCAGTAGTGTAATCTGGTTCTTGTCTGCCATGTTTCTTGTGTCTCTGGAACTGTTTCGACCATGCAGATGGTGTCTTGTAATCTTGCATGTAATTTTGGGATGTGATTCTAAATTTGCACTCTATTTTTCAAGAGATATCCAAATACCATGTGATGTCCTTATAGATCAGATTCTGCTCATAAATTTAATTTGCCAACAGATTACATTCACTGATATAAATATCTAAAAGTATCTGTTGACACCTCTCTATCTCTTCCCCCCTCCCCCCGCCCCCCCCCCCCCCCCCCCCCCCCCCGCCCCCCATGCTTGATAGGTATACCATCTATTGGGGACTGATGCTCCTGTCATGTTCCATGTTCCTGGTATTCCATGATGAGATTCCATGGACAGTTTTGTATCACCCCAGTGAGATAGCTTTGTTTTGTTTCTATTTATTTTCCGTTTCATGATGAGATATGCCATGTACATTATTGTATCACTTTGGTCTCATAGGCCCATTGCGTCTTTAGTAGATGCTTAACATATTCTTTCTTTCTTTCTCAATCTACATTTACCTAGGGATTAGTGTGAGTTATTTTTGTTATGTTGTCTTTTTTTCCATGATGAGAGTCCATGGACACATTGTACACCTTTTGTCTCATAGACTCATTGGGTCTTTTGCAAGACATGAATATATCTTCTTCTTCTTCTCAAGCAACTAGGGGAAGAAAAGTAAAAAAAAAGCAACCAAAAGACAAATCTTTGCACACTTTTTGCCCTGATTTTCATTCTCTCTCTTTCTCTCTTGCATGGCGTGAGCCTCCACCCTAGCCCTAGCTTCTACTCATGCACTGTGCATTGGCGCCCTGTTCTGGCTGCGCTGCCCTGTTCTTCCTGCACCACGACTGTCCACGACGCTTTTCCCAGCCAGCCAGCCACCAACCCTCCCATGCTTAGGCCCCCAAGGCAACAACATAATCTTCTCTCTCTCTCTCTCTCTCTCACTCGCGCTGCACGCTGCACGCTGGTGGCTGCGCGCTGGTGTCCATGGCGTGACGCCTTTGCTCCTTCGCTGCTCGCGCTGCGCACTGGTGGTCTCCCTCGCTCTCTTGCGCTGTTCGCCGTTGCCCTGCTTACACTGCACACCCGTGCTGGCAGCGCTGCTGTGCTGACCTGCTCGCGCTGTACACAGGCGCACTTCCACTCACTGTGTTCCGCCCTGCGCCCCTGCTGTACACAGGCGCACTTCAACTGCGTGTTCTGCCTTCCCTTCCCTTTTCCCACTTGCCCTTGCTCAGGCCCCCAAGGCAGCAACTAGGGGAAATAACACAATGAACCTATAGGAGCTGGAGGCATACATCAAGACAGTGGAGGACAACACCAAGAAATTACTGGGCGAACAAAAGAAGGTGCTGGACAGGGTCCTGAACCAACATGAAAAACAGTTGGAAGGCCTCCGCAAGGAGATACAAGGAAAGAACAACAGGATTGAAGAACTGACAGCCCAAGTGAACCACCGGGAAGAGGTGACTCAGATGTTGAAAGAGACCCAGCTGCGACAAACAGGAATGCCAGAAGCTGCCCCAATGATAGGGGAACTCTAGGCAGAAATGGAAGCCCTAAAGGCTACGGTCAAGGACCACACAGTGGAGGAAGGGGAACTGAATATTCAGGAGGGTTTAAGGACTGACTTGGAGCGGTTGAAAGCTGCGGGAAGAACTGTAGACCACCAAGAAAGATTGGGTGGAGGTGGTGAAGAAGCACAAACCCCCGCAGAGCATCATACATGAGACTCTCGAGGAGGGAGAACCGTAGGAAGGATAGGGCCCTCCATGTGCGAGTACGGGGGCTACAGGCGGGCGTTTCCCCAAAGGAGGATGCCATGACACTTTGTGCCAAATGCTAGGAGTGGACGGGATCGCCCCCCCCTTTGCAGACACATGGAGGGCAGGAAAGGATATGTACATGCCCATGATACCCTAGCACCCCTACTAGCCTACATGTTCAATAGAGCCCTTTGTGAAGGATTTCCACCCTCTTGGTCCACCAACACCATCACCCCCATCCTCAAAGCCGGAGATCCACTTGATCCTAATAACTACAAGACGATCATGATTGGCCACACATTGGCCAAGCTCTATGGATAAGTGCTAGAGTCGCACCTCAGTTCATTTGCAGAGAGCCAGGGATGCAGAGCCTCAGGACAGGCTGCTTTCGGAGGAGCTACTCTACCCTTGGCCACATCTTCACCCTCCGTGCCATCATTGAGGAGGGTAAAGCACGACACTAGAGGATTTACTGCTGCTTTGTGGGTTTCCACAAGCTTTTGATACTGTACCCTGAGCCCGCCTCTTACACCGTCTACAAGAGATCGGAGTCCCATCCTGACATGGTTTGGAGCATCATCGCCCTCTATGAGTCCGTCACCGGAGGAGTGAGAGCCCCAGGAGGTACATCACAGGAGATTTCCAGCACCATTGGGGTGAAACAGGGCTGCCCTCTATCACCCACTCTTTTCGGCCTCTACATTGACGAGAGCTTGAGCTTCATTGATGGATTAGGCGGGGCTGGTCCCACACTCGCAGGCATATTGATCCCCATACTACTTTATGCAGATGACATCGTCCTCCTCTTAGACTCAACCGATGGCTTCAGACACTTGGATGCCTTACATGACTTTTGCACTGAGCGAGACCTCTCAGTTAACCTTGATAAAACCAAGGTAATGGTCTTCAATACCTCCCGCCCCGTCACATCCAGATTGAGCTTCACATATAGAGGGGATCTTGTGGAGATTGTCTCATCCTATGTGTACCTTGGTGTCACTTTCAGTGGCCCATGCTTTACCATGCTTCCCGCAGCACATGCCAGAGTGACGCAAGGATATGCAGCCTTGAGCTTACTTGAGCGGCAGTGCTTCCAGGCACATTTCGAGGAGCCCAGGAGGAAGGGCTGCCTTTTGGACACCCTCGTCACACCAGCCTCGATATATGGAGCAGCTTTCTGGGGGCCAAATTTATCCGATGAGGATTGGCAGCGAGTTGAGAGGCCCCAGGTCATGATGTTCTTCTGTATGATCCGCAGCAAACCATCAATCCCACACCAGATTATCCAGGCAGAGTTTGCTGCAGCCTCGATGGTAGTGGAGGCACTCTTCCAGACAGTCACGTACCTTCATCGCATCAGTCACATGGATCCCCACCGGTACCCGAGGCTTGCCTTGGAGTCCTCCAGACAGCTAGCACTTGAGGGGCACTTTGGAGTATGGTTTGCACTGGTTTCCACTTGGTTCTCAGTATACGGGCTTTGCATAGACCGCCTACCCCCCCCTCAGTACAGTTTGGACTCCCCTTTTTTCCAGCTATCTCACGGACAACCGGGTTATCCGGTCAGATCTTCGTAGCCTCTACACACATTGCACATGGATCACACCCCCGGAGCTCCCCACGAAGATGCACTTTTACAGAGACCACTTCCTCACACTCAGTGAGGATGGATTCATCCAGCAGCTGGGCTACTTGAGTGTTCACATGTCCCATGCCATGTGGATTGCGATTGGCCAGATACGGGTTTCTTTCCACCGCCTCAAAGTGGAGACAGGTAGAGCTGAGCGCATCTTCAGAGCTGGGAAGCTCGTACGGACACTAAGAGAGGAGTGGATCTGCCGGATATGCCACAGAGAGGTTGAGACGTAGGAGCATTACATATGCCGGTGCCTAGTATACTATGAGATCCGCGGGAGTTTTCACTGTCTATTTCGTGAGGGATTCGGTCCACTCTCTAGGATCATTTACTTCCAGGACCAGCGTTGC
Source organism: Cibotium barometz (assembly GCF_041138505.1). Lineage (NCBI taxonomy): Eukaryota > Viridiplantae > Streptophyta > Polypodiopsida > Cyatheales > Cibotiaceae > Cibotium > Cibotium barometz. Next base: position 432,518 of record NC_141107.1, on the reverse strand, counting down.
CTGGGCCTCTTCTTGCTTGAGCTCCGCAGACACAGGGACACCTTCTTGAGGACACAGGCCCCAGCCACCCCGCCCCCTCCCTCGGCAGACAACCATCACCAGTTTCTTCCGGACCCAGGAGGTGAAGGAAATCGACATAGTGGATCTTGTGGACCCTCCACGAGCTGCTCTGGACCTACCTCGCCCGAGAGGAGTTACCTCGGACCGAGCCTCTGCACTCCAGCGCGCCCGACACCCTCGCCCCCCCTGTCGGCCATGATCACCTCATCAGCTCCAGATCCAGGACATGCTCCACCGCGATCGAGCTACCTTTCCTTGGACATAGCTGAGGGAGACCTCTCGGACATGCTCGTCAACCCCATGCTTGACATTTTGGAGAGTGGTATACCATCTACTCGGAGCTGAAGTTGTTCCCATGTTTTTATGTTCTTAGTTTTTCCATGACGAGTTTACATGGACAGTTTTGTATCACCCCAATGAGATAGCTACATTTATGTTTTCATTCTGTTTTATTTTCCATTCCATGATGAGATATGCCATGGACATTATTGTACCACTTTGGTCTCATAGGCCCATTGGGTCTTTAGTAGACCCTTAATATCTCTCTCTCTCTCTCTCTCTCTCTCTCTCTCTTAATAGAGATGCCACATGACAGATTATCATACAGAGCTTTTCAGGCATCTAGACAGCTGGCTGAGGCAGGAGACAGAGGATCATGGTATGCACAGGTCACACATTGGTTCTCACAGCATGGCCTAGACATGGATCATCTACCACCATTCCAGTATGACAGGGATGCACCACATATCCGTCTCTCTCATAGTGAGAGGAACAGAGTATTGAGACAGGATCTATGGCAGCTCTATACACGAGAGACATGGATATCGCCTACACAACCTCTTCCACCGAAGATGCTATACTACAGAGATCACTTCATGAGTATCACTGATGATGGATTTTATAGAGAGGCCTAGATACATGGAGGGCCACACGGCTCCCGAGTGGCTATTGGTCAGCTCAGAGTTTCATCACACCGATTGGAGATTGAGACTGGCAGAGCAGCACGGATCCCCCGAGAGGAGAGGGTATGCAGATTGTGCACAGAGGAGGTGGAGAGTGAGGAGCATTATGTATGCAGATGCAGAGCATATACAGCCATCAGAGAGAGATATCCCATTTTATTCAGAGAGCCACATTCCCTACGCCAGATCTTTGAGACAGCAGACCAGCGCATACTGGGGAGATACATTCTAGACATACAGCGCCACAGAGAGACATTATTACAGGCTCAGACAGCTCCAGAGGGGGGGCAACAGACACAGATTACTACATTTTTTCAGAGATCCATACCCCTCCCAGCCCCTACACGGCAGGGGATTACTCTCCAGAGAGCAGAGGACACTTAGAGCCCGCAGGAGACAGAGGACACCTGGCTTTCGGACACCACGCCTATACCAGAGAGAGATGACAGAGATCAGAGCTCAGTTTCACAGAGAGGGTGCGGAGCGACTGGCTCGCTTCAGAGCACACCCAGGCATGTTCTTCAGGGAGCTGTGGACACCCCCTTCACTGATGTATACCATTTTATACCCCCAGTATGGTACAGGATGGAGCTAGCTAGGTTGCATATCATGATTGTATACTCCATGCATATAGCTTTGCATTCTCCTAGTAATAGAGCTCCATCCCCTGCACACCCAGATTCAGCTTTTTTATTCAGTACTTTTTCATTTTGTTGGGATGACAGAGGATACCCCATACAGGTACTCCGATTTGTCTCATAGGCCGAGTTCGGTCTTTTGGAAGACGTTAATAAAATCTTTCTTTCTTTCTTTCTTTCTCTCTCTCTGTGGCATAGCGCCATATGGCCTATGGGACACAGGAAATTATCAAGAAGCACAAGGAGATATATGCAGCAGTTTGGAACTGCAATGGGGCTCTATGGACACATCCAGGCAGACTAGAGGAGGTTATGGAGAACTGGGACATCATGTTTCTGACAGAGACACATGAAAGCCCAGAGAGGCTTACCACGGGTAGCAGGGTACTAGTGGGAATCAGTGTATAGACAAGGGATGCAATAGGGCACTTCCAGAGGCTCAGGTGGGATCGCTATACTATTTAGATGAGCACTACACCAACGTATCAGGGTGGTGTTGAGAGACCCAGAGGCACACTACATGTGGATTAGCTTACAGCTCTTAGAGGTGAGAACAGTTTACTTGGCAATATGCTACTTCCCGCCGAAGGGGTCGAGATTCAACACAGGTCACATGGAGGAGAGGAGAGAGGGGCCCTTCCTAGCGAGTCTCCATACGCCACTCTATCCGCAGATATCTTACACTATTCGACCATGGGGGAGGTTCTCCTGATGGGGGACTTCAATGCACGCACACAGAATCGACAGTGTGAATCATTCGACTTCACAGATCCCCTCATCCTACAGGCACTAAACGATGTAGACGTAGGGACCATAAGGATGTCAGAGGACAGTGGGCCAGACAGTACAGGTTATGGGCAACACCTTCTGGACCTGGGAGCTAGACACCATCTCATTATTTATAACGGGATGTCACAATGGCCAGAATCGGGAAGACTCACATGTTTCCCATCATTAGGAGGCAGCAGCACTGTGGACTACATATTGGGCTCACGGGAGAGCACAGACCTGATAGACTCTTTCACTATACATGCCCCATTGGGCAGACCATACTTATTTGGCTTTTTCTCTTAGGAGCTCTCTTGATGTGCTACCCTCGACCACTCAGGCATCTCGTACCATCTTCCACTTTACCCGGGAGCTTGCAGACGTTTATGATTCAAAAATACATGATGGCCTCTTTGGTATGGACCCTATAGCACCCATCAATGTACTGACGGCCCAGCTTTCACACATACTGCACACAGCAGCTAACCACAGCTTTCCACACCATCTCCAGACAGGGAAGCCACCTAGATCCGGGGACATGCCCCAGAATAGATGGTATGATAATGAGTGCAGAGAGCTTCATCGACATCTTCGAGCCCAGATAGCGAAAGGGGAAATAACACAGCAGAGCAGGCCAGTAGACAGATGCGGTCTCTTACACGCCGTAAGCGACGCACATATGAGGAGGCTCAATACTGGGACATCTACCACATGCTCATGAGCAAAGATGCAGCCACTGCTTGGCGACGACTCCGAGAGCCACGCCCCCCCACCCCGATTACTGATCCTCAACGCTGGCAGAGCTATGCAGAAGGGCTTTATGATGTTCTGCACCAGCCACTCATCCCTCACCCCATCGAGACTCCATTGACCTCATCGGTTTTCTTTACTACCGATATGGTATCTCGAGCTATACATAGATTCCAACATGGGAGAGCTGAGGATCACACCGGCTTACAGGGTGAGCATTTCATTTATGCAGCTGACACACTCTCTCCTTTTATTGCTTACCTCTTTAACAGGGCTCTGGTAGAAGGTTTCCCAACTAAGTGGACGATGCACACTATTGTACCGATCCACAAAGCTAGGGACATGTTGGACCCCGGTAATTACAGGACTATCATGATTGGTCATACCTTGGCCAAACTCTATGCGGCTATCCTGGAGGCAGAATTGAGCACACACTCTGAGAGGGAGGGGCTTCGTGCCCCTGGTCAGGAAGGTTTTCGGCGAGCCTTCTCTACTATTGATCACATTTTCACCCTGAGATGCCTGATTGACCAAACTCGGGCACGGAGACAGAGACTCTATTGCTGTTTTGTGGACTTCCGCAAAGCCTTCGACACAGTCCCAAGAGAGCGCCTCTTCCACCGCTTACAGACACTGGGCATACCCCCCGACATGATGTGGGGGATTTACAGATTATATGAGCAAGTGTTTGGACGAGTTAGATGCCCAGGGGGACTATCAGATATGATTGTTGCCAGCACCATTGGTGTGAAGCAGGGCTGCCCTCTCTCCCGACACTCTTTGGCTTATACATCGATGAGGTAGCAGACTACATCATACACGGAGGAGGCTCTCGGATTGACATCTCAGGTACGACTGTACACATTCTATTATATGCTGATGATATCATTCTTGTGTTGGATACTCGGAGAGGGCTACAAAGGCATCTACAGGCCCTGGATACTTTTTGTGCGGAGCAAGGACTCACAGTGAACCTTGGGAAAACCAAGGTTATGGTCTTTCACACATCAGCAGCAGTCAGATGCTAGACTATCCTTACACTAGCCTGGGGACAGGTAGAGGTGGTGGGCTCATATGTATACCTTGGGGTCACATTTACCAGCTCATCAGGGAGATTCTCTATGGCACAGGCAGCCAGAGACAGAGTGACACGAGGGTACGCAGCACTAGCAATTTTGGAACGTCAGTGTCACGAGGCACACTTCCAAGAGCCCCGTACTAAGGGGTGGCTATTTGATACACTAGTTACTCCAGCATTGATGCATCCAGTCAGCCACTCCCGACAAAGATGCTCTACTACAGAGACCACTTCTTGAGCACTTCCACAGACGGCTTCATCTAGTGACCACGATACTTGGAGGTCCACTTATCACATGGAGCCAGAGTAGCCGACTAAGAGATCAAGACTGGGAGAGCAGCATGCATCCCTCAAGCAGAGCGCATTTGCAGATTATGCTAGACGGGGGTAGAGACAGAGGAGCATTTTGTTTGCCAGTGTGGTGCTTTGCAGGAGATCAGGACATGCTATCCTGAGGTTTTTAGAGGGACCACATCACTTAGACAGATCTGGGAGAGATCGGACTAGAGACAGCTAGGCAGACTACTACGAGCACTACAGAGACACAGGGAGATCTTACTTCAGACACCCGCACATCATAGCGAAGGAAGACAGTCCCAGTTGATTGACTTCTTCCAGAGATTGGCACCAGTAGCCCAGCCACACACATTGGGAGTGACATCTTAGCGAGCAGAGGAGATTCGAGCTAGGCGACGACCCAGACTAGCCGGCTACCAGACACCATGGCTACACCACAGAGAGATCGCGGCCATCTGGTCTTGACACCAGCTGGAGGTCCAGGAGCAGCTGGCACATTTTCGCTCTGATCCAGGACGCATGTTCCAGACATTTACGGCATCCTCAGATCGGATGTATGACATATTGTACCCAGACTATGGGACTGGATGGAGTTAGGAGTAGATAACATATCATACTTGTATCACCCCTTCAGCATATAGAGATGCATTAGTAGCCCTAGTACTCCATCCACACCCTCTCGTTTGTACACCACTATTGAGTCCCCTATGGTCGTGTTGTCATACTTGTACATTTTATTCTCACTCCACATTTTCCTCTTGATGACTGAAGGAAGATCATTGTACTACTTGTTTGTCTCATAGGCCAATTTTGGCCTTTTGCAGACGTTAATATATCTTTCTTTCTTTCTCTCTCTGCGCACCCCTACTCGCGCTTGTGCCACTGGCATTTGCACCTTGGTGCCCGTCTCCCTACCCGCTTCCGCACCCACCTGCGCTCTGAGCGTCCCCCCACCCACTTGGGCTACCCGGCTCCCTCCAGCTCGCTGTGCTACCCGTCTCCCTGCCCCCTCTGCACCTGTGCTGCCCGACTCCCACCCTTCCTACCCGCCCTGCACCCCGTTATCCTACCCACCCTTCCTCAACCCCCCAAGGCAGATATGGGCCTAGGGTGGCCACACTAGAGGACAGGATATGCCAGCTCTGCCACACAGAGCCCGAGACAGAGGACCATTACATATGCCGATGCCCTGCATACTATGAGATTTGGGGGAGGTTCCACTGCCTCTTCCGAGCTGGGTTCGGACCACTTTCCAGGATCATGGACTTCCTGGATCAGAGATGCCTGGGACTTTTTCCTCTAGAGCTCCGCAGACACAGGGAGTCGATCCAGATCAAGTGAACTTGCTCGAGGACTAGCACAGAGAGCTCTCATCGACTTCTTCCATACCAGCACTCCGAGGGCCAATCCACCCATCATACCCAGACCACAGGCTAGTGTAGAGCTCGGCTGAGAGCTGTGACACTCGACAGAGCCACTGAGTTATGCAGAGCTCAACGCCCCAGACCCTATGGCCCTCGCCCACGGCCACGCCACCACAGGAAGACACGGGCCATCATCTCCCATCATCGTAGGACCTCACGCCAGCTGAGTTTTACCACCTTGAGCACCATGTCATAGCAGCCCATGAGGGATGTATTAGAGTGATATGAGAGCTCTCTGCTCATGTACCTAGATCAGATTTTAAAGTTCTAGATTTTTTGTTATCTTTCTTTATTACTATTTTGTACTGAGGATGATGTACCTCATGGATATGATGTAACCTTTTGGTCTCATAGGTCATTTTGGCCTTTTGAAGATGTTAATACAACTTTCTTTCTTTCTCTCTCTCATGGCATGAAGCTGCGCAGGCCCCCCCCTCCTTTGTTTGCGCTACGCGCTGGCGGCCTCCCCCTCCTCTGTTTGTGCTGCACCCTTGCCGCGCTACGCGTGCCCGCCTCCCTTGCTTTGCGCGCTGCGCGACACTGCCTTGCCACGCTACGCATGCCCGTACACTGTGCATTGTGGTCGACCTCCCTTTTCCCCACCGCCCTTGCTCAGGCCCCCAAGGCAGCAACTAGGGGGAAATAGCACAATGAACCTAAAGGAGCTGGAGGCATACATCAAGACAGTGGAGGACAACACCAAGAAATTACTGGGCGAACAAAAGAAGGTGTTGGACAGGGTTCTGAACCAACATGAAAAACAGTTGGAAGGCCTCCGCAAGGAGATACAAGGAAAGAACAACAAGATTGAAGAACTGACAGCCCAAGTGAACCACCAGGAAGAGGTGATTCAGATGTTGAAAGAGACCCAGCTGCAACAAACAGGAATGCCAGAGGCTGCCCCAATGATAGGGGAACTCCGGGCAGAAATGGAAGCCCTAAAGGCAATGTTCAAGGACCATACAGTGGAGGAAGGGGAACTGAATATTCAGGAGGGTTTAAGGACTGACTTGGAGCAGTTGAAAGCTGTGAATGATAAGCTGCAGGAAGACCTGCAGACCACTAAGAAAGATTGGGTGGAGGTGGTGAAGAAGCACAAACCCCCACAGACTCTCGGGGAGGAGAAACGCACGAAGGATAGGGCCTTGCATGTGCGAGTACGGGGGCTATAGGTGGGGGCTTCTCCAAAGGAGGATGCCATGACGTTTTCCTAGATGCTAGGAGTGGACGGGATCGCCCCCCCCCCCCCCCCCTTTGCAGATACATGGAGGGCAGGAAAGGATATGACACGAGAGCGACCCCTCATCATTAGATTCCCTGATGCCACCAGCAGACAAGCCTTCTTAGACAGGCGGGCTGCCCTCAAGGGCACACAAGTGTACATGGGAGATGATCTCACTCCAGCACAGGTGGCACACCGACGTGAGGCGATGGTGAGTGTTCATGAGGCCCTTAGAGTAGGCAAGTGGGCTATATACAGAGATGGTAGAGTCATTATCACTGAGCACCATCCCAAATAGGGACGCGGGGTCTATGAGACCAAACACCTGGGGTTGGCAGTATGGAATTGCAATGGCATGCTGTGGTCAAATCCAGGAGGCTTGAGCGAGATTCTCACAGGCAGGGATGTCATTTTTTATACAGAGACTCATCAGAGCCCTGAGAGGGGCTTACCATACATAGTTGGGTATGAGTGGGAGTTAGCTTTTTGAGGCGAGACCCGCACATCAGGAGGAGTACGTGGCTTTGGGGGGGTAGCTGTCCTTTTTAGATCCCATCTCCGACAGATTCTCAGCATCGTTTGGAAGGACGAGGATGCATGATATCTTTGGGTGCGGCTACAACTTAGCAGTACAGAGTCATCCACTTTGCTGTGTGTTATTTTGCACCACGCCACTCCCCTTATGCCCCACAGCATGGCCAATCACCATACTTACCATTATATGAGGATATCATGGCGTTCTCACAGTTGGGGGAAGTCCTCTTGCTTAGGGATTTGAACGCCAGAACGGGAAGTCAGCAGGTCTCACTACTCAATCTAGACGATCCTATCAGACTACAGGAGCTGGACATCACTGACACAGGGCTGCAGTGAGCATCACAGGACCGTGAGGAGGTCACAGTGTATGGGAGAGATTTCTTAGAGTTGGGAGCTGCACATGGTCTCATTATCTATAACGGGATGTCCCAATGGCCCTCCTCCGGCGCCCTCACCTCCTTCCCTCACTCAGGAGGTACTAGCATTGTGGACTACCTTATGGGATCTCCAGCTTTGGCACACCTTATCCCCGACTTCTCCATTCCGCCACCCCCTTTTGAAGCTGACCATGCCTACCTCTCTTTCTTGCACACCACCCGTCCCTACCCCCCCCCCCCCCCCCATCTCACATTACACTCAGGTCCTCTTTGATCACGAGCTTGACCTTGTTTACTCCAACCACATCTACTGCCAACTCCAAGATGTGGAACCTACTGTTCCCCTATCCACCCTCACAACACAACTCACCACCATACTCCACACATCCGCCACAGCTTCTTTCATCTGCACGCGACGGTCTACCGCCAAGCCACCTTGCAATTCCATGCCCCGTAACTGTTGGTATGATGACGAATGTCGGGCCACACGCTCCCGTCTTAAGCATGATGTACGGATTGGGCAAATCACGAAGCGCCAAGCGCAACGGATTTCCCAACGGCTCACCCAACGCAAGAAACGGGAGTTCTATGCTCGGAAAGAGGATGAGTTATACCGACTTTTCTTAGGGCTGAACTGCAAAGAGGCATGGAGGAAACTCTGAGAACATCGCCCTCCCACACCTATCACCTGCCCGGACACATGGCACTCCTATGCACGCTCCCTCTATCATATCCCCCCATCAGCCACCCCTACCCCCACCACTAGATCCCCGCCCCACCACCTCTACCTTCTTCACAAAGGGCATGGTCCTCAAGGCCATTCATAGACTATGCAATGAAGGAGCCTAAGATCATGAGGGACTCACTGCCGAGTACATCTCACATGCCCATGATACCCTAGCGCCCCTACTAGCCTACATGTTCAATAGAGCCCTTTGTGAAGGATTTCCACCCTCTTGGTCCACCAACACCATCACCCCCATCCTCAAAGCCGGAGATCCACTTGATCCTAATAACCAAAGGACGATCATGATTGGCCACACGTTGGCCAAACTCTATGGATCAGTGCTAGAGGCGGAGCTCAGTTCATTTGCAGAGAGCCAGGGACGCAGAGCCTCAGGACAGGTTGGCTTTCGGAGGAGCTACTCTACCCTTGACCACATCTTCACCCTCCGTGTCATCATCGAGGAGGGCAGAGCACGACATCAGAGGATTTACTGCTGCTTTGTGGATTTTCGCAAAGCTTTTGATATTGTACCCTGAGCCCGCCTCTTACACCGTCTACAGGAGATCGGAGTCCCATCTAACATGGTTTGGAGCTTCATCGTCCTCTATGAGTCCATCATCGGACGAGTGAGAGCGCTAGGAGGTACATCACAGGAGATTTCCAGCACTATTGGGGTGAAACAGGGCTGCCCTCTATCACCCACTCTTTTCGGCCTCTACATTGACAAGATCTCGAGCTTCATTGATGTATTAGGCGGGGCTGGTCCCACACTGGCAAGCATATTGATCCCCATACTACTTTATGTAGATGACATTGTCCTCCTCTCAGACTTAGCCGAAGGGCTTCAGAGACAGTTGGATGCCTTACATGACTTTTGCACTGAGCGGGACCTCTCTGTTAACCTTGGTAAGATCAAGGTAATGGTCTTCAATACCTCTCGCCCCGTCACATCCAAATTGAGCTTCACATATAGAGGGGATCCTGTGGAGATTGTCTCATCCTATGTCTACCTTGGTGTCACTTTCAGTGGCCCACGCTTTACCATGCTTCCCGTAGCACATGCCAAAATGACGCAGGGATATGCAGCCTTGAGCTTACTTGAGCGGCGGCAGTGCTTCCAGGCACATTTCCAGGAGCCTAGGACAAAGGGTTGGCTTTTTGACACCCTCGTCACACTAGCCTTGATGTATGGAGCAGCTTTCTGGGGGCCAGATTTATCCGATGAGGATTGGCAGCGAGTTGAGAGGCCCCAGGTTATGACGGTCAAGGCTGACACATGTGTAGCCAAATTGGCCTGATCTGCACCTGTGGAAGAAGATGCCAGCTTCTTCTTTTTTTCACTCTCAATACGCTTCCTGCATTCCTCTATGGTGTGCCCTATTTTCCTGCAATAGTTACAGCGCTTTTTCTTTTCAGGCTTGTCTTGTGTCTTGGGAGGATTCGATGGGCTAGGTTTAGGCCCAAATATATTCCCACGAAAAGGAGCAGCCATTGTTGACTCAACAGACATCATGTTGTTCCTATTCGAACGAGATTGCTCTTCACTGAGCAAGAGAGTCACAAGGTTGTCAAAAGTGACCGCATTAGGTGCATTGCTAGCCAACAACCGCAAAGTGGTTCCAAATGTCTGATAAGAGTCAGGCAAGTTGCGCAAAACTGTCTGAACAAGATAGCTATGTGTCAAAACCTCATCAATGTTAATGAGCTGCTCTCGTAGGTCCTTCACATGCGTAAGGTACTGATTGATAGAGTCACCTTCAAGCATGCGGTCAGTCTCAAGCTTGTCCCGAAGGTAAGCTACACGAGTGTCATTGCGACCTGAATACAATGCTAAGCACCCTTTGCAGTGGTGCAAGATCGAATGTGCGGAATGATATGCATGCGGCACGAGAGAGCAATCAATGCATGGGCCTGAGCATCCCTAGCATCCCAAGTACACTGCTGCTGAGTAGGAGGAAGATAAGGAGGTGGACCTGCAGGAGGATGAGCGGGAATCACTTCACCTTCCGCTAGAGCAAGTGCAAGAGGACGCTCCTCAGCGCCATCCACATACAACCATACATTTTTGGCAACCAAAACATGACGCATCATATAAGCCCACATAGGGTAGTTGTCCCCATTGAGCTTGTCCTCTTGAGATAGCATTCCAAAGAGGTCATTATTACTGTTGGCCATGATAGGACAGCAAATCTGTCACAAGTCACCACGAGTATGCAATGTCCAGCAAAACCGTAAGAATGCGGGAGATAAATAGCAGGATAACCACTGGACTGAAAGGGAACTCCTTCACTAGGAGAAATACATATGCATGTCCCAAATCTGCAAGTGTACTGCACGATGATGCAAATCTGTCAAAGTGTCCATAATGGCATACATATACTGCAGCAAACCACCAATGTATACATGTGCCGTGAAAAACACAATCAGCTGACACCTGTAAGAGCTGCAAGTGCTCAAATCCTGGCAGATCAAATGTAAATTGGTCGAATGCTCCAAAAATGGGCTCAATGTAGGAAAGCCCTAATTTTTAGGCAACCGATTAGACCACATCTGAACCGGATCTGCACCTATAAATCTGCTAATGCGATTGTCACGTGTACCAAATGCTGCAATGCCCAAAAATTGGGAGAAAGGTCCCAATGCCAACCAAATGTGCCTGTAATACCCAAAAATGGGGGGAAATGCCCCAATGCCAACCAAATGTGCCTGTAATACCCAAAAATTTGGGGGAAATGCCCCAATGCCAACAAATGTGCTTGTAATACCCAAAAATTTGGGGGAAATGCTCCAATGCCCCAACCAAATGTGCCTGCAATACCCAAAATTGCCTGCAAATAATGCCAATTTATGCAAAATCGAGTCAATTTCTACAAAATAGTGCCAATTTCTGCAAAATCCCCAAATCTCTAGTGCACTTATGCACCAAAATTTGCTGAAATCAATGCCAATGTGTGCCAATTTTGCAATTGCAGGCTCAATTGTAAAAAGCCCCAAATTTGAACAGGCAATGTGTGCAATTTCAAGTCAAACCTTGCAAATTTGGAATTTGAAGTTGATTTGGGCAGTGCAGTGTCGGCACAGTTGCAGGTATAGTCATCCGGTACAGGCGCAGGTACGAACATACGGCGGCACAGTACGGTCGTACGGCGGTGGGCGGCGGTGCTCAGGGCAGTAGGCGCAGGTGGCGGCGGTGCTTAGGGCAGTAGGCGCAGGTGGCGTCGAGGCAGGTACGGGCGCAGACGGTTACTTTCGTAGCTGGCGCTGGGCGCCCAGATCTAAGGCGTAGTGGATGGGCGGCGCCAGATCTGGAGCGATGCAGGTGGCGCAAAGCAGATCTGGGGCGGCTGGGTGCGATGGCGTACAGGGGCGGCGGCGGCAGTACAGTCGGCGGCGGCGTCAGCGCACAAGGGGGGCGGCGGAAGAGCCATACAGTACGGCGTACGGACAAAGTAGCGGGGGCGTAAGCAAGGGCAAGAACGGTCCGAATCATGGTCATCGTCTCGCTGTTGGTGCAAAGGTATTCTCATAGTCGATGCCAGGCCGCTAAACATAACCCTTAGTCACAAGTCTGGCTTTGTGTTTGTCCACCGACCCATTTGACGTATACTTGGTCTTAAAGACCCACTTGACACCAATGACTGACCATTTTAACGGCCTCAGAACCAACTCCAAGTTTTATTCTTCTCTATGGCATCCAGTTCCACCTGCATGGCTTTCCTCCAAGTATCCTATGCAAGGGCTTCCTTGACGGAAGTGGGCTCTTTGTCCCACATGATACGAGACATCAAAGCATAGTTTACGTGTAAGAGCTCCGTTGAATGACTCTTGTCATGAACTCTATGCGATCTTCGAGGTCCGTCCTCTGTGGTCCACTCGGAGGGAAGTTCCGTAACACCTGACTCCCAAAGGGTGTCTAACAACCACTTGGGTACTCGAACAGAACGCGGAGCCTCCTACTGCTGCAGGGGCTCATCTCTTGCCGCGGGCTCAACCTCCTCAACTGATTGAGGCTGTCCAGCTAGAACAATTGACTGGGATCCGGGTTATACAACCTGTATCCTTTTGAAAGAGAGCTATATCCCACAAAGACAAGCTTCTGGGACTTTGAGTCAAGCTTTCCCCTCTGCTTCTTTGGAATGTGAACATATCCATCACTCCCAAACACACGGAAATGAGAGACATCTGGTTTCCTGCCAAAATAAGCCTCAAAAGGAGTCACTTTCGGTACCAAAGTCGTCGGAGATCGGTTGAGGATATGGACAGCCGTAGCCACAGTCTCTCCCCAAAGTGGAGGAGGAAGATCACGATGCTCCAACATCATCCTCGCCATCTCCACCACAGTCCGGTTCTTACGCTCAACTACTCCATTCTCTGAAGGAGAACCTGTATTGGCCAGCTCCCGCTTGATGCCATGTTCTGCACAAAACCACACAAATGCATTGGAAGAAAACTCCTCCTTTGTTAGTCCGAAGAGTCTTTATCTACAAGCCAGATTCTTTCTCCACCATCACATGCCACTCCTTGACCGAGCAAAAGCTTGGTCCTTCTGGGAAAGGAAATAAACCCAAGTGAATCTACTACAATCATCAAGCAGCAGCATAAAATACGAAGAACCTCCCAAGGATGGCGTCTGCATAGGTCCACACAAGTCAATGTGTACCGACTCCAAAGGTTTTGAAGCCCGCCTGGAAGCTTGCTTCAGAAAAGATTCCTTGTGCTGCTTACCACGAATGCAAGAGCTACAGCGTCCTTGCCTACTGCCAACATCTGGCAAGCCAACCACCATCTGGTCCCAGAAAGCTCGCTGCAGCGCATCCACCTTCAAGAGGCCAAACCGAAAGTGCCACAAGTCACCAATCGGAGAGCTTGTAAGAAGAGAGTGCTGAGAGTTTGTATATACCGTTCTCCACTCTGCCTTCCCAAACAACCTGGCACGTATCCCTGTCTCGTAGAGCAACAGAATGCTCCTCAAACTCCACCTGAAAGCCAGTCTTGCAAACCTCATGCATTGACAATAGATGAAAACCAAGTGCGGGGACGTAAAGAACACGAGAGGAATGCTTCCCCTCTCTACCATCGGGAATGATCTCCATTGCCCTCACTATGAATCGGTATGGTGCAATTGTCGCCAATGAAAATGTGACCTGACTGCCGTCTAAGATCCTGTAAGAAGTCACTGGAAGGAGTCATGTGCCTGGAAGCACTACTATCAAGAATCCACTCCCGAGTATCCCTAGCGGTGAAGCCAACTGCCTCCTCGCTCGAAGAAGATGAAGCATGTGTGTCCAAAATCTCCAACCGCACAAAAGCTGGAGTTTTTGCAGCTGAAGCTAAAGAATCAGCACTCTTCTCGTTATTTCGCTTGGGACACTTCCTCCAATAGTGGCCTTTCTTGCCACAATCGTTACAGGTCCGCTCGGCCTTCAGTTTCTCTCGGTTTGAATCGGGCTTCTTCTGAGAAGACTTCTCTGACGAAGATTTCCCTTTGCCCTTGTTGTTACGGCCTTTCAACCGTTGGCTAGTCAAGGCCTCAGAACCTCGGCCCTGTGGAGGGTTCGTAATGCTCTTCCTGGTCCAAGACCATAGGCACAAGCTTCTCCCAAGTGATGGTGCTGAGCCTGCCACTGGTGATCAAAGAGGAGTAAAATGCTGAGTACTGAGAGGGTAAATGAGACAACAACATAATGACCATGTCCTCTGACGATATCTTTCCCTGCCTAAAGAACCTCTGGTTGAAGAGCTTGCAACTTGTTGATGTGCTTTTGCATCATCGACGACTTTGCAGGATTCATCACCCGCATCTGAACTTCCAAGGAGATCCTCTTCATGGGTGATATCGTGTTGTATAGAGAAGCCAAATGTTGCCAAATCCCTCTGGCCAGCGCCATATGCTTCATATGGTTGATCACTTGTGGTGTGCAATTTAGGAAGATGAAAGAACAGACGCGGGCATTGACACAATCCCATAACTGTGCTTGAGCCTCCTGTTCCTTTCGTATAGAGGGTAACTCCCCGTCTTCCAACTCCAGCTGTGGAACACCAACAACAATGAAATCAGCCAAGTCATAAGGTTCCAAAACGGACTCCATTACCTTCCATATGCCGTGGTTGTCCATTGGGAACGTGGGGAATGTTGGGATCTTCACGTGCTTCTCACCCATCTCAAGCAAGTCAGCCATCTCAAGGGTTCACAAGGTCTTGTGAAGGGAGGGTGGGTGGGAAAAAAAGAAGAAGAAGAGGCTGCAAATAATATGCAAGGTGGCTGTCTAACGGTGATGGCCGCCTTCTACCCGATCTCCAAGTCCCGAACAGCCCAAGCAATCTCCAATCAGCACCTCAGATCAGCAAACCCTTGACATCCCACTATCTCCAAGCTTCAAGCCACCTGGGGCTCTGATACCATGTCAGAATGCACAATGGAAATGAAGACAACTGCTGTACAGAGCAAAACGCAGATGAAAGAGAGAGAGAGAAGCTGTGTAACTCTGCTATATACACTCAAGAAAATCCCAGAACTACAATTGGAGAGTGTGGGGGGCAAGGGGCCATTTTATATGGCCCCAAGCTGCTGGTTGGCCAGTCTAAAGCAGGCCGACAGCAGCAAACGCTTACGCGCAGCATTAGAGATGCCCACGACCAGAAAAGAGCCAGTCGGCCAGGACACCAGATCAGGTCGGGTAGCAGATCTAGAGTCGGCCAGCATCATAAGACAGCCGACAGCCCTCCACACCTCAGGAAACATGGGAAAAATACATGGAAGTGAGGAAAAAAATGGGGAAACGCCAGAAAAAGGGCGGGCACACCCACTACAGAGGCCCTGGTGTAGTGTACAGACAGGAGATGACTGCTAACAGTTTGCGCCTCTACTAGAGCTGCATCATCAGCGAAAGGCTTTATTGAGGCTACAGACATGGAGACAGGATCAGCATGGTACCCGTCGGACTTCTTTGCTCCCCCTCTCCTTCCCCCCTTTCCTCTCCCGGCACAGTGACTGCAATGGGTACTCAGCCACATGATATCCCAGACAGAGAAACCTTAAAGATGACACTCGAGCTCGCCAGACCGACTGCCCCCCCAGATGCAAGTCACACTAGCTCCTTGTACGTGTGGAGTTATCAGGGATCGCGCACAGTCCCTTCAGAGAACGAGATGCTCCCCTCCTTCGAGATCCAGGAGATCTGAGATATACTTGAGCAACATAGAGTGACACTGGATTAGGAATTGGCTATTTATGTGCCAGAAAAAGCTACTATGCTTTTCTTTCATATGACAATTTTGTGAAGTCAAGAAAGCAGGTGATTTCCACTAGTAGTTTGTCTAATGCTTTCATTTTGTGCTAGCATTCAAAGGTGTATTTTCATGCTGCTGATTGCTTCTGCTTGGTGAAAATCATGCTTAAACCACTGACATGGAGATTACATTTTGTATGCTTTTTACTGGCAGGGAGGATGAGGTGGAAGATATCCAAAGAGTAAGATTGCAGTGTTTCTCCTGTAATTTTGATTCTAAAGGTATTAACCTTGTTTTTTGTTGAAGAGAAGCAATCATCAGAGTTTTATGTAGCTTCTTCTTGCAGGAAATATCAGTTCTTTCACAGTGCCGCTCACCATATATCACTGAATACTATGGATCGTATCTTTATCAAACTAAGCTGTGGATTATCATGGAGTACATGGCTGGAGGCTCCGTATCTGACTTGGTAAAATGCTTTGGTGTTTTCTTCCATTATTATTATCTCTACGTGAAGATCACACTATGCCCTGTTGACAGTTGCACACAGGGCAACCTCTGGATGAAGTTTCAATAGCATGTATTTTAAGAGACCTTCTGCATGCTCTGGACTACTTGCACAATGAAGGGAAGATTCATCGAGATATAAAAGGTGAATGTTGCTAAAATACAGTATTTTTGGAAAGATAAATTAATCTATGCTTAGAAATGAAAAGACTTTTTTTTCTATGTTGAGACTAAGATTGTACCTAGTAAAATTGTGTAAGGTAACCTGCACATGCTTCTAATGTGAAATTATAAGGATCAGAAGGAAGCCATGTTTCCTCAAAAGAGTTCTCTTTTTTTGGGGGTTTTTCCAGCTGCCAATATTCTCCTCACATCAAATGGAGACATGAAGGTAGGAGGAAATTGTTCTATTGACCATGATGATTCTTTGTTAATTTGTTAACCACCTTTTTTTGTAGACAACCAAAATTGTGGGTTCTGACATTACAATTGGTTGCATTTTACAGGTTGCAGATTTCGGTGTATCTGCTCAGTTGACAAGGACAATGTCAAAGCGCAAGGTGATGAGCTTTTTGGATTAGATTACACATGTTTTGAATGGGATCTCTCTTTTTGATAATGATTCTATCTAGCTAATAGCTAGGAAAAAGAGAGGTGGACATCATAGGTTTTGTGTGCTTTCTTCCTCTTTGTACTTCACCTCCTACTGCTTTTTGTAGCCCAAATAAGAGGTTTTTTCATTTCTTTGATTGCTTCCTTAAGCAGGTTTTGTTGCTTGGCTGCTATAAGCAACTCAAAAGTTTATTGTGGTCTATGATGGAAAAATTGAATCTAGTCAGGTTTTGGTGTGTCTACTTTTTTGTTGCTGTTGTTGCATCCCTATCTTATGCTTGCCCCAAATCTAACAGAAATGGCCATTTCGTAGCTCGGTTTCCATTTCTGTTTCCATTTCCGTTTGTGTTTGCGTTTCCCATTCCTAAACTCACCTGAGAATCTTCCCACAATTTTCCTAGTTAAGTTTTGATTTCCCCCAAATTTCCTCGCTATCTGTATTAGATTATGATCTATTTCAACTCTCTCCTCTTTTTTCCTCAAAATTTTGTAGTCATTTCTATTTACATCTACTAAATGTTAAAGACATGCCGTTTCCGTTGTGGAGATATAATCCGTTTCTGTTGCTGGTTCCGTTGCATGCAACTACTAAATCTCAAGGGGGGTTGTCACACGAATTACCTCGGTCAATGTGACCATAGGCGCCTTCTACAGGAAATAAGGAATCACCTTCTGACTGCTCACGGTTCTTGTGCTTACTGCACTTGCATGGGAAGATCTTCTTTGCTGCATAGGAACTGTCTCTTGTAGAGGATGGGGTGTGAAAAAAGTTTTATCTTTGAAACCTTGGATACTAAGGTTTAATAGAAACCTTTTAAAATTAATAATTTTTGCAGAACAAGAATTCGGCATGTAGAATCGAAAATCGCTGGAGCTTGTGCTTGTAGTCTTTCTTTTTCGCTCTCTCTCATGCACACGTGTTTCAGTGTGCTTCTTCTTACCTCCCAGCCATGACCAGGGAAATAATCTTAAAGATATAGTTTACTTGAATGAAAGCCAGAGCTCATTGACTAATTGGTCTCCGTTTATAGTATTAGGTGCTTGGTTGGTTGGCAAGTGATGGTTTAGAGAAGTCTTCCTCTCATCTTTTTGAGGCTGCAATAGTTATGCTCACATTTAAAAAAAAATTATGCACTTCACCCCAGTTCAAGCATGATTCCTTATACTCAATATAATAATCCAATTTGGCAAGGTAAGTCTTGGTTGAGCTGCTAGCTATATAGGCCATGCTTATCCATGTATGCGATAATGTTCTGTAAAGCATACAAGCTTTCTGGTATTAATGGGCGTAAATGAGACTATCATTGAAGCTTATGAATAAATGATGGGGTTTTTAAAACTTGATATAGAACCCAGTACCACATTTTACTTGTTGATTGGAGATCCATTTGTTCTGGATGCAGACATTTGTTGGCACTCCATTTTGGATGGCGCCCGAGGTGATCCAGAGTTCCAGATGGTTATAATGAGAAGGTATTCTAAGTTGCCAATTGGATAATACTGATGAAAGGATATCCGATATTCTATATTTTGTACTTGCTTCAGGATAGCATGGTTGAGCAGTAGGTGTTTATTGTCAGCATTTGTGGCAACACTTCTGTTTGTCTATTTGCTGAGTTGTGACGACAGTTTTTCAACTTTGCAGGCAGATATCTGGTCTTTAGGTATCACTGCCATAGAAATGGCAAAGGGTGAACCACCATATGCAGATCTCCATCCTATGAGAGTCTTGTTCCTTATTCCAAAAAACAACTCTCCACAGGTTACTCGGTGGTGTTACAATAAACTTTGTGAAGAGTTGATGTTATATTGTTACTCTTATCGTATATCTTTCTATTTTGACGTATGCAGTGGAGTTCATAGGCGTTATACTATAGAGGTCTTTACCATGGTGGCCAGAGCTGCTAGTACAAGCATTGAGTTTTGCTGTGTATTACTTGGCAATCAAGGACTGAAAGTGATGTACTTTGATGATGCAGCTTGATGATCACTTTTCTAGACCAATGAAAGAGTTTGTTTCATTGTGCTTGAAGAAGAACCCTGCAGAGGTGCGCCTTTTTCCCACTGTGTGCCACTATTTGGTTTTTCAATTTGCAGATGCCAGCATCAAAATAGTCAATTTTAGAATTTTTTTGGTTGGAGTCTTCCTACAAATAATAGCATAATGGATCGATTACTTGGGGGGCTCTAGGTTGAGTGCTGAGGGAGAATGCGGCTCCATGGCTGATGTACCCAGGGCACACATCCACAAAGCACTTAGAGGTGGGCACCTTCTTTAGGTCCACCGTGTTCTCACATGTCCGGGCATAATCCAATGCCCACTTTAGGTACAAACACAAGGGTGCCCATGGGCTGTCCACAGTGATCCTGGCCCCAACTTTAACCATTGCTTGTGACCACATGACTATGTGGCTTTCACGCATGGTAAGACGCTCTTACCCAGGACTTGGACAAGGACCTGACCCTAGGCTTGGCTGTCCCAGATAGCCAAGCATAGGTCTAATATGTGTCCAGTAGGCTTGTACAACATTATACCTTGCAAAGAGGGTTACAATTGCCAGGGGCACGACCAGACCAAACCCTAATGACTTAGATGGCACTTCACGACTCGTGCCTTGGACAAGAGCTCACAACATGCTCAAGGCCCATCAAAAAAGGGTTCCTCTATCCTAGATGACGGAGAATGTCCACGTGGCACCCTAGGACAGATGGTGCATGTGACACTACCTGCCAAGAAAGAGATTCAAGCTCTATCACAGGTTTGCTCACAAGCCAATCCGATTCTCCACACAACCGGCACAAGCACATTTCCTAATCCTCAGACAACCTACCCACAAGAGAAAAAGTCTCATTCTCCTCACACTCGTCCCCACACCACAAGAAACTTAGCCTCATTAAGACAACCAAGTTCTCCACACAAAGGTCTCCAAAGCTTTAAACTGACTTCGAACATCTTTAATTGTCTTCGATTTTCTTCATTCGTTTTTTTTTCTTTAAAATCAGCTTGAACAACTCCTCTCCCTTCTCCCATGCTTGAACAAGCCTAAGAAGCCCTTTAAATGCATTTCCTCTATAAAAGGCTGAAAAAAATCCAGGGAATTTGAGCTGCCCATTCAGGCCCCCTGCCTGTTTATGGCCAAGGGTGGTCACTGATCAGTCTTTTGTCTGCCCAGAACTGGCCCGCCAAACTTGCACATCTGCTGGCTCCTCTTGAACATGTCTCTGGCTGTTATCAGCAACTTTCTTGTGGCTTGGTGGTGCATTCCCATCCTTGGCAGCGCAGCCGACGACTACCTCATATTACACTCTCATATCCACTTTCCTCCATGTTATGAAGACCCTCAAGTTGGGCTCTATGATCTTCCCTATCTACTCCAGCAAACCAAAGAATGCAACTGGAGTAACCTTTGAGTTAGGCAGAGGCAGCGGAAGAATGGGTTGGCCACCCACAAGAGCCAGCTCAGAAACTACTCATTTATGGTCCATCCATGACCAGGAAGAGCACCAGTCGGGCAGCCCAAACCATAAAAAGGCACAGGCAAGTCCAATATTGCTAGGATGCCAGGCAATGAGCCAACCTGCATTTTGGGGGGGCTGTCAGCCCTGTTAAAGGGGGGCCCTAGGCCACAGCCCCAGCCCACCAGACGTTCTTAAAAGCAGCTCCAAACTCATCAACAAATGCAGACATTTTCTGCAATCTAGAACGTAGCAAACATCGCCCATTTGATACAGGAAGACAGGCATGAAGAAAACAAAAGTGAGATCTTAACTTCATGAGGGATTACCCTCAGCAGATTCTCTAGTGCAGGCTATCGCAACATCATCTGATTCGAAAAAATTAGTTCTGGAAATGTGTGCGCGCACGCTCTTTTTTTTGTGTGTGTGTGTGTGGGGGGGGGGGGGGGGGGGGGGGGGGGGGGGGGGTTTGTAAAAGCTGGAAAGTATGCTCTACTAATTGTTGCTCAACACTTTTTAACCTTTAGCAGAGGCCGAGTGCAAAAGAGTTATTGAAACACCGTTTTGTCAAGAACGCACGAAAGAGTTCAAGGCTGCTTGAGAGGATCAGGTAAAGCTCACCACTTCTTTGGATAATGGTTAAAAAGCTATAAAACCTAGAGTTAGTTTTAGTGTCCAAATGCTCATCAGATAGCTTGCCTTCGCCAAAGCATCTATAAAAGGGTTGACGTTTTTTTTGAGGGCATAGCTTCAAAGTATCTATAAATGGGTTGAGGTTTATAGCTTTTGAAACTGCTTGCAGGGAGCGCCCAAAAAGGCAATTCAAGGGAAGTGAAGAGTTCTCAACTCTAGAACAAGCACCACTTGAAGAGGCTACTGTGAAAGTGATGTAGGACTCCAGAAACCCAAAAACCTTTTTGTGCCAAGTATATGCCTTATATTGAAAAAATATTTTTCTATGAGATTTGAATGTTGTACTGATTTTTCTTCTTGTTTTTATTTTCTCTTGCAGTCCTCCGAAATCCCTGAGCAACTCAACATGGGATTTTGGCACGGGAACTATTCAGAGCACAGGGACTGTACGTAGTGTGAAACCTGCCCTTGTTTCTGTTTCAAGGGAAACAAGCTTGGAAGTTTCTTCTAGCAAAATGCCAAGAATATCACCTCATGGGGAACGAGAATGGCAACTGATCTCTAGCTCTCTAAGTCCTTTGAAGATTCCTAGTGCAAATGGAGACCCAGATGAAGATGCGACTAAGGCACGAGAACATGGGGTGGTGGAAGACCTGGCAGCGGTTGAAGATGTGGGTTAGCTTTTAGCTTTCGCTAGGTTTCAGATTTCTAATCTCTTACAGTCTAGAACTAAATGTGAGGGTAGTGGTTGCTTTCTTCTGATGCACGTGCAGGTTTTGCAATCGAACGCCAATGCGAGTACCTTGACTTCGCACTCGCCAAGCAATCATCAACCTCCTACAGCTTCAGTTAATCTAAATACCTCCTCTGTAAGGTTATGGATTATGGGTTTTCTGTGCATTGTATGGAGGATATTATATAAACACGATCAGCTGATCTGATCCTCTGCATGCTTTGAAAGGGACAAGAAACGGGGCTAACAGCCCCTACGGAAGAAAGCTTGGGAACTATCATTCGGCATGTGCACGATGGAACATCCTCAGCATCAGGAACGCCACGGTCTCAACAAATGTCACAGGAAAGACCAGCACAGTCCATGTTTAGAGAGGACAGTGCAACTAATCTTGCAGAGGTGAAAGGTTTTGCATGAACTTCACCTCAGAGTTCTAGTTGTGGGTGTTTTTTGAATGTGATAAGTTCACTTAGAATCGAATGTGGCTTTGTGTCAAACCTTACAATTTACCACTGTGCATGGCCAGGCAAAAGCTGCTCTAGAGGCTGGATCGAGGAGTCGTCGGCATCCTCCCTCCAAGCTACGTGTTGAAGGATATGGCAGGGCAGCAGAAGCAACAAGTAGTTCTGAGTCTTTGAGGTACTGATTGTTTGCATGAAAATCTTTCTCCAAGTTGGTTCATCTCTTGGTCTAAGACTCTTGATTTGGTACTCTGAAGTAGTTGATATGAATGATTCAGGCATGACTTAGTTTCTGCCTGATGCATTCAGAGATGTGCAAGATACTCGGGGACCTCCAAAATCGTCATCCAGATTGGTTGGCCGGCGTGGGAGTGAGGATGAAGATGCAGCTCGAGCAGCTGCAGCAGGATCATCTCCTGCTCTTACCCTGCTGTTGATACCTGCATTAAAAGAGGTATGGAGATGTGGAATGTTTATGTGCTGCTGTTTCTGTTATAATAAGCATAGTGTAAGTATGCTGCTTCTTTGCATGCATCATATTGGCACTAAATGCTCTATTGAGATGAATCGTTTAGAAGCTTTTAGATGTGATCTCAATATGCAAGCCCATCCCACCCAAAATCCCACATGGAGTCGCATGTAATTCCTTGGCAAGTATCTTTCTGCCATTTAAGAGGCTGTAAATCTGCAGACAGCGGCAGAGCAGTCTGAAGGCCCTGCACTTCGAGCAGCTGCAGATGCGGCAGACTCGTTGATGGACTTGGAGCGACTAGCGCCTGGTGCATGTGAAGTTCTTGTTAGCAAACTGCTCCAACGTCTAGGGAGGTACGTGTTCGCGGCATTGCTGCTAGTTCTCAAGAAATTCTTTTGTATACTGATAGTTGTTGTTCATCAAACTTCTTTTCAGCTCCAAAGAGCCTGCTGTTAAGGCACTTCAAGATATAGCAGGAAGGGTACTCTTTTCAAAACCCGTGTCTCAACCTAAAGATGAGGCTTCAGGTAGTCATCAGCCAATAAAGATAAGTGGGCAAGCAAAAGGGCATCCCAGAAATGATCCAGGAGAGAAGTCTGGCCTCAGCCCTCTTGCTGGTTTCCTTCTTTCACGGTAAGCATTGGGGTTCTTGAAATAAACCCTAAACTGGTAATTTTTGGTGACCCATGTCCAAGTTATTGTCTTTTATACTTGTAGGTGGCAGACACAGGTGAGTCGAGACATAAATGCTCAACGATAATGAGGAGTTTTTGTTTGCTTCAGAGGAAGAAGCATGGGAGCTTCTCGTCATAAAAAATGGCCAATACAGGAAAGCACCAATATTTGTAATGTAAATTTATTAAAATTGTGTTTACGCATACATTCTTGCAGGTTGTGCAGAATTATTTTAGGTGGTCCCCCGTTATCCTTACCCTATTTGTCACGGCTTTAGAGAGTAGTCTTATTATTATTTGTATGCAATTTTCAAGAGGTGATTCAATAAAGGTCTTTGTAGCAGGCTAAGGCTTTTCAATGTAAATGCGTATCTGCACCTGTACAACTCTGTTCTAATTTATATCTTACGTGCCAAGGCTCTTCCACTGTGCGTGTGTATGCGTGTGTTTATTAGTGCCAAGGCTCTTCCACGGTGAGTGTGCGTGGTGTGCGTGTGGATGTGGATGTGGATGTGTGGATGTTTATGAGTGAGTAGTGCTCAAAAAAAACAACTTTGTGTACTTTTACCGGCTAGAATTATGAAAAAATGAGTAAGATTTTTTTATTGCCTTTATTTAAAGGATTCAGTCAATTATATATTTTAGTTATAAAACAGGCATGTAGTATGCATTTTAGGCGTGTAGTATGCATTTTGGAAACTGAAATCGGGTAGAGTCCTTATTTTGATTGGTTTAAAAAAAAGTTTTCATTGAGCAGTGTAACTGAGTGCGCATTTTTTTAAATGTGCACAAGTGGGTGTGTTTTTTGTGTGCCGGCAGGTGTTTTCACGTGTTTTACACAAACACACCTTTTTGAATCTCTTGGTATATGCCCACTTGTTGTCATGGACTCTTCTTCGAGTTGGGAAAGCATATATCATTCAACTACATTCCCAGGGCCCAAACATTTGGGCCTTATATCCTAAAGAGTGTTGTTAATATTTTATTGCATAGTAAATACAAAATAAGAAGATAGCCAACATGAAAAGAAGTACAATTTTGATAATTAAAAGTCATCAATGTTATTCATAGAGTTGTATGTGCAAGTAGATTCTACATAAGTAAACACTTTTCTTGGCATGTTATCCACTGCAGCTCGCCACACCTGCAAGCTTCAGTTTGCCTTTGAATGGCTAAGGTCAGAGTGTAGAAAGGAGCTTAAATTTGCCTTTGTATGACTAAGGTTGGAACTAAATCATGTTACCATTTGGCTTTAAAGCTGCTATGACCTTTCTAAGTCTTATATTACTCTTCGTGTCTTAACTTCCAACAAAAAACCTTTGTTTGGGGAAAATAGTATCAAGGAGCCAACAAAACTCAAACTAGTACTATTCCATCAAAGTTGCACGCTCACTCTAGTAAAAATACGGGTTATATAGGTCGTGGTCTCTTTCATGCAACCAATGGTGCTGCATGTGTTAACTAGTATATAGGTAAGCTTGGTTTTACTTATCATAAGACACTTTGTCATCTTACTGAGTTGAACGGGCATTTATCTTTCGAAAGAGGGCATTAGAACATATAAAGTGGCTTTACCTTGTGTTCAATGTCAACAAATAAGAAAAGTCTAAGGATTGAATATACATACTTGCTTAAGACTAGTTATAGAGGTTGGAGCATTTTTAAGTTTAGTTAGCTTGGTGTGTAAACTAGTCACTTGTATATAAGTCTTTTATGACACTAATCAATACGTATTCATTCATTTGCACTAGAATGCTTGTGAGCTCCTCTTCTTTTTTACTCTTTCTTTCATGTGCTCTATTAAATCTTACATGCGTGATGGATGCTTGCTAGATAGGTTGGTATGTAATATTTCTTCTTGCATTAGTTGCTTCTTTCCTCACCTTTTTTAAGAGAACTAGAAGGCTATCTCTTTTTGCGTCCATACAAGCGTAGAGAGCTCTTTCTTCAGTCCATTAACAACGGAGCATTTTAGTGTGATAACATAGTGAGGATACAAATAATAACCCTAGCTCACCCACATTGGAAAGTGGTAATTGTGGCTTAAGGCAAGGTTAAGATAAGCTCTTAACTTGAACACATTTGGCGTCGTTGACAAGGGCTAGCCTAGGACTTGACTATGTTCATTTGTCTATTCTAATCTATTGGAATCACCATATATTGCATGGTGTTGATCAAGAGGTCACACTCCAAAAAAACATACGATTTTGGAGCCTTGGATTTGTTATTTTGTTGCTTTTGATTTTGATTTGAATCTTTGTGCTATTTTAGGATATTCTAGTTTCATATCTTGGAAAGACAAAACCTTGATTTTTTGGTGATTTGTATGGCTTTGAAGCCCACAAGGCTTTCATCTAGTTACATCAAACTAAGGAATAACTTAGCAACTGTGATTAGAAGTGAAATATATTTTAAAAATATAAGCATTGAGCTTCATGAAGTGTAGATTAAAGTGAGATAGTTAATTTTTGTTCATGTATTTTATATTTTTCTATGCATTTGGTAGCTTAGAAGCATGTAAAATTAGCCAAAAATTAAAAACTTAATTACTTGTATAATTATCATTAACGAAGAGTAGGATCCTTAATCGCCTTCAAGTCCAAAAACCTCAAAAAACTTTAAAAATCAAGCTAAACCAACTCAAGTTGAGAAATGTTGTCCATAATTCTACAAAAAAACACGTGAGTCAATGCACTTGAGCTTGGAGATGTGAATCATGAGACTAGAGACGTGAATCACTAGATGTAAGTCAATCAGACGTGAGTCTAGAGGCATGTATACTTAATATTGTACCAACCAATTATTACTATCTTAAAGACTTATAAGGACATATCTATCCATGTTTTTTTAAGAATTTTCTTATCACACAATCTGTACCAACTATAATTTTCAATGAAAATTTGTGTTCTTTATAATTATTCGGACATTAAAGTATAATTATTATCCAATAATTACGCACCAATCTTGTCATATTATTTCAAAAAAGTATGTATCCTAGGTAGGCTTATTTCATAAAAATAAAAAATGTGAGCCTGGTTCATATAAAAAAGACATGATTCTACAGACGTGAGTCTATATATGTGAACTTGTAGACATGTGAGTCTTGACGCGTGAGTCTAGAGACATGAGACCAACAAAAAAGTTGAAAAATGTATTTTTATAGCTTGAGTAGAACACACGTCTAAAATAATTTTAGACGTGTTTTAGGAACCACCAAAGATCGTTTCACTAGACTGAAACCCTTGATGTAAACCTGATTAAGACTAATGTTAGAAATGATAATACCATCGACTAGATTGAATCAAACCATACTTCCTTAAACTCACCTAGCCTTTGGTTCCAACGAACAATAGCACTCAATCGAGCGCTTTCCCATTAAGTAAGCTAAACTCCTTCGGATCCATCTCAAGTTCGAAGATATGGGACAAAATTAGCTAACTAAACCCATACGTGAATAGAGGAACAATGGAACACCTAGAAAAAGAGGAGCTGCCACGGTCCTTCGAGTCCCAGATTTACCAACTGGCTCTATAAACACTCTGTAAACAATGCCATAGACTTCGTGAAAAAAGACATTCAATCACCTTATCTTTGGGCAAAGCTCTAGTGAAGGAGCAAGAGCAGAACCAAGAACCTCAAGACTTGCTCCCTCAGGAAGTGTTCAAACTATGTTGGATGTTAGAATGTTTTAAACATTTGGTGTAGATCCTATGGGTTTAGCCCAAGTTGACTACCACCAATAAATAGCCCAAACAACCATAGTTATGACAATCAGGACATATCTTTTCACTATACCATTAGGAACAAGTGTTCCTTAAAACACACAAGAGCAAGGACACAAAATGCAAGCAGGAGTCTTACCTTCTCAAGGAGCTCACTATAGAAGTATCTTTACCACATAACCAAGTTCTAGTTCTTCTTTGTTTGAACGAGGAAAATGAAACATGTGGAATGGTAAAGAGCCAATGTCCGGGACTACCTCAAACACAAGGGCATTCACATAATGTGACCTCAACCGACAGCAACCAAGCTGATGTAAGACGAGTGCCATTAGAAACCGCACAACCCAACACGTGCATGGGTTAGTTTCATAGGCTATGGCTATACGAATTCAAACCGTATGCATTCTCGGTTATCCCCATGGGGCAAGAAATCCCAAACTGTGAAATAGAGAGTTTTGTACAACCACTCTGTTACGCTTCACGCCACCACATGAATATGCAAATGCCATGTGTAGGACGGCATTTGAAATGAGAAGGGGGTTACGGCAAACATGGGGTCTAGAGGCTCAGAGTTGGGCAAAACCAAATCGCTTAAGGTTGATGACCAAATTTGATGTAACTGGAGATCCCATTCATTATCTAGAGGAGTTCGATCAAATTTGTGACAAGCCCATGGGAAGGATTGATGATCCCACTGAGATCTTTTCAATTTAGATTTTTCCTTGAAGGCAAATTTAGGCCAATGGTTTAGGTCTCTAAACCCACATGAAAAGGCTAGCTATAAGAGGTCTCTTTTCAATTGGACTTTGCCTTGAAGGCAAAGTAGGCCAATGGTTTAGGTCTCCAAACCCACATGAAAAGGCTAGCTATAAGAGGTCTCTTTTCAATTGGACTTTGCCTTGAAGGCAAAGTAGGCCAATGGTTTAGGTCTCCAAACCCACATGAAAAGGCCAGCTATACAAGGTCTTGAGACACACATTCATTGCGGGATTCTCACCCAGTGGAGCCAGTTGGAGACCCATCACACAAATATATACCTCAAGTAAGAGGAGGGAGAAACGATGTGGGACTACATTGCTAGAACCAAGTATCTCTATATGAGATGCAGACTAGATGACTTATCACTCATCGATCGATTTAAGAGTGGTCTCAAGAGCAAGAGGCTTCATGAGAATTTCTATAGGTCTAGACACTACATCTTCGATGAGTGTTGCTGTGAGGCAATAGACCTACTAGATAATTTCCAAGATAAGGATGTAGAAGTCATCCATCCAAACCAAGAGATAGGGAAGTATCATCAGAAGCATCAATGGCCACCAAGAATGCCCAACCAGCACTAACTAGAGTCCTTGTCAAGGACATGAGCATGGATGAGTTAGCATAACACCTTGCTTGCTCATGTGGGATTTTTCTTGCCCATGTGGTAGAGTGCTTGACTCACTCCCCTATACCAAGACTTGTGCTTTGTGTGGCACCAGATTTCTCAATAGGATCCATGGTTTGTACTGAACCACTTGCTCAAGTCCTAGCTCTAGTTCAACCTGCACCTTCGTTACAAGCTCTTGGGCTTGTTTCATTAGTACCCCAACACGAGGTTGGGATACTATTTGAGTTTCTTTGGAAGTTTTATGTAATCAATGGTTTTCTTCTCTTTGGGAAGAGATGGTTTAAGCATGATATTTCTCATTGTCTCCACAAGAGAGGCACCTTCGAAGCTATCATCCAAACTACTTTCAATGGTCACAATGGCGTTGTCCTTGACGTTTGATCGTGGTGGGTTGTGTTTTTTTGTGATCCTCGAGGTTTTCTTCTTTTGGACCTTTGGTTATTGTCCTTGAGCTTTTTCTAGGGTCTATTGCAACCTTTGGGGCTTGAACTTAAGGCTCTGTTGGCTGTTGGCTTCCAGGTTGAAGCCTCAGTTTTTTGCTTCTTACCTGCCTTGGATGTTACCTTAGTAACTACCCTCATCTTGGTCTGGATCCTTGTGATAGCATTAAGGAGGACTTTATGAATAATTCCTTCTTGTACACTTAACAACTCAAGACTCGTTGCAGTGCCTCATGCTCCTACCACTGGGGTGATCACTTTATTGAGATAATCCTTGAAAGCATGATTAAATCTACACTTATTAAAATGTGCCTCTATATGGAATGACATTGGGATTTGATACTAGATTCAGGGATGGAGTTGGGGTACTTGGTGCGACGAATCTATCAAGACACTCAGTAACACAGTGTGGACCCTTGCAATGGAAACATTGGAGAGGTGGCATGTGCAACATGTTATTTACGTTTCATGCTCTTTGTTGCACACCCATAGTTTTAAACAAGGATGCATAGTCAATGGCTAGATGTTCTCGATATCCATATGAGCCATATTTCTCTCATATGAGTCATAGCTCTCTTGTTTCGAACTCTTGGAGTCCGCTAGCAATGTCAACGATGCTATACAGGTGCGGTTCTAGGAGAAGCTAGTTGGGCTGGTAATACCAGAGGTTGATATGGCATTGGTGGCAGCAGTCTATACATTCTCTCGGTAAGGGGTATGGATAAATGGAGTATGTGCTGATTGAATAGCATTGGTAATGGTGTCAGATTTCCTTGCAACCAACAACAAATTATATCATGGTTCCCATGATGCTAACAATGAGCACAATAATGTTGTTGTGTCTAGGCCACCAAAAACTCCATACACATATGGTTTCAATGAAAAATTACACACCATATCTGTCCATGGAAATAATTAAATTTTGGCTTTTTTTTGTGCCGTGTGAACTGCTGTTTCACGTCGTGAAAAATTGTTCACGCATGAACCAGACTTCACGTGCGAATTAAAGTTCTTTTTTTTGTGACGCATAAACTGATGTTTCACGCCGTGAAAAACTCATGTGTAAGCCGGACTTCACGTTGGAATTAAATTTTG
Organism: Cibotium barometz; assembly: GCF_041138505.1. Classification (NCBI taxonomy): domain Eukaryota; kingdom Viridiplantae; phylum Streptophyta; class Polypodiopsida; order Cyatheales; family Cibotiaceae; genus Cibotium; species Cibotium barometz. Next base: position 402,256 of record NC_141107.1, on the reverse strand, counting down.
ATTTTTTTTAACTTTTTTTAGTGTCATATGAACTACTGTTTCACACTGTGAAAAACTCCACGTGTGAACCGGACTTCACGTGGGAATTAAATTTTGATTTATTTATTTTTTTGTCTCGCCTAAACTGTTGTTTCACGTAAAAAACTCTTCACGTCTAAATTGGACTTCACGTGGGAATTAAATTTATTTTTTTTTGTGTCACATGAATTGTTGTTTCACGCCGTGAAAAACTCTTCACGTCTCAACCAAACTTCACGTGGGAATTAAATTTAGATTTTATTTAATTTTTTTATTTTTATACTGCGTGAACTACTGTTTCACGCCGTAAAAAACTCTTCACGAGTGAACCGGACTTCACGTGGGAATTAAATTTTATTTTATTTTTGGTGTGACTCGTGAACTGCTGTTTCACATCGTGAAAAACTCTTCACGCGTGAACCGAACTTCACGTGGGAATTAAATTTAAAATTTTTTTTGTGCCGTGTGAACTGCTGTTTCACGTGATGAAAAATTCTTCACGCGTGAACAGAACTTCATGTGGGAATTAAATTTTGATTTTTTTTCTTTTCTTGTGCTGCGTGTGTGAACTGTTGTTTCATGCCGTGAAAAATTCTTCACGGGTGAACCGGACTTCATGTGGGAATTAAATTTTGATTTATTTATTTTTTATGCCACGTGAACTATTGTTTCACGTTGTTAAAAACTCTTTATGCGGAAAACAAACCACATGGGAATTAGATTTCAAATTATTATTTTTTGTGTCACATGAACTGCTGTTTCACGCTTTGAAAAACTCTTCACGCATGAATCAGACTTCACGTGGGAATCAAATTTTATTTTTTTATTTTTTTATTTGTGACGCGTGAACTGTTGTTTCATGTTGTTAAAAACTCTATACGCTTGAACCGAATTTCACGAGGAAATTAAATTTCTCTCTTTTTTTGGTACTGCATAAACTGATGTTTCACACCCTAAAAAACTCCACGTGTGAATCGGACTTCACGTGGGAATTAATTTTTATATTTTTTATATTTTTTATTTTTTTGTGCCACATGAACCGGACTTCACGTGGGAATTAAATTTTTCTATTTTTTATTTTTTATTGAACTGCTGTTTCACGTCGTGAAAAACTCTTCATGCATGAACCGGACTTTACGTGGGAATTAAATTTTGATTTTTTATTTTTTTTGTGACGCGTGAACTGCTATTTCATGCCATGAAAAACTCTTCACATGTGAACCGAACTTCACGTCGGAATTAATTTTTGATTTTTTTGTGCCACGTGAAAAACTCTTCACTTGTGAACGGGACTTCACGTGGGAATTAAATTTTGATTTTTTTTTTTGCCATGTGAACTATTGTTTCACGTCGTGAAAAACTCTTCACGCGTAAATCGGACTTCACATGGGAATTAAATTTTAAATTATTTTTGTGTGCCGTCGTGAACTACTGTTTCATGCAATCAAAAGCTCTTTACGCATGAATCGGACTTCACATGGGAATTAAATTTTTTATTTTTTATTTTTGGTGCCACGTGAACTGATGTTTCACGCCATGAAAAACTCCACGCGTGAATCGGACTTCACGTGGGAATTAAGTTACGATTTTTTTTTGGTGCCACGTGTACTGCTATTTCACGCCATGAAAAACTCCACGCATGAACCGGACTTCACGTGGGGATTAATTTTTATTTTTATTTTTAAACAAATTTGTGCCGTGTGAACTCATGTTTCACGTTGTGAAAAACGCTTCACGCGTGAATCGGACTTCACGTGGGAATTAACTTTCAATTTTATTTTTATTTGTTTTTGTGTGCCACGTAAACTGTTGTTTCACGTCGTGAAAAACTCCACTGGAAATTAAATTTCATTTTTTTCTGACACGACGTCGTGAAAAAATCTTCACGCGTGAACCGGACTTCACGTGGGAATTAAATTTCAATTTGATTTTTTTAATGCCGCGTGAACTATTGTTTCACACCGTGAAAAACTCTTCACTCGTGAATCAGACTTCAGCTCAAAATTAAATTTTGATTTTTTTTAAAAAAAATTATGCCGTGTGAACTGATGTTTCATGCCGTGAAAAACTCTTCATGCGTGAACCGGAGACTTCACATGGGAATTAAATTTTGACTTTTTTTTGTCCCGCATGAAGTGTTGTTTCACGCCATTGAAAAACTCCACGTCTGAACGGACTTCATGTGGGAATTAAATTTTAATTTTTTATTTTTTTGTGTGCCATGTGAACTGTTGTTTCACGCCGTGAAAAACTCCTCACGCGTGAACCAGACTTCATGTGGGAATTAAATTTTTTTTTGTGCTGCGTGAACTGTTGTTTCACGCCGTGAAAAACTTCACGCGTAAACCGGACTTCACGTCGGAATTAAATTTTAACAATTTTTTGTGCCGCATGAACTGTTGTTTCACGTCGTGAAAAACTCCACGTCTGAACCGGCCTTCACATGGGAATTAAATTTTGATTTTTTTTGTGCTACGTGAGCTGCTGTTTCATGCCGTGAAAAATTCTTCACACATGAAATAGACTTCATGCAGAAATTAAATTTCATTTTCTTTGTTTTTGTGACAGGTGAATTGCTGTTTCACGCCGTGAAACACTCTTCATGCATAAACTGGACTTCACGTGGGAATTATTTTTTTTAAATGTACTGCATGAACCGTTGTTTCATGTCGTGAAAAACTCTTCACGCGTGAACCGAACTTCATGTGAGAATTAAATTTTGATTTTTTTTCTTCTTCTTTTTTGTGCCACGTGAACTGATGTTTCACGGCGTGAGAAACTCTTCACGCGTGAACCAAACTTCACCTGGGAATTGAATTTTGATTTTTTTAATTATTTTATTTTTGTGCTGCGTGAACTGTTCTTTCACACCGTGAAAAACTTTTCACGCGTGAATCGGACTTCACGTGAGAATTAAATTTTGATTTTATTTTAATTTTTTTGTGACGCATGAACTAAACTTCGCATAGCAGTTAAATTTTTATTTTTATTTTTATCTTTTGTGCCACGTGAACTGTTGTTTCATGCCGTGAAAAACTCTTTTACGCGTGAAGCGAACTTCAAGTGGGAATTAAATTTCAATTTATTTTTTTTACGCGTGAGCTGCTATTTCACACCGTGAAAAACTCTTCATGCACGTGGAAATTAAATTTTTATTTATTATTTATTTTTTGTCGCATGAACTGATGTTTCACGCCGTGAAATACTCTTCATGCATGAATCGGACTTCATGTGGAAAATTAAATTTTTATTTTTTTTATTTTTTTTTGTGACGCGTGAACTTATGTTTCATGCTATGAAAAACTCTTCACGCGTGAACTCCGCAGACTTCACGTGGGAATTAAATTTTGATTTTTATTTTATTTTTTATACTGCGTGAACTACTGTCTCATGCCGTGAAAAACTCTTCACGCGTGAACCGAACTTCACGTGGGAATTAAATTTTATTTTTTCAAAAATTATTTTTTTGGGTGCCGCGTGAACTGTTGTTTTAGGTCGTGAAAAACTCTTCACACGTGAACCGGACTTCACGTGGGAATTAAATTTTGATTTTTTTTCTCTTTTTTTTGTGATGCGTGAACTGCTGTTTAACGGCGTGAAAAACTCTTCACGCATGAACCGGACTTCACGTGGGAATTAAATTTTGATTTTTATTTATTTATTTATTTTTTTGGTACACGTGAAGAACTGCTGTTTCATGCCGTGAAAAACTCTTCACGCGTGATCTAGGCCTCACGTAGGAATTAAATTTTGATTTTTTTTTATTTTTTATTTTTTTTGTGTCGCGTGAACCACTGTTTCACGTCATGAAAAAATCTTCACGCGTGAACCGGACTTCACATGAGAATTAAATTTTGTTTTGTTTTTGGCTCGTGAACTGTTGTTTGATGTCGTGTGAAAAACTAGTTCTTCATGCGTGAACCGGACTTCACAATGGAAATTCAATTTTGATTATTATTATTTTTTATGCCACATGAACTGATGTTTCACGCCGTGAAAAACTCTTCACGACCCGTGAACCGAACTTCACGTGGAAATTAAATTTTGATATTTTTTATTTTTTAATTTATTTTTTATTGTTGTGTGAGCTGTTGGTGCACGCTGTGAAAAACTCTTCACGTGGGAATTAAATTTTGATTTTTTTAATTATTATTATAATACCATGATTACCTTAATGCAAGAGAAGAAAGCCTTTTGTCACACATAAGCTTTGAGAACTTAAGGGATTGTACTAGATGGTAGTAGTGGGTCACTGTCGTTTCCTTTTTAATTTTATGAGAAACCTTAGATTTAACACTCCTCACTCACAATGATGTGATTTTCTCTTTATAGAATGAGAGCGGAATACAAAAAATGATGTTTTCACAAATACATGCACGTTTTCCTCAATGTGAATTAATGTTGTGATAACCACACAAGAATGCCTTAGACCTTAGACCTTAGAGAAAGCCTTAGACCTTAGAGAAATAATCACCAATATAATTTAAACAAATGCACTTTTCCTCGTAAAATGGAGGAGGAAAGTGAGCAGTCGGTGGAGCCTTTAATTCCCTTCAATCGTGCGAAGCTGAATTTTGTTGAGCTGTTATGCCAAGGGCTGAGCCTGAGGATGTTGCAATCAATGGCTTTGATTGCCCATATATTAGAGACTAATTTGTGCTCTAATTAGCACCTGGTTCTCTGTAGAAGGCACTGCAGAACCCATCTGTGTAGAGAATGTTGCAATATGCTCACACAGGTGGCATTTTTTTTCAGATTTTTGTCCGAGCTGGGTCGCCACATACAATACCTCAGAAACCCTTTGAAATTGTGCCAAATGCGCTGCAGATTAGGGTTGTTGAAGACCTCCAAATTTTGCCTTTTCTTCTCCGCTCAACAGAGGCTTAAGCCCTCTCTACTGATTTTCTAATTATAGGCAATAAGTGACAGGAGATTTCTGTAGATTTTTACCTTCACCCAAGTTGCTTTGAGAGCTAGGCTACATAAGCCCTAACAAATTGCTTGGAGATGGTGCCCACAAAGATGCAATGAATACCGCCAAACAGGGTGTACTTTTACATTGTTTTCACTCTGAAAAAACAATAAATGATACCTTCATACTTGTTGCTCTAACATCCAATGTTGTACTCCGTTGGGTTTGATGTTGATCTTGAGCTTCAAAATAGAACTTTAGTTGTCAACAAAATACCATGCCCATTTGTGCCAACTACCATTCTCCACCCCCTTATTGAATAAAATATGAAGAATGTGCATGGTAAAATGGTCCTAAGGACATTCTATATCCCTTTGTTCATGTTGTTCATGATAGAATGACTCTAGGGCCATTCTTCCATGCATAATATGCTGTAGATAAATGGCCTTAGGGCCATTCTTCCATGCATAATGTGCTTTAGTAAATGACCCTTAGGGTCATTCTCCCATGCATAATGTACTTGATAATCGCCCTAGGGCCATTCTACCACCCATAATGTGCTTGATAGAATGGCCCTAATGCCATTCCATGCCCATTTGTTCTAAATTAAAGCATAAATCTACATGGTAGAATGGCCCTAGTGCCATTCCACCATACAAAATGTAATTGATAATATAGTCCTAAAGCCATTCTACTATGCCCACTTGTACTATATTAAAATAATAACCTATTTGGTATAATGGCCCTAGGGCTATTCTACCCCCTTGTGCCAACTATTAGTGCTTGGTAAAATGGTCCCATGGCCAATATCTACCCCCTACATGCATAAAATATCAAGATTGTGCATGGTAGGGCCATTCTATACCTCGTTGTACATGTTATAATAAACCTAGGGCCATTCTACCATGCGCAATGCATTATGCATGTAAGAATGAACATGGGCCCATTCTACCATGTGCATAATGTACTTGGTATAATGGTCCTAAGGGCCATTCTATACCCCCTTATACCAACTATTGGTGCATGGTAAAATGGTCTCAGGGCCATTCTCTACCCTCTCCATACATGGAAAATCAAGAATGTGCATGGTAGAATGGTCCAAGGGCCCTTCTATACCCCCTTATGCATGGTAGAATGGTCCAAGGGCCCTTCTACCATGCACAAGGGGGTATAGAAGGGCCCTTGGACCATTCTACCATGCACATTCTTGATTTTCCATGTATGCAGGGAGTAGAGAATGCCCCTGGGACCATTCTATGCCCATTTGGGAGAATGGCCTTAGTGCCATTTTATCATGCCTAATGTGCTTATTAGAATGGACCCGGGTCATTCTACCATGCACGATGTACGTGGTAGAATGGCCCGTAGTATGGGCAATACCATCCCATTTGTGCTAGATTAAAACATCAGTCTACATGGAAAAAAAATACCAAGCCCATTTGTGCCAACTATTGGTGCATGGGAGAATGGTCCTTAGGACCATTCTCAACCTCCTACATACATAATAATATATGAGGAATGTGTATGATAGAATGGCCCTAGGTCCTTTCTATACTCCCTTGTTCATTGTGGAGTGGCCAATGTGATTTAGAATGGCCCTACATCCATTCTACCATCCATAATGTTCTTGATAGAATGGCCCTAGTGCCATTCCATGCCCATTTCTTCTAAATTAAAACATCAATATACATGGTAGAATGGCCGTAGGGCCATTCAAACATGCATAATTTAATTGATAGAATGGCCCTACGGCCATTCTACCATGCCCACTTGTGCTACATTAAAACGACAATATGTCTGGTAGAATATCCCTAGGGCCATTCTATACACCCTTGTGTCAACTATTTGTTGAGATTTTAGTGATCTAGCATCCATTAGTATTAGTCCTTAGTGGATAAATTCTATGTGCAACTTAGGGATAGAAATTCTAAGGTTATAAGGTCTCCAATTACGATGGTTAAGTAGAGTAGGCATGGTAGGTAGCACCCTTGATTGTGGAGTCACTTTATGGTAAGTCTGGTGAGACAATTAGGGGAGGTGGAGGAATCCTAGGGAGCTTAAGTGCTTACCTCTAGGAAATCTATATTAAGAGGTCTCTACACTCATTGTGTATGATGAGAGGAATCTTTGTGCAACTTACCATTTGTTGGCAATATACTTGGTGGATCCTTTGTGGACAAAAGGCTTTCTTCTCTTGCATTAAGGTAATCATGGTATTCAATGTTTATCATTTCTATTCATGATGTCTATTGGTTAGTCTTTCATAGGCTCAGTGCTTTTGCATTCTCATCTCCTATTTTCTAACTTGGTATCAGAGCCTCCCTTCTTGGGAGCTTTCTCTATGTGAGAAAGTGTGTGGTCTTTCATAATTGATTTGTTCATCATTATCTCTTACAATTTGTGAGAGATCTTCTTATTGCATCACTTTTGCAAGATTGAGCTAATTTCTTTGCTTCATTGAGTGGTATTTAAAGCATCTAATCAAGCTCCAATCACACTCTTTGTAGGAAAATTATCACATCCACCATTGATGTGAGCATTCTTACCATCTTAGTGAGTATCATTACCTTTGTGAACATCCTCATGTGGTGCATATGATTTCCCCCCATACTTGTGTGAGTGGCATACATGAGATTGAGAGAGGGAAGAGCTTTGTTTCATTCTCATATTTGGGTACAAGAGAGTGAGAGGAGAGAAAAACTTTGTGTGACAATCTCTATGTGAGATAAAGGTAAGTGAATGAAGCATTGAGAGCTAGAAGGAGCAACAAGCAAGTGTTAAGTTGGGGACTTCTTTCAAGGCCATCTACCCATATCCACTTCACATCACATCACATCCATTCACATTACATCACATCCATTCACATTACATCTCATCCATTGACATCTACCTAGATCCACATCACATCACATTCATCCACCTTACATCTCATTCATCCATTCACATCTCATCCATTCACATTACATCACATTCATTTATATTCATTCAGATCCACATCTCGTCACATCACATCCATCCAAATCACATCTCATCCATTCACATTACATCACATTCATTTATATTCATTCAGATCCACATCTCATCACATCACATCCATCCAAATCACATCTCATCCATTCACGTCTCATCACATCATATTGACATCCATTTACATCTCATCATATCATATTCACATCACATCACATCCATTCAGATATTATCACATCACATTCACATCCATTCACATCTCATCGCATCATCCATTCAGATATCATCACATCACATTCACATCCATTCATATCTCATCGCATCCATTCACATCCATCACACCCACTCACATCTCATCACAGTCATTCATATCTCATCACACCCATTCACATCCATCACATTCATTGCACCCACATCACATCACATCACATTCATTGCTGCACCCACATCACATCACATACATTCCATCCACATCTATCCTTATCATGGAAAATCAAGAATATGGATGGTAGAATGGCACTAGGGCCATTCTATACCTCCTTGTTTATAGTAGAGTTACCCTAGGGCCATTCTAAAGCATATTATGCATGGCAAGATAGCCTTAGGGCCATGCTACCATGAATAAGGGGGAATAAAAGGGCCTTTGGGCCATTCTACCATGTACATTCTTGATTTCCATGCATGCAAGGGGTGGAGAATGGCCTCAGGACCATTCTACCCCATGGACCAATTGTTGGCACAAGGGATATAGAATGGCCCTAATTGGCACAAGGGGGTGGAAAATGGCCTTGGGACCATTCTACCATAAAACAATAGTTGGCATAAACGGGGTGGAGAATGGCCCTGGGACCATTCTACCATGCACCAATAGTTGGCACAAGTGGGCATCGTAGAATGGACTTAGGGCCATTATATCACAATTACATTGTGTATGGTAGGCCATTTTACCATGTAGATTGATGTTTTTCTTTAGAAAAAATGGGCATGGAATAGCATTAGGGCCATTCTATCAAGTAGTAGGACCATTCTATCAAGCACATTATGGATGGTAGAATCATCCTAGGGCCATTCTATAGCCCCTTGTTCATGGTTGTATGGCCCTAGGGCCATTCTAAAGCACATTCTACATGGAAGAATAGCCCTAGGGCCATTCTACCACCATGAACAAAGGGGTATAAAATGACCCTCAGTCCATTCTACCATGCACATTCTTGATATATTATGCATACAGGAGTTATGCATACAGGAGGTAGAGAATGACCCTAGGACCATTCTACCATGAACCAATAGTTGGCACAATGGTATTACCCTATGGCCATTCTTTCATGCATATTGTGCATGGTAGAGTGGCACCAAGTCCATTCTAAGTACATTAGGCATGATAAAATGGCCCTAAGACCATTCTCCTAATGTGCATGGTGCATGAGGTACATTCTAAGTACGTTACACATGATAAAATGGCCCTAAGGCCATTCTCCTAATGTGCATGGTGCATGATAAAATGGCCCTAAGACCATTCTCCTAATGTGCATGGTGCATGAGATACATTCTAAATACGTTACGCATGATAAAATGGCCCTAAGGCCATTCTCCCAAATGAGTATGGAATAGTCCCAGGGCCATTCTCTACCCCCTGCATACATGAAAAATCTAGAATGTGCATGGTAGAATGGCCCTAGGGCCATCCTATACCCCTTTGTTCAGTGGGTAGAATGACCTTAGGGACATTTTAAAACACATTATGCATGGTAGAATGGTCCTAGGGCCATTCTTCCATGAACAAGGGGACATAGAAAGGCCTTTGAGCCATTCTACCATGCATATTCTTGAATTTCCATGCATGAAAGAAGTAGAGAATGTCCCTAGGACCATTCCATCAAGCATCCTTAGCTAGCATAAGGGGGATAGAATGGCCCTAGGACCATTCTACCAAGCAAATTGATGTCTTAATATAGCACAAGTGCACATAGTACCAAGCATATTGTGCATGGTAGAATGGACCTAAGGCCATTCTATGAAACACATTGTGCATGGTAGAATGGCCCCAAGTTCATTTTAACATGCACAATGGGGTATAGAATGGCCCTAGTTCCATTCTACCATACAAATTGATGTTTTAGTTTAGCACAAATGGGCATGCCATTCTAAAGCACATCGTGCATGGAAAATTGGCAGTACAAAATGAGGAAGGGGGTATAGATTGGCACTAGGGCTATTCTAGCATGCACATTTTTTATTTGAAGACTGGCTAGGGCGGCCATAGTTGTGGCCCCATCGTTTCGTCCTGCAACCGAACCAGTCAGAGCAGCTTCCAACATCCGCTGGCATGAGTGGATGCCCTTTGACGTTTGCGTGACGGCAGCTAACGTCTGTCTCTCAGTCAGTCATTTTTTCCCACGTCAGAGACCTGCTCACAAAGCTTGTGCACAACACTTCACCGATTTCTCTCGCTATCTCCCGCTTCACTGCTGCCCGTTTCAAAAGCCGTAAATAACCATATATCAGCGGTGCGCGCCGCCTCTGACGACTTCAGTTCAGCCACTCGTTTGTCATCATCTCCGCCACCTCCTCCAGTTGCTGTTTGCGGCCTGCTTCAAGGTTTGTCATCTCCGCCGCCACGAGGACCCTGCTGTATCGACGAGTTAGCAAGGGGCTTCTGCCCATCGAATACCTTCCACACAATCTCTAGTGCTTGCCACGTCAATGATAAACCTAACGTGCAATTGATTATGGGCTTCTGTGTGGCTATCAATTCGTACTTCTTGTCAAACCCCTTGGAGTCGAAATAGAACTCCATATCTACTTCTATTGTGGCAGAAGGAACATCTATGGCTTCCTCCAAAGGTAGGTGAAACATCTTAGTCACATACTCCAGAGTAAAGATATATGGACCTTGTGTGGGAGTCTTTACCACACCATTCTTCTCCAACTCAATCAACTTCTCATGAATGTTGAGGCTAAGTATCATAGGGCTCCATGGAAGAGATGCGAACTGTAAGAGGCTTCCTTTTTTCAACCATCTATTAAAGGTTACGTTGGCATATAACACAATTGATATTAGATAAAGCCATCTATTAAAGGTTATGTTGGCATATAACACTATTGATATTAGATAAAGTGGGAAAAATCCCATTCCTAGATTGGCCCATTTTTTGAGTTTTAAGAGGTTTTTCTTCATTCCCAAAATGAAATTGGAAATGAGGCTGCTCAATCCATAGAATCATGTATGAAAAAAGACTAAATTTAAAGTTCAATTAAAAAATGTTTTATAGAACTTGTCCCTTAGGCTAGTAAGGGGGACACTACCAAACAAGATTCGGTTTAAAACAAGCATTTGAAAAATAAAAGATGAAACAAGTATAATAATAGGATGTTCAAACATTAAAGTCCTATATGCATATAACAAGTGTTTACAAATGATCATGTAACTTATAGACCATTCGTGCTATTCTATACCCCCTAGTCCATGTGGTAGAATGGACCTAGGACCAATATATATCTCCTCGTGGTTGGTATAATGGCCCTAGGGCCAGTCTATATCTCCTTGCACTACAACAATGTGCTTGGTGGAATGGCCCTAGGGCCATTCCATACCCCCTTGTGCATGTCAGAATGGGCCTGGGGCCATTATATATCCTCTTGTGCAACAATGTGCATGGAATATCAAGAATGGCCCTAGGGCTTCCTAAGCATAGACAATGGCCCTAGCACCATTCTATATCATGGAGAACACCTTCAAAACTCATAAATGTTGTTTAAAATAAGCATTAGATGATACAAGCATGCTAATGAGATAGAAAAGAGGGACACTAGCAAACAAGACACATAGAACTTGATCATCGTTCAATCAAAATGTTATTTGTGTCAAAAGTTATACATGGCCTCAAATGGGCACGCAGTTACAAAGATGTAGGACGTATAATCCTTATGTATATATATAAATCTCCACCATTAAGCATTTGTGTGTCTAACAAGTAAGCATCCATTACATACTTTGTCTCTCGATCATGAATAATGCTCAAAATGGTGTTACATATGTAAGTCCTCTTGTCTTTAGCATAAAGCCACCCAAAAGCCATGGGATATTTGTTCTTTCTAAGAAGCTGTGAAGCTGCTCAGCTCTTTGATTTCCCATCTTTAGAAAAATAAGATAAGTTCCTGGCATATTCCACATGACCTTGTATGTAATGTCATTAAAAATGAGAGTATTAGCTGCATCCAAGTCCTTAAGCACCTCCAAACATGATTCAAATTCTTGTGGTAAACCCGTTTGTATATCCAATCATGATATTTGTACTTTGACATTGCTCCTTACCCATCAACACCTTGAAGTTTTGGTAATGTTTAGGGAAGCATGTTTTAATGTTATTTTGAGTCTTAGATACCTTGAAGAACGTCCATATCCATACCTCAAACCATTGAAAGCAAAATTCTAAGAAAACCTCTATGTCTAGATGCACCACATAGTACACCTTATCTTTCACCTCTATAATGCACATATACTTAGCCCGATCTAGCATCAAATCACCATGTTACATTTCAACTTACTTGAGTAGTATACCTTTTATATACAAGATGAGTACTCTCCTTAGTTTTTTTATTTTTTTGAGAGACATGCTCGGTAGTGGATGTGGGGGTTATTGTTGACACCCTAAAGTGCTTGGTTTTGTTGACGTGGATGTGGTTGTTGAATCCACTCTAGCAATAACACATTGGGTGGATGTGAACAATTTAGATTCAATGTATAATTGTCTCCTTGTTGTGGCCCTAAAATAAAAAAATGCTAACATAATATTATCATCCTTATATGTATGCAAGAAAATAATAACAATTTCTTGAAGAGTCTATAAAATAGGATACATGTTTCTATTATATTACATTGAAACTTTTGTAAACATCTCGTATATTCAAGTCAAAGAAGCCCCCTTAGAGTAGAATGTACTCCGACTTAGGATCCACTCAAACAAAATATGACAAAAGGTATAGTAAAGTTTAAGAGAACTCTTGCCACAAAGGTTTAAGGGAACTCTTGCCACAAAGGTTTAAAGTTGTCATAAACATAAACTTTAATAAATTTATTAAGAGACGGGAAAGTTGTGAAAACTATCTTCTCATATAAGGAGTACACAAGGATTTCTTCCCTCTAGAAAAACACCTTACAAATATTGTCAAAGAGTAATCACATCTATATATTTCTTTGCATGTACTTCTAAACTTCCAACTACTATCTTAGTTCAAAGTTCTCAATCTAGCGCATGACATTATCATTTTGAGAATAGCTCTTTGGACAATTCATATAGCTTAGAAAAAAGTTGCACGAAACAAGTTGTTTAAGTTAGAATGCAAATTCATTATAAAAAATTGTGTATTATTATGGTGAAACTTTTAAATAGAGTGGTACCTTTATGTTACTTATTGATATTCAAGAGACCATGATCGTTTAGCAATTTATTTATAAATGCCTTAGCAAACTAAGCCTTCAAGTTAGTTCCTCCTTTACAACCCAATCTTTTACCTAGTGAAATCAATTATGCTACCTTCATACTAGAAATGTGTAGACCTTCTTTCATCAGGATATCTTGTTTTCATCTCCTTTGTGTTGAGATGGACTATGAATAAGGTTTTTCATACTTCTTGCACCAACAACCAATGCTTCTTTATCACCTCTCTTACCACTTGTATCAACCACAATGCTTCTGTATTACCCTTAGAAATGCCCTATAATTGCTTCGTAAGAGGAAGTCTACCTGTGTTGAACCTCTTTTGTGTGACCATTCCACATTATACTCTTTCCAATTATCAACAACATCACTAACAAGGCTAAATAAGTCATGGTCATTTGGCACCAGGAGCTGGCCATAACGGTTAGAGTCAATAAAACTGTGTACATCCTCAGCATCATCAAGCCACATCATCAAGTAAGAGAGTAATTTCTTCATAAAAATTTTGTCATCCTTTTTATCTATATTAATCTTAGATGGGAAGATGTAATTTTTAGCGGGAGTAACACAGCCTTTATATGGAGAGTCATCAACAAGAACTATCCTCCTAGGATTACATTCAAAGCCTTTGGATATTCTCTCCAATGGCTTAACACCTGGGCTATCTGGCCTAAATAGTTTCTTCTTCTCATAAGTATAACAAGCCTTTTGACCCCAAATGACAAAAAAAAAAGGAATTATTTTCCTAGCTTTCTTTAGCAAATGTCTCACCATTAGAAGAACAATATCCTCCATTACAATTGACCAAATCCCAACATTAAATCTTTCTAAAAGGATATGCAAAAAGTTTATACATCCAGGTCGTAGTATAAGATGTCTGTTTAGAGCATACATAGTGGATTGATGCAGCGATGATGGTTGAATGCCACGCTTCAATAGTAATCCATTCAAAATCCAACACCGCTGTCAATATTGCTTTCCTAAATATATTTTGTCTTGTACAACTAGGTTCCTACTCAATTCAAATCTTTATAATGTTCATATCAATTATAATATTAAAAATGTAGTGACACTATACTCTCATAAAAAAACTCTAATGACACCACATTAAAACAATGTGCACGGAAGAATGGCCTTAGGGCCATTCTATACCCTTATGGCATAGTAAACACATAAGAAATGTCCCTAAGATGATTCTTAATTTATGGAAAGATTAGCCCAATGAAATATGCATTCTTATTATATAACTTATCGGATAATGTCAAGACTTAAGCTATGTAAAACCCACTTCATTCTCTAGAATTATAATAAGAATATAAAAATGACCAACAAAAAGTCTCTCCCACACCTACACTTTTTTCAAAGCAATACCTATAAAATAAATAATATGAATTTGAAACCATAATAGAACACATTATACAAAAGAGACACAAATATAATCCAATATAATAACATAGAAGAGTAATCTTTCAATCATCAATGTAGAATGTACATAGTGTCACCTCTTCCCCAACATGAATGTGGCAAAAGGTTTTAGCACATATGTAGCCATACTCGACTGAATTGACATTTGTGTCTATTGTACGCCGAGCTAGAAAGTATGGGACAAGAGTGTAACATACATTTGGTCTCATGTTCACGCTGTGATGGATGTTTATATATCCTACTATATTTTTATATTTTACATCACCAATAATATACACTAAATCATCTACACAATATACCTTTGGGTCCTCTTGAAATGAGTGCTTCAAAGCCCTTGAATATACCTTGCACATATCCTTCTAATCATCAAGACAATACTTATATCCTTCGTAGTGGAGAATAGTTACACCTCTTGTGAGAGGAGTGTGCACAAATAGCCTAAGACCTACTCCTTACGTAGTTGAGGCATGGACCATAAATGCTACACTACTTATCTCAAACATCTCATCAATTGAAATAGGGAAGATGGGTGTGTCAAGAGGATCATCCTTTCTCACATAGCGTGTAACACATGAATGTAATAGACCTATTTGATTGCCTGAGTTTGCAACAGGCAGTACAAGTGTCGAAATAAAAAACGAGGAGGCCTATGCCACCTAGCTACTAATGCTATCAAATCAAAATCAAAATATATTTAAAAGTATGTTAAAAACATATAGTGACCCTAGTTCCATTCTATACCCTCTTGTGTTATAGAACAATAGGATGCATGGTAGGTATACCCTAAGGGCATTGTATGACCTCTTGAGATATAGCACAATTGTGTGGTAGAATGACTCTAGGGCTATTCTAGACCCCTTGTGCTGCACTACTACAATATTGTGCATGATAAAATGGCCCTACTAGGGCCATTCTACTACCCTTGTGCTACAATAGTCTTGTTCTAGACTCGAAAAATAGGGTGCATGCTAGAATGGCACTAGGACCATTCTATAGTATATACACTCTTGTGCTATAGAACAATAGGGTGAAGGTAGAATGGCCTTAGGCCCATTATGAACCCCCTTATACTATGCTAGAACAACATTTTACATGGTAGAATGGCCCTAGGGCGAGTTTAGAACCTCTAGTGCTACACTACAATACTAGAATACATGGTAGAACAACCTTATGACCATTATAGAACCTCTAGTACTATAGCCCTAGGGCCATTCTATAACCTTTATGCTAGACTAGAAAAATAGACTAGAATACATGGTAGAACAACCTTATGACCATTATAGAACCTCTAGTACTATAGCCCTAGGGCCATTCTATAACCTTTATGCTAGACTAGAAAAATAGAGTGCATGCTAGAATGGCACTAGGACCATCCTATACACTCTTGTGCTATATAACAATAGTGTGAATGGTATAATGCCCTAGGGCTATTCTAGACCCCCTGTGCTACACTAGAACAACATTACGTATGCTAAAATTTACCTAGGGCCATTTTAGAATCTCTGGTGCTAGACAATAATACTAGGGTGCATGATAGAATTGCCCTAGGGCCATTCTAGAATCTCTAGAACCTATAGTGCTAGACTAGAATACTAGGGTATATGGTAGAATGTCCCTACAAGGCATTCTATAACCTTTATGCCCCACTAGAACAACACTTGAAGGTTTAGGCCATGAGAGGAGATGGGCAAGGTAGGCTATGGAGGATCGAATAGCTCCATCATTGCTTCCGATGTGTAGAGAGAGAGAGATAGGAAGAGAACAATGCTTCAAAAGACAAAGAATAGAGAATTGCGCGATATATGATGATTAGATTGATATGTCAAACCCTTCACCAAATACATGCTTTTATAGGCAGAGAGCCTTATCTTTTGACTCAATCAAACTTAGACTAGGTCTTCCCAAGGAAGCATCCTACACACTTGCATAATATCAAATCTATCCTAAGAGATTGTTCACACATAAACACACACACACACACACTTATAAGGAGTGTTCACGTAGAAAAACCTTGAGGAAGACACTACTACCCTTTGACTTTGTAACACACACACACACTTATAAGGAGTGTTCACGTGGAAAAACCTTGAGGAAGACACTACTACCCTTTGACTTTGTAACCCATACAATGATAAATGGTGGGAGAACATATGTTGTCTCCAAAAAAACCCTCTACAAATGTTTGAATGCCTAGAGACTAATACAATGCTGGATACACAGATTCTAACCAATGATACATATCTGGATACATCAGAGATCTAATACCCATAGGATTGATACAAATCTTAGTTCAACAGAAAAACCATAAAAAAGGCACAAGACAAATAAGAGGTTTTAGACAAAGAGTAAAATAAGGAGAAGAAACTTGAAGTGACAGAGGAGTTAGAGAAGAGGGTAACATCAAAAGTAAATCAGGATGACCCTCTTGAAAACCCCATTATAGATAAAGAAACTTGAAGTGACAAAGGAGTTAGAGAAGAGGGTAACATCAAAAGTAAATCAAGATGACCCTCTTGAAAACTCCATTATAGCTTAAGAACTATAGGCTCCAACTCTAGAAACCCATCCAGTAACCCATCTAGTAGGTCACCAACTATAGTAGGAGGAGGTTTAAACTCTAATTTTTTGGATCATCTGAATGAAACTTGGAAGCAAATCAAGCAAACTTGAGGGAGAAAATTGAAGATCTCCAAGGGGATTTTAGAAGGAGGTACTAACAATGTGTAGTAGATGTAACAGTTTAGTTCAAGCACTAATAGCTTAGAAGAAGGAGGCTTTGTAGAATGGAACTTGATAGATCTAGAGCCAAGCTACTTGAATTGCCAACAATCTGGAGCCAATGTGGCAACCTTAGAAGCCTATTAGGTGGGCTTGAGATAGACAATTAAAGCTCTCTACGAAAGGATTTTATGCAATCTAAGGCTGATAAATCCTACATGGAAGAAGAGATCCTAGACTTCCAATAGAAGTTTATAAGTTCAAAGCTGAAGTGCCACAAACTTATGGAATAACATATTTTTACCATGGGACAACATGAAGCTGGGTATCAACATAGCAACCAGCAAAGGTGGTTGATTGAGTCAGACTCTAGATCCCACAAAGTAGAATAGATGCAGTGGATGAAATATAAGATCTATACGTTTATGAACTCACAGTAGCCAATGAGGTAGATTCATATGAGGCTAGGACAAAACAGCTCATGGAGGATCTCTATGCCATCTACATAGAGAAATTTAAATTTATGATTGAATCCAAATGTTGACTAGATGCCCTTGTTCTTAAAAATCCAGATGATTAATCCAAAAGAGTAGGAGGATTAGAGGGGTAGGTAGATTTGGAGATGTGTTGACAAAAATCGCATAACCCCAACTTTGTAGAACACTAGTACTAAATCTGAATAATTGGAAGCAAGTTTAAGTCATTAAGATAAAGACAAGCAAGTTGCCTTACATCGGGTCAATTTTTTTAGCGAGAATTTTTGAACGAGCGCTTTTTGGTTTGAGGCGAGTAGTTTCTCTCTCTAATCTTGTTGTCTCTGTCTACTCTTTCTCTCTCTACTGTCACACCTATGAGATGTTGAAAAGTAGACACCATGGGCCACTATCATTGTAACTCATTTACAAAGACACTATATTATGATCTAAAACTTCCATTATATTCCAAAGCAAATTTACAAGACCACAGCATTACACGACAAACACCTACGAGATGTTGAACACACACAACAATACATGAAAGCATGTGTGTACACAATGTTCTTTACTTCCATGGGCCACTATCATTGCAACTCATTTACAAAGACACCATATTATGATCTATAACTTCCATTATATTCCAAAGCAAATTTACAAGACCACAGCATTACATGATAAACACCTATAAGATAAACACATGCAATAATACATGATAAACACCTACGAGATGTTGAACACATGCAACAATACATGAAAGCATGTGTGTACACAATGTTCTTTACTTCCATGGGCCACTATCATTGCAAGTCATTTACAAAGACACTATATTATGATCTAAAACTTCCATTATACTCCAAAGCAAATTTACAAGACCACAACATTACATGATAAACGCCTACAAGATGTTGAACACATGCAATAATACATGAAAGCATGTGTGTACACAATTTTATTTACTTCCATGGGTCACTATCATTGCTACATCTTCACAAAGACACCATAGAGAGATGAAACTTCCATTATATTTCAAATAAAAATTGCAATATTGTAGCATATTATGACAAACACCTATAAGATGTTGGAACACGTGTAACAATACATGAAATCATTTTGGACCTCAACTATTATGACAAACACCTATAAGATGTTGAAACACGTGTAACAATACATGAAAGCATTTTGGACCTCAACTATCATCTTGGCCTTCTTCGTCTACTCTAAATTTGCAATTAAGGTGGTAACTTTTCCTCAAAGAGGAGCCTCTTTTGCCTCTTCAATGATGCCAAAATCTCTCCATATCCCAGTGGTTGTTTGCTTTCACCTCTAGCATGTTCTTGTCTACAAGGTCTACCACTTTCTCTATTGTGAGCTTCTTGTAGAGCTTATACACTCTAGATGTTGTTGTCCATGCTTCCATAAGGGCATCCGATAGGATCCTTTTCTTTGAGGTGCATGAAATATTGAAGAGCTTTACTTAAGATGCAAACATAGTAGTATTAGAGCTTTACTTAAGATGCTTGTTACAAACGTAGTAGTATTAGAGGGATTGCTAAATGAACCCATGATAATTGAGTTTATGCCTAGCCTATTGCAACATGAAGATATAAGGAGAAGGTAGGGTGGGATAAACTATTTTAAGAATAAAAATACTATTTTGAGCATAAAAATAATTATTTTAAGGTGCCACTCAAACTTTCTTTCTCTCTTTCAAATGGATTCATTGGATTGACGTTCAATTAAATAGAGTTATGTTGTTGCACTCCACCGATCACGTTGTCTAGAAAAGCCATGTATAAAGGCTGATTTCAAGATTTTGAAGTTGGTCTTGATCCCTGGCATCAATGTGATGAACCATTGACTAGCTTTTCCCTCTAAGAAATAAGTTCAACGCATGTACCTTAGTGGGGCAGTTGGGATTTCCAAAGGCTTCACATCTCTGTTCATACATTTGAATGAATTGAACAGGGTCTGTTGTTCCATCATATTTGCCCATAATTTTGGAAATTTGAACGGCCGTATTTCTATATGAGTCATTGAGGCCGTATGCGAGTGCTCTTATTGGAAGAGACTCAGTGAGTCTCTTATTGGAAGAGACTTAGTGAGTCCTTGGGCCACCCCCCATTCCTAGACTATAGTCAATATGTCCAAGGTGTGGGCATCTAAGAAGAGTTAGTGCTTGTTGTAGGATTTGCATGAATGTTAGGCAAAGGGCTAAAGCCTGGTGGGATCGAAGTCATAGGGGGTGCAAAACCTGATGACACGCTTGTTATAAGCATGGCCAATGGCATTGGGAGGTGAATTTGCGGCATAGATCTCAATGGCTCGAAGATGTCAGCCATTGGGTTTAGTCCTTGTGTGATCCCTAGCAATCCCTCTATCGTGGCCATGTTAGAGTAACTAACTAACTAACTAACTAAATGTTCCTTAATGAGCAATTACAGTTTTTTTTGCGTGAATTGTTGTTTCATGCCATCACGCGTGAACCGGACTTCACGTGGAAATTAAATTTTATTTTTTTTCCTGCATGAACTGCTATTTCACGCTGTCACGTGGTGTGAACCAAACTTCACATGGAAATTAAATTTCATTTTTTTTGTGTGAACTACTGTTTCATGCCGTCACGCGTGAACCAGACTTCATGTGGAAATTTTTTTTCGCGTAACTACTGTTATTTACACCATCACGCGTGTACCAGACTTCACGTGGAAATTAAATTTTGGTTTTTTTTTTCGCGTCGTGAACTGCTATTTCATGCCTTCACGCGTGAACTAGACTTCATGTGAAAATTAATTAATTTTTTTTCGTGTAAACTGCTGTTTCACGCCATGAAACGGTTTTCATGCGTGAACCGAACTTCACGTGGAAATTAAGTCTTGATTTTTTTTAGGTCTAGTGGGAAATACTAATTTTCCTTTTTTGGGGGAGATATTTTTTGAATTTAAAATGAAAGGGATATGGACATTTTTCCAAAAAAAGTCAACCTTTTAATGACACCCCTTACACCCTTCATAAATGACCTCCAAAATGGACAAATTGACAACTCATGAGCATCTTCTCATTGAATGCTCATTAGCCTTAATGAGTTATATAAAAAGTGATTAAAGATTAATATTTTCACTAATCTTTCTCTCGTTTACACTAATCAGACTCTAATTAACCACTAATCCCTAATTAATTCACACAATTGAGCATACCAGTAGTGGATAGAGCAAGGAAAAACTAATCTTTGTGCATCAATAATTGTGTAAATTAATCTAAATTAGGAGATTAATTAGACTCTTAATTATAGTCTCCTCTTTAAGGCAAAATTATGCAAAGAGAGTCAAATTTCTCTAATTAATCAAAAAATTGATGTGATTAGGTATTTTGATGCATCTAGATACTCTCAAAACACTCAAAAATCTCAATTTCGACTACTCATATGATCAATTTAAACCCCAATTAACACATTTTCTAAAATTTTACCCTTTCGAACAAAATTAATCACCCTTAATGACAAAAACCAGTCCATTAAGAGAAATTAGTCAAATTCAAGGATTTTTTGATGGTTTTAAGAAAATTTTTGAAAGATTAAGCCACGCCTAATACTTGCTAGCACTCTAATCCAGACAATTTCAACAAAAAACACACAATTAAACTAGAATTAATGATCTTAGATCTATGTTTAAACTAAAGAGAGCTAACATTCACTAAGAATTGCATTCTCTTACATTGTTTGATGCAAAGGATGCAAACTAAGCCTAATACAAACTATGTGCAAGCCCTAAGATCATGAAAAACCATAAAAACAATAACAAAATTAACAAATTAATCTAAAAATTAAGCAAAAAGCATTCTTTTCAAAAACAAAAAAGAGAGCTATTCTACACCAAATCTCACACAAATCACCATCAAATCCACATCTTTTTCATAGGAAACCATTAATCAAGATAATAGGAAATGGGTTATGTATAGATTAGAGATAAACCGATGAAAAAAGTCAAGGGATGGCTCCCGGGGGACAACGGCGCCAAAAATGTTATGGCTCACCCTAACCCTCCTTGCAAAAAGAGATTACCTGGTGAACCGCAACTGTCGTAAAAGGAGGATCTTTCCTATGGCCGAACTCATAACCCTTGAGGTCTCCAAGCTCTACAACTTCTTGAGAAGCAATTCCACCGCGTCTCCCGCGAGCATTGTCACACCGCCGCGTTGCACTACGGGTCCTCGTCCCTCCTCTCACCTCACTTCACTCACACACACTCACTAGCATGCATTAGGGAGAGAGATTAGCAAGAGCAAGACTCAATTGCACAATGGAAGAGTATGTTGTATTATGAGAGAAATTATATACATGGCCATAAGTGTTCCCACTCACTTAAACTATGGCCGACCGGGCACTTTAGGCTCATAAGAGGCCTAATGCTATTACAATGACTACTCTCATAATATATCCATGAACTACATCACTTAGGATTTCATCCTAACTTGCTACCACAAGCTCTTGAAGTGGGAATTGCCATAAATACTCCGTCACACCATTAACGGGCGCCCATCCAAGTTGTAGCTTTGGACACTATTGCTTTATATCTTGAATGTATGACCTACCATGAATCCTTGATGTAAGATAATGGCGGTAGCTCTTGTTAATCCTAGAATTGGATTAACAAAGATACATGTAGAGGTAGAGGTAGTTCATCATCTACTAGAGGCTAAGGTGTAGGCTAGTTTGGAAACAGAAATTTATCTTTGTTGCCAGCATTGAGCTTTCGTAATCCACTCAGAGTCGAAGCTTTTCATTCTTTTTCGGCACAATTATGATCGACGACGATAGCCATGTCACCTTATCCACAGGATATACGAATCCTACTTTCAAATGTTTATCAATTTCCTCCTTAACCTGCTTTGCATGATTCGGATTCATCCGATGCCATTGTTGCTTGACAGGAATGGCATCCTCCTTGAGATTAATATGGTGTTGATAAAGTTCAGGATCAACTCTCTTCATATCTTTGTAGCTCTAGGCAAATACATCCATGTATGATTTTAATAAGTTCTCGAGTTTTGCTTTAAATTCTACATCCAGCTTAGTGCTAACACGAACTATCTTTGGATCCTCCGCATTGCCCAGATTCATGTCTTCTAGCTCATCTACAGTGACCCTACGGGCGGTGGCTGTCCTTCATTGCTTTCTCATGATTTTCTTTTGCCTGGATGAGAGCTTGAACTTTCTCCGGTACACCTGCATCATCTAGGACAAAGTTCTCCAATGCAGAAGTCTGGACCATATTCGGAGTTGGACTATAATGGGAAATAATCTTATCCACATCCACTTCAAACAGTGATACTAAATCTAGATTCTGGTTAAGGATTTCCTTCTCTTCATCCGCATCAACTCCTTCCAACAGTTCAATCCTTCAGCACACACTGGGTGCACGAATTCTTGTAACATATCAACTTTCTTCTTTTGGTTCCGGATTATAATCTGATCAGTTTCCCAATTGTGTTTAATCTTTACTTTCCTTAACCATGGTCTACCCAACAGCATGGGGTAAGATTTAGCCACGTCCTCCATCTTCAAAATAGTGAAAACAAATTGGAACTCACATCCTACTATCTGGATTTTGGGGTTTTGGAGTAACCCAAGTGGCTTCACTCTTCACTGATCTGCCATTTGGATATGAAATGGAGCCGGTTCTAATTCTTTCTCTAGGACGCCTAGTTCCTGATGGGTTTTATCCGTAATGATATTTACTCCAGATCCACCATCAAGAACCACTCCCTTGATGGTCTTACCTTGTATCTGAACTGTGACTTCTGGAACTGCTTCATCCCAGAGAATGGAACACTTCGGTTGAAACCTTAACTAGGCCATCTTCTTCCATAAGCTTCTGGATTAGTTGGGTACTAGCGCCAACAATTGATCCAGCATCATATTTTTCAAATCCTCCCACGGATCATCCTCAAAAGCTACTATCTTTCCACTTTTGGATTGTTTCTTCTTTCTAGACTTCCAGATAGTATCTTGGTGCTTGGACTGGCTTATCGACTTTGGAGTCTACTCCCCTATCTGGTTGAAGCTTTCTACTTCCTTGGACTTATATTTGCGCCTCTTCGGCAAGGTATCCTCAAACTGGATGGTTTTCTTGCATTTGATGCGAACTGGCACTTTTCGCCCCCCTTTATCCATTATCAATTCCTCACACAGAGGTCAAATTCTTCTCGGGCCATCCGCAATTGCTTCTTACTTTGGCCTTCGTCAGGCTCTCCAGAAGAAAGAATGGCAATTGTACTTTCCTTTTTGTGCTTCTCTGTCGGCAAAGTTGGACGTACCTTTGGAATCTGTGAGACGACTGGACCTGCAATCGTTCCGGACCGCCCCTTGTGCATCTTGCACCAACTTGGTAACTTGGTCCTGAAAATGCTTTTAGTCCACCCAATCTGCAGGTTTATCCTTTGCCCGTGGCAAAGCATTCTTTCCTTCATCACTAACTCTCGTGACTATGTCTCGCTAGTACAACCATTGGTGACATGTCTTCCATCGGAATAGGCTCAATTTGCACCATATTAATTGTCAGAGCTTGGATGTAGACCCCTTTGCCTGATGTTGTTGTAACTCCCCTTGATGGCACTTCCAGATGGGACATTTAGACTTATGGTGGCCTAGGGCTTCATAATAATAACAGTGAAAATTGCTTCCGAGTACTCCACTAGATCTTTCGTGCTGCCCACCATAAGAATGATACAGTGGTGCATTAGCATTTATCGGGTTGACAGGCACCACTTGCTAGATGGAAACACTGGGTTTCCTTGGACCTGCAGATCTTGGTGGACGATAAGCACTATTGTTGTACCGGTAGGCTTCTGTGCTGTGTGTGGTGGTTCCGTAGATTGCACAATATGGGGTCAACTTACAGTCCTCCTTGGTATGGCCTTCATTGGAGCACTTGGTACACCAAACTCCAGGATGAAATCCGGATCCAATCCCACCCACACTTCCCTCAGTAAACTTTGCTAATACTGTCAATAGTCGTTTATCGACTTCCTTATCCGGCTTCTAGCTTTGTTTCTTCCGATTACGGTGCTTGGAATCTGCATCCGAATCCGAATCTGAGTCAGCATCATTCGAAGTGTCCTCCGCTTCCTGGTCATCATTTGATGGTCATCATTTGAAGAATCTGAGTTGGACTTATGCTTTCCCTTCTTTGATGTGCGACTTGACAAACTACGCTCAACACGTTGGGTGGCTTCCACCGATGCATCAAAGCCCCCAATCGTAAGATCCACCAAGGTGATAGGTTTCTTGCACAATCCTCGAACAAACCATTCCCCCATTAAAGCTTCAGTAGGCCAATCTGCAGGATCCACCCGACTCCAAAAAGTACCGAAATGGGCCGCATAAACCTCCACAGGCAACTGCTTCTGTTCCAGCCGACGAAGGTTATCCAACACTTGAGAAGAGGTTTTATCCTTCCGAAATCGATGAAGGAAAGCATCTCGAAGTGCCTCAAAGGTAAGAAAATGATTGGGACCATATTGAGCATGCCAATTGGTTGCTTTGCCATCAAAAGTGCTGCTAAAAGCATTGCACTTGGGAACAGTGGGTGGCATAAGATTAGTGCGCCATATATTTTCGAAATTGGTGACATGAGTATCTAGATCTTCATTTTTCTTACTATTGAACTTCAGATACTTGAGGGACGCTTGATGAGCCATTATGACAAGTGGCAAAGCGGCAACACCAAGGCCCAACAGGACCGAAGCAAGGGTAGCAGCGCCGAGATCCACGAGGAGGAGACGAGAGACTAATAAATTCCGTGCATGAACAAAGCCATCTGGGCGGTCAGGATCACTTTTAGATTCTTTGTCAGTGGAATTCGCTTCCCAGGCATCTCCAGGATTTGAATTATATTGGTTGGCATCGTTTAGGGGATTATCGTCAGCCAGCACAATAAGTCAAAGTCGTTCCTGAGAGCGGTGTAACGTTGCGTCCAGTCGGTCATGTGGGCCGCAGCGATTAGGAATCAGACCCTTGCTCGTCTAGAGAGTTTCCAGATCGTCTAGTTCCTGTTTAGTAAATGGATCAAAGAGCACAAGCATGCCACTCAGTAAAGGGAAAAACTGACGAAAAATCATCAAACCACATGGCACTGGGAATACAGTGTAAAAATTGATGGCAATAATAACCCGATCCATTTGAAAAGTGAATGGTTTTGAATTCCATGCGAACAATGATACCTTAATCACTAGCTAATTGGATGGTGGTGAACTCAGCGGGATAGTGATCAATGTGCATAGGCATCTACGACCATAATCCAAACAAAAACGGGGATAGAACCTAACAATGCCACAACGATGATTTCAACATTGCCAATCTCAAAATGGCTAGACACAATTATTTGCTTTGCTGGGAGAGGTAATTGCTCAACCAATGAGAAATCCATGCATGAAAAAGAACATGTAAACAAACAACCAGAACCAAGAGACTCAAACGGAAATCGTATATTGCAGGACTACCAAAGTGTTGGGTGGCGAAAAAGTCAACGAATACAATTACACATATTAAAGCATCACAGATGCATAACATTATAAAACATGTAAGATAACAGTATAATCAATCAAAGAAGTAAAGAACAAGTAATCGGCAAACCATCAGTGATTGCATATATTACTGCTGCTCTAAATGAATGAATGAGTGAATACATAATAGTGCGCTTTGCGCCTTAAGATGTTAAATAGGTGTGGTACAAAACGACACATACATTCAGTATGTTGATTGGATTCTCATGACTTATTCAGCGGATAAATGGTAAATAGCTAAGGATAAATCTACAGGTTAACACTCCTTCGCTATAATAGTTGTTGCCTTCCCCAATGGGGGGCTTTTGCACATCTCAACCGCACTAGTCCCCTCAAACGATAGGGGGCACTTATACTTTGCAACAACAAACCCCTCCTTTAATGAGGGGGCCCCTTGTTTCAGCTTCCACCTATCCACTATCGGGAGCCTCTCATATGGCATAACAACACCACCACCCTCAACTTGCTTTATAAAGGTAAGCAATCAAACCAATTTACATCTTTTAATGCACACACCCACAACATGTACGAGTTCTCTTGTTTGTTCCTGTTGGTGGTTTTTTTGTCATCCAAAGTTACACTCATCCTCGACACACCAACTTCCACATCTCTCATCGACATCCCGACGAGTGCCTATGATCGACCTTTGCTTGTACTTGACGCACCTCCAAAGACATCTTCCTGGCGTTCTGTTCCTCCACGTTCAACAAGTGTGGGGAACATTTGGTATCTCTACCCTTACTTGCTCGTGTCTTTGCCGACATAATTGAAGATGCACCCATTGCCATACACACATGCAAAGATGAAGTTGCTGCCTACAACAACACTTTCAAAGCCCCATTTGATCTTGTAAACGATATAACATTTCATGCGTTGTCATGTATCCTCTCACATTCAAACCATTGTTCGGTTTTAGACTGAGGGGGAGTGCTCAAGTATGGTTTACTCACACATGCACTACATGCACTTAACCAACTACATACACCGACACTTGTCTAGCAAAACCTCACCTTCTATATTAAGAAGGCTCGACCCTTGTACAAATACAACTCGTACATACATATGAATTCTTCTTGGTGTCATTCTTTACTCTTTTGTTCTTGCATTGTCTATGTCATACAACAACTATGGCTACTTACGAAGAGTATGTCGAGTCCAAACCCTAATCCTCACATGAAGAGCGAAGGAATGGTAGATGGCACTAGGTCGACGAGAAGAACAGACGTTACTAGGTCAACAGAGAAGAACAGATGGCACTAGGTCAACAGAGTAGGTGCACATGAGAGAGTGAGAGAGAGTGCGTCATCTCGCAGCATAGATATATACATGGCATGAGCGGTGAAACTTTTTTAAGCTTGTAGCTTTTTTTCAAGCACCCACGCTTTTAAAAAACAACCTGCCATTTAAAAAATAACCTGCCATTCTTTTTATTGAAAGGGCAAATTTCAAATTGGAAAATTGCATTACCGTGACATTTGCAATGACTTCACATTTCAGGAAAAAGCTGAAGAAAGTGGACACATACGATACGACAGGTGTGACGTGTCTCCATTACTTTGCAGACCTTTTACAGGATATGGGGGGTAGCTTGGGCAAACAAGCTTCCAACCCGGAGTCTCGATCCATGGCGATGTCCAAGGCCAAGAATCTGGTCTCTTCCAACCCCGTGGTGGTCTTCAGGTAACGTTCTCATCCAACCCTGTGGGGGAGAGTTGTTTTCAGGTCATGTTCTCACGCGCGCGGGTGCACACAGAGAGAGAGAGAGAGAGAGAGAGAGTAGGTCATGTTCTCATCTAACCCTGCGCGCGCGAGAGAGAGAGAGAGAGAGAGAGAGAGAGAGAGAGAGAGAGAGAGAGAACTAAAGACCCAATGGGCCCATGGCATATCTCATCATGGAATGGAAAATAAAACAGAATGAAAACATAAATATAACTATCTCTGATTGAACACTCTTGGTACCTTGCAGCAAGACGTATTGCCCTTACTGTGTCCAGGTGAAACAGCTGCTATCAAGCCTTGGTGTCAAAAGCAAAGTGGTCGAGCTTGATGAAGAGAGTAAGCCTTTCTCTTTGCTAAGGATGGTTTTGTTTGATAACTAAAGATAATTTTTAACGAATGCAAGGTCTTCAAGCCAGACCTTGACAGGTTTAACCATGCGTCAAGTGCCTTTATGAGCTTCATCATGCATCAGGCATCCATGAGACTAGAGCTTACATGTTCATCCCCCAATTACCATAGCAAATTTGTTATGCTATTTGCTGTATTCATGAGGTGTTCATATTCCCTGTCTTCACACTCATAAACAGAGCCAGGAATTTTTATCTTCTTTAATTCAACATCAAAAGGATTTCTTGTATTGTTGGAGATTTGTCTCCATACTCTGATGACACTCTGAGATGCTATTGGCATACCACTTCATAACAAGATTTTTGATTGTGATGGCTTCTCTGACTTCTCTAGAGGATGGAGGTATCCCAGAGGAAGCCCAAGGTCTGGCTTCAGCTTTGACTCCAGCCCCATGGATGACACATCTCACATGGGGAGGTTCAAAGACTAGAGGTGTTACATGTGTAGTAGAAGAATTGATGATCAATGCATGATCAAGAATGCAACAAACTTAATAAAGAGAGAAAGAGGAGAAGATGACATGGTCAGCTTTGACCCCAGCCCCATGGATGACACATCTCACATGGGGAGGTTCAAAGACTAGAGGTGTTACATGTGTAGTACAAGAGGTGTTACATGTGTAGTAGAAGAATTGATGATCAAGGCATGATCAAGAATGCAACAAACTTAATAAAGAGAGAAAGAGGAGAAGATGACATGGTTGTTGGACCCTGTTGAGAGTGAGCAAGGAGCACAAGTGATGGAGAGAGAGTGAGTGACGTTGATCAGCAAGATAATAAGCATATTAGCAAAGGATTAATGAGGGGATTAGGGGAGGTACACAAGAGTTGTGGAAAAGCATGTTTGCACTATGATAATTGGTCCTTTTACAGGAGAGGCCCCTTTACAAGGTGTGCATATGCTGCCACCACACATGCTGCATGTCAAAGCATGATTCCAAGTGTCCCTATGAGGTGTCATCTTTACACCTCATTGCTTACGTAAGATCCTTTCTTTGCCATCTTTTCTCACAATGCTGGATTTCTCAAAGAAAACTATGTGTACTCAAAACAGGAAAGCCCCCTGGAAGAGAACCCTTGATGCATCCTATATGCTTATAAGAAAATACTGAATGATGACTAGAATGTGTACACAAGACACTGAGATTTGTTGAAATTTATAATGTGATCGCCGAAGTAAACTGGGAACATGATCTATACTTAAGTGAGCAGGAAAAGGCTGCGAGATATGTGCATAGGAATGGGATTACCTAGAGTTTGCACAAGTACATGAGTGCCTATGGATGCTTCCTCGACATTGAATCACCCCTTTGAACAAGAATTCCCAAAAAAAGCAGCACGGAAGCTTTGTATTTGCCAAAAATGATGTATGCAAAAGAAAGCCCCAAAATATATGTACCTATGTGAACAGGATGTCGGTGTGTATTGGTCTGCCTCTTCTCTCTTCTTTATGCTCCCCACAAAAATCACAAAGGTACTCAAGCTCCTAAACAATGAATACCTTGTAAATGTGTAGGCGGTAGAAGTTCAAGAAGGCACAATGAAGCCCCTAGATGACCACCGTATTGGATGGCTGGAAGGTGGTGGCAACAGTCTTTGGAGGTGGTGCGCGTTGCAGTAGTGCCACCCGAAACAGTGGCCAAAGCAGGCTGAGCCACCCCAAAAGCCAGCGGTAGCAGTGCTCATTGCAGTAGCTCCACCCAGTGGCCGGGCTGAGCCGCCCAAAAAGCTGCGGCAGCGGCTTGCTGATTATTAGTGCCGCTTGGCTAGGTAGCACGAATGGGCAGCGGAAGGCTCTAAATTAGCGGTGCTGGGCTGTGCATGGGTGGCAAGATGGCTCTGTGCGGGTAGCAGCGACTGGCTAGTAGGAGAACGGCAGCAAACAAAGGAAAGAGCGTGTTTCAGCTCTGATACCAACTGTTGGACCTTGGTGAGAGTGAGCAAGGAGCATAACTGAGAGAGAGAGAGAGAGAGAGAGTGACGCTGATCAGCAAGATAATCAGCTCATTAGTAAAGGATTAATAAGGAGATTAGAGGAGATACACGAGTCATGGAAAAGCATATTTACATTATGATAATCGTTCCTTTTTACAAAAGAGGCCCCCTTTACAAGGTGTGCATATGTTGCCACCACACATGCCACATGTCAAAGCATGATGCCTAGTGTCCCTATGAGGTGTCACCTTTACACATCATTGCTTACATAAGAGCCTTCTAAGAGGTTTCTACACACAAAGGAACATATACACTAGCGGCTGCTGCTCACACACACTAAAGCTGCATTATTTAAACGTAAGCGAACACACACTAGAGTGCTAGTTTACACAACCACCTAGCACTGGTTTATTCCCACAGTAATCACTATTAATATTTGACAATGGTATGTCTGAAGAATGAGTTCCAACTAACCCATGAATTTATAGGAGTAAGTGAGTTTATGGCTCTGGTGATGAGGGTGTTGCAATACCCGAGGGGTGAAGTGGTGCAAGCTCTGGTGACAACTTACAAGGGTGCTGCTGTTAGCAGTCATCTCATGTCTGAATATTTTCACCAGGGCCTCTGTTGTGGGTGTGCCCACCCGATTTAGGTGTTTTCTCATTTTTTCCCACCTTCCATATTTTTCCCTATTTTCCTTGGTGTGGGAGGCTGTCTTGTGGCTGTTGGCTGATCCAGATGCTGGCCGACTAGACTCTGTTGCTCCCAGGCTATCCCCTGTATTGGCCGAAAGGTATTTGTGCTGGCTGACTGGTGGAGAGCAGGTCGTGGACTTATGTGGTGGCTGTTGGCTGCTTTTCAGCAGGCCGACTGGTCATATGGGGCCATATAAAATGGCCCCTTGCCCCCCCACACATTGTATTCAGTTTTTGAGATTTTCTCTTGTGTATATACCAGAGTTATAAGCTTCTCTCTCTCCCTCTCTATTGCTGCGTTTTTCTGCAGTGCACTTTTTCAGATCTTGTCTTCATCTCCGCTGCATATTTTGACATGGTATCAGAGCTCTAGGCTCTTGGAAGATCTTGGGAGCTGTGTGAGCAAGAGGGGGGCTGTTTTGTTGCTGATTGGAGGACTGTTTTGGGCTGTACGAGAAGAGGAGAAGCAAGTGGAAGGCGGCTGATTTGCTGGACAGCCACTTGCAGGTTTAGTTCCTCATTTTTTCTCACCCACCCTCCCTATCCAGTTACACCCCCGTAATGGCAGATTTACTTGAGATGGTTGAGAAGCACGTGAAGATCCCGACACTCCCCACATTCCTAGTGGACCGTCAGTTGGACGAGAACAACTATGGCATGTGGAAGGTAATGATGGAATCTATTTTGGAGTCTTACGACCTTGCTGATTTCATTGTTGTTGGGGTTCCACGGCCGGAGTTGGAGGAAGGGGAGTTACCCTCAATTCGGAAGGAACGTGAGGCACAGGCACAGTTATGGGATCGTGTCAATGCCAGAGTTCGTTCTTTCATTTTCCTCAATTGCACACCATAGGTAATCAATCATATCAAGCATATGACACTGGCCAGAGGTATTTGGCAACATTTGGCTTCTCTCTACAACAGGGTATCGCCCATGAAGAGGATCTCCTTGGAAGTTCAGATGCGGGTGATGAATCCTGCAAAGTCGTCGACGATGTGGGAGCACATCAACAAGTTACCCAGACACCAGGGCCTTTGTTGTGGGTGTGCCCGCCCATTGTAGGTGTTTTCTCATTTTTTCTCACTCCTCATATTTTTCCTCCATTTTTTCCATTTTTCTGTGGCTTGGGTGGCACTCCTGAGCTGGCAGGAGGATCTATCTTCTGGCCGATTGAACACTGGTGTGCTGGAGCTGACAGGCGAAGATGATGAAGTAGAAGTGCTATTTAGCAGAGAGGGCTGCTGTCCCATAAGCTGTTGTAAAACACTGATCACATGCTTATGTAAACGCTGAAGATGTGTTGATGATATGTAGCAAAGAGTGTTGCTGTCCCAATGATGTACTGATGTAAAACACTGGTGTGCTGGAGCTGACAGGCGAAGATGATGAAGCAGATGTAGTGTAGGCACCGGCAGCAGCAGCAGCAGCAGCAGTAGCAGATGATGTGGTATCGGATGTGTTCAATGATGTGGTACAAGATGATGAATGAAGAGGCTATACTTTATAGTGTGTGGGCTGTTGGTCGGTCCAGTGAAAGGGGAGTCGGCCAGTAGCAAGACACAAAAGACGTGAATAAAAACTAATAAATCCAGAAAATTCCCCTTTTTAGAGCTGGATAAATACCATTTTTCACACACATTTTTTCTAGAACCGAAACTCTAACGAGGTTTCATAGACCCAACATCATCGTACACATCGCATGACCGCGATGGATCATAGGTTCAGTGCCTCGAACCACTCCCCAGTCTAATTGGCGGGAGCCTACGTGGTACCGATTGCCCTAACCTAGCATCCCACACCACTAGGCCAAATCACCCACCTTGCAGCTCCATGGCCACGAGATCCTGCACGCTTCCTTGGTAGCCTGAGGCCAACCGTGTGACTACTTGACCTCTTGTCTAATAAGTGACCCCAAGCCTCAAGGTCACTTATATATAGTAATAACCCGGCTATTCTTGGCGCTTGCTTTATTTATAACCTTTTAGCCATTATTAGCCCTAGGCTATTAATTGTAAGCTCCTAGCCAATCTAGATCTCTTCTTGCTAGTGCCCTTAGCCCATGTGTGAACCCTTGAGGTCCCCACGCCCTGGCTAAGCCTTAACCCTAATCTTTGGCTAGCACACGCCCCTATCCCTAATCGTAGGCTTGTCAGGATGTGATAGCTTCAAATATCGGAAGTGGATCAAGAGGCAGTTTCCTCAGGTAAGGAGTGTAGACTAACGGGAGTTCGTAAGGAGGTGCCAATGTCGGTGGTGGAAGAGTTAAAAGCAAGAGTCGACATGAGTACCAAATATCATTTGAGATGACTAGTAGATTTCCAAGGAGGCGTGTATGTCTTTGTGAATCTAGTACGGAGGAGGATGAGAGCAGTGCCACAAGTGTTTTTGAGGGGACTGAAGAGTCTCCCATGCTGGAAGAACATTCATTGACAAAGGAGCCATAAGAAGAGCTAGCACTTCCAGTGGAGGTTCCAATGGAGGTAGTAGTGGCAGAGGACCCAAAAAGTTGAGAGGTGAGCCTACGGAAGGGCCAAGTCAAGAAAGAAGCAAAGGTGCATGGTTTGCCCGTGTGCTCCAAGTTTAGCAGGAGGCACCTTCTGACGATACCTCGTAGACGTGATAATTTCTTGTAGCCACCTACAGGGCAAAGTTAGAAGCCTTATACGGGAAATTTGCAGTAGTTTTGGGAGGTTGGGTGCTTGAAGGTGCTGAGGATATGGGCCAATAGTTGGGACATTTAGAACATTATTATGTAGCTCAAAAAGGAAAAAGCCAACCTAAATACGAGTTGCTATCAAGATCCCTATAAAAAGGCAGTCATGGGCTGAGCCAAAACAAGGGCAAGAGAGCCAAGACAAAGGGAGTGTAGCCACAACATTTGGATCAGCCAAGTACCTCCACATCAACGTTCTCCACTAACGCAAGAGGACAGCAGGCATTTAGTTGATGCATAGCATTCAAGAGTCAGATTTGTGATCTGCAATCGTTGTAATTACTCATTCATTCAGTAGTATACATTAGGAGTTGGTTAGGTAAAGAGTTTCTCTCTGCTTGTTCTCTCTCTCATCATTGCGCATGTGATAAGAGTTAATCTTTCTTGCTTAGTGTTAATCATCATTAAACACACTTCCAAATAGTTAGCATGTTACATGGTGTCTCTATAACGTATGGATTAAAAGCTACATATGATTTAGTTGTCCCTCTCAACTGTCAAAATACGCAGCGGAAATGATAACCAAACTTGAGACCACAAGAGCAAGTAGAGTGCAGAAAATAGATAGCACAAGAGAAGGAGAGAGATAGGCGTATAACTCTTCTCTATACACAAGATCCCGAGGAAAACTGAATGAATACAATGTGGGGGCAATGGGGCCTATTTATATGGCCCCTTGAGTGCAGTCGGCCAGTAGATGGACAGCCGACTGGACCTGAAATGCCCACGACCTGAAAATACAGTAGTCAGCCAGCATATCAAAGTCGGCCATCACTCGTGTGCAGTCGGCCCGCAACAACAGGGAGCAACTGGGATTGCTTGTGACCAGCTGCCTGTGACCAATCGGCCAGTATCTGGTACAGCCGACAGGTCCTACACTGCCTCCCACACCGTGGAAAAATAGGAAAAAAATGGGAAAAAAAATACGGGGAGTGAGGAAAAATGATAAAACACCTATACAGGGCGGGCACACCCACAACAGAGGCCGTGGTGTCTAATAAAGACAGGAGATGACTTCTAACACCCCCTCTCAGCTCCTGGCTGTGAAATCAACCCAAGGGAGCTGGAGTGCCGCCTGAGCGTAGCCTGAGGTAGAGACTTCGTGAAGAGGTCCGCCGCATTGTCCTCCGTCGAACAATAAAGTAGCAAGATGTCACCAGCCAAGATCTTCTCACGTACAAAGTGATACTGTATCTCTATGTGCTTGGTTTGGGCATGGAAGACCGGGTTCCGAGCAATAGCTATACAACTCTGGTTATCGCACTGGATGACTGTGGGCTCCTTCTGTGGAAACCCAATCTCGCCAAGCAACCTCCGCAACCACACAACCTCGCAAGCAGCACCACAAGCAGCCCGGTACTCTGCCTCTGTCGAAGATAGGGCAATAGTTGGCTGCCTCTTACTGCTCCAAGAAACTGCTCCTGAGTCGAGGGTAAAACTGTAACCTGAAGTAGATCTCCTCGTTTCTAGATCTCCTCCCCAATTTGAGTCACTCCAACCTTGGAGTCGACTCCATTCCCTCCTGTGTAAAAGAGTCCTAGATCCTTCGTACTTTGCAGATACAGTAAGATCCACAATCCTGCGTCCCAATGAGACTTCAATGGCGTCTGCATAAAAGAGCTCAACAGCCCCACGGAGAAGCTCAAGTCCAATCTGGTGTTCAGCAAAAACCAGATCAATGAACCAACCAACTTCCGATACTGCGAGGCATCAACTGGCTCACAAGGATCAGTAACGGTTAACTTTGTGTTTGGGTCCATTGGCGAAGTAATAGGCTTGCAGTTCTCCATCCCAAAGGCCTCAAGCAACTCATGAACATACCGCTGCTGAGAGACAAAAAACCCCCTCTGGGTCTGCCAGATCTCCAATCCCAAAAAGAAACTTTGACAAGGCAGCCTTTGTCACGCTAATGTGCTCCACATGACCGCCGGTGAGAATGAGATCATCCACATAAAGGATGATAATCGTAACCATGCCGCGTTCCCGAAAGAGATACAGGTTAGGATCTGCAACCGATCTTTGAAATCCAGTCTGAACAAAGAAGGAATCAATCTTTTGATTCCAAGCCCTAGGAGCCTGCTTAAGACCATACAAGGCCTTACGTAACGTGCAAACCATCCCTTCTGATCCTGGAACAACAAAGCCTGGAGGCTACTCAACATACACCTCCTCCTGCAGGTCACCATTAAGGAATGCAGATTTTACATCCATTTGATACACGGGCCACCTCTGAGAAGGAAGCAAGGGCAAGAACGGTCTGAATCGTGGACATCCGTGCTGTCGGTGCAAAGGTATCCTCATAGTCGATGCCTGGCCGCTGAGCATAACCTTTAGCCACAAGTCTGGCTTTGTGTTTGTCCACTGACCCATTTGACGCATATTTGGTCTTAAAGACCCATTTAACACTAATGACTGACCGTTTCGACGGCCTCGGTACCAACTCCCATGTGTTGTTCTTCTCGATGGCATCAAGTTTCACTTGCATGGCTTTCCTCCAAGTATCCTGTGAGAGGGCTTCCTTGACGGAAGTGGGCTCCTTGTCTCGCATAATACGAGACATCAGAGCATAGACTACCTGAAGAAGCTCCGTTGTATTGCTTTTGTCTTGGACTCTGTGTGATCTTCGAGGGCCGTCCTGTGTGGTCCACTCGGAGGGTAACTCCGTGACACCCGACTTCCGAAGGGTGTCCAACAACCACCTAGGTACTCGAACAGATCGTGGAGCCTCTTGCTGTTGTGGGGGCTCTACTCTAGTTGCGGGTTCAACCTCCTGTGTTGACTGAGGGTGATCAACTGGAGCAATGGTTTGGGAATCATCATCAGACTCTTCTGGATCTCCAAGAAGTGGCGGCTCCTCGACAGTGGATACTGGAACATGCTCATCAAAGACCACATCCCGGCTGACAACAATCTCATTCATGTTTGGATCATACAATCTGTATCCCTTGGAAAGAGAATTATACCCCACGAATATAAGCTTGCGGGACTTGAAGTCAAGCTTCCCCCTCTGCTTCTTCGGAATATTACGCATCACTCCCAAAAACACGGAAGTGCGAGACATCAGGTTTCCTGCCAAAGTATGCCTCAAACGGAGTCATATTAGGTACTGAAGTCGTTGGAGACTAGTTGAGGGTATGGACAGCCGTTGCCACAGCCCCTCCCCAAAGTGGACGAGGAAGATCACGATGCTCCAGCATGGTCCTCGCCATCTCCACCACAGTCCTGTTTTTGCATTCTACAACTCCATTCTTTGAAGGCGATCCGGTATTGGCCAGTTCCCTCTTGATGCCATGATCTGCACAAAATCTGAGAAATACCGTCAAGGAGAATTCACCCCCTTTGTCAGTCCTGAGAGTCTTTACCTGCAATCCAGACTCTTTCTCCACCATCACGTGCCAATCCTTGAACCGTGCAAAAGCTTGGTCCTTCTGTGAAAGAAAGTAGACCCACGTGAATCTGGTACAGTCATCAACAAGCAGCATAAAATAGAGAGATCCTCCCAATGATGGTGTCTGCTGAGGTCCACACAAGTCAGTGTGAATCAACTCCAACGGTTTCGAAGCCCGCTTGGAAGCCTTCTTCGGAAAGGATTCCGTGTGCTGCAACGTCCTTGCCTACTGCCAACATCTGGCAAGCCAACCACCATTTGGTCTCGGAAAGCTTGCCGCACTGCGTCCTCATTTAAGTGGCCAAAACGAAAGTGCCACAGATCTCCGTCCTGAGAACTTGTCAACGAGGAGAGTTCAGAGAGCTTGTAGATACCATTCTCCACTGCCTTCCCAAACAACCTGGCCAATCTCACGGTCCTGTGGAGCAACTGAATGCTCCTCAAATTCCACCCGAAAGCCAGTCTTGCATACTTCATGCACTGATAGAAGATGAAAACCTAGAGCAAGGACGTAAAGAACATGGAAAGCAT
This sequence comes from Cibotium barometz, assembly GCF_041138505.1. Lineage (NCBI taxonomy): Eukaryota > Viridiplantae > Streptophyta > Polypodiopsida > Cyatheales > Cibotiaceae > Cibotium > Cibotium barometz. The sequence goes on along the minus strand of NC_141107.1, from coordinate 364,352 downwards.
GCTTGCCCTCCTTGCCGTCGGGAATAATTTCCATCCGGCCCTCATTGTGTATCGGAATAGTGGAGTTGTCGCCAATCAAAATGCAACCTGAGTGCCGTTTCAGATCCAAAAAGAAGTCACGGGACGGAGTCATGTGCCTGGAAGCACCACTGTCAAGAATCCATTCCCAGGTATCCTTCGCGGTGAAGCCAACTGCCTCCTCGCTCGAAGACGATGAAGCATCGGAGTCCATCATCTCTAAGTGCACGAATGCAGGAGTCTTTGCAGCTGAGGCTGAAGGACCAGCATTAACAAGATAGACTTGAGTTTGTGTTACCCAATTCTTTACATTGTATTAGTCGCTCCCTTCTAAGGAGGACCTTTTTTCCATTGTGAATGAAATTAAAGTGTGCCGGCATGTCTTGCAAGGATTCTTCAACAATATCCTTTCGTAGCTATTGTAAATTACATTTTCCTCGTATAGAAATAATTGTCACCAGTGTTGAAGCTTCATCAATCACTTCAATGTCTATGACTTTGTCATCCATTGCACTTGCGGCTTCCTGATCCATTAGTACCAACTCTCCATTGATGTAACCGGACCTGCTATACCAGAAGGACAAGATAAAAGTTTGAGTTGCAATCATGTACTTCGCAACTACTGAAGCTTCTCTCGTTCTGTGTCGGGCTTCTTCTCAGAAGACTTCTCTGGTGAAGCCTTCCCTTTGCCCTTGTTGTTATTCCGGCCTTTCGACCGTTGGCCAGTTAAGGCCTCCGAACCTCCGCTGTGAGGAGGGTTCGTGAAACGTTCCTCCTGGTCCAAGACCATGGGCACAAGCTCCTCCCAAGTAATGGTGCTGAGCTTGCCACTCGTAATCAAAGAGGAGTAGAAAGCGGAATACCGAGCAGGCAATGTTGGGGTAAAGGCATTATGCCCACCCTTATAGTGTGTACAAGCCCATAAGTTTTATAGTACATAGTATACTTAGTACTTTTATTGTACTAAGTGCACTATGTGTACTAGAGCAAATATACATGTGTGATAGGGGAGTCACACACTCATACTTTGTGAGTTGACTTATCCCCACATGTCTCTCTCTCTCTCTCTCCCTTCTTCTTCTGTGTGTGTGTCTCCCACATGAAACCCTAACTGTTTCAGCTGAGCTTCTTTAGCTTCCTTCAACTGGTATCAGAGCGTGGAGGAGTGCTATGTACAGCCGGCAGAGCTGTGAAGCGTGCAGAGAGGAAAATCGTGCGCTGAGTTGCAGCGCTGGAAATCGACTGTAGAAGAGCTGCGGTTGTGTCCGTGTGTGCGCGTGTGTGCGCTTACAGGTGTGACCAACAGCGATATCAGAGCCGCCGCCATCCAGACCCCGTTCACAGCCGGTCGCCAATCCTCCCACTTTCCGCCCGCTAGTCTGGGTGGCACGAGTGCAGAGGCTCAGCCCGTTTCGGCGGTCCTGCCGCTGCCCACCACTCTCTGCCCGGTAGCCTGGGCAGCACAAGTGCACAGAGTCCGTACATTCGAGCGGCGCGGCCTGTTTCCACCATAGACGCCAGCACCCGCCGACTCCTTGCTCAGTGGACTTGCCGTTTCTGGGGGACAACAGTTGCTCTGTTTTGAGTTGCATCTGCACCTGCTCGTCCATCACATCCAGCTGCACACCTCGCAGCCATCTAGTGGCTTCATCATGTCAACCTGGTTCTCTGCGCCACAAGGTAACAGAGGGTAAAGTCGCGAGGTACCGCCCACCTGCACGAATACAGCATCCGTACCTACACAGCAGCAGCATCATCAGGACACGAGTCAGCAAATACGACGCCCCCCCTTTTTTTGCAACAAAAATCAGAAATTTTCAGAGGTATTTGCTTCAATTTTTGGGATTTGCATGTCCATTATCATCAATTGAGCAGGTACAGGTCCTAATGGCTCAGATTTGAGCACAATTGGCAACATTGGGTGACATTGGTCACATTCCGGGTCAATTGGCAGGAAATTGGGTGCTAACATTTGGGGCTTTTGATGTAATTGTGCCATTGGGCATTCATACATGCTGTATGATGTGAGCAATCTCACATTCGGGGCTAAATTGCAGGAAATTGGAGTGCAAATCAAAGGGCTTTTGTGCCAATTGGGTTAATTTGCATGCAAGCACTGGCATTTGATGTTTTGGGCAATGTGTTGATGCATGTCAAGCACTCAATGTGCCAGTAAATCAAGGGGCTTTTATGTATTGGATGTATATGTGGCCAGGGGGAAGCATTGTGAAGACCCTGGATGCCTTCATGTGCATTAATGTACCATTCATGATCAGAAATTGATCTTGAATCAAGGGGCTTTTCAAGATTTTGTGCTTGTTGAGCTTGGCAAAGCAGCAGGGAAGACTTTTATGCCTTGAACCCTCAGAAATCCACTTGCAGTCAAGGGGCTTTTGCTCAATTTCTGTCCGGGACTGTTGTATGCAGTGGTGGGGACTGTCAAGGTCTGATTTTCACTCATTTGGACAGCCAGGAGAGCATTTATTGTTACTGTACTTGCTGGTACAGATTTGGTACAACTTTGTACAAGTTTTGGCATGGCTGTACATTGATTTGAGTGAGGAAAAGGCTCATTTTCAGCTGCTGTACTTACCGGTACAGATTTGGTACATCATTGGTGAGCACTTAGTACTGTTGTACAATATTTTGGAAGGGGAACAGAGCACATCTAAGGTGCTGTCATAAATCTGCAGCAACCAGATTTTGGTGATTTTATCACATTCAATGGGAGGAGAGTTGCATTCTTGCTTCCGCAGTGGGAGATAAACTTTGGGAGAACAACTGTGAGCACTTTGTGTGCTTTTGGTGCAGTGTTTGCACATCTTGCAGGGAGTCAGGCATTGACTGTGTCAAAGGTTGCATATTGCTATGGCAACCACAGGTGATGAGAGCTCTTCATTGCTGGAACTTCAGAAGAGACTCATAGAAAAGGAAAAAGAATTGCAAGCCAGCGAGACAAGCGTGAAGGTGCAAATGGCATCTTTGGAAGGATAAGTGGCCACAAAGAAAATATATGAGATTGTGAGAATTATGAAATCCAAATCAAAGATCTCAAAGAATCCGTACAAGGCTTATAATTTAAAAAGTCAACATGCTTCAAAGCCATCAGTAGGTGATCTCACACCTTAATGAATAGATATTGAATACCCATATAGTCATAGCGGGTTTACAAGCAAAAGTAGCCATCCTAACAAAAGAGAAAGATGACCTAGCCACTCATAATAGGTAGCTCACTGAAGCTTGATAGCAAAGAGAGCTAGATGTGGCCAAAGCATTAGCCACCCAGGAAATATATACTCACTGAAGCTAGAAGCTTGAAGGCTCACATAATTATGACATTTGGCAAACCCAGTGCTATAATGTGTTGCTCCAGAAGAAGCAGCACAAGCCCATCAAAGAAAGGGGTGTAATGCTCGCTTCTCTTACTGCTGAAGAATGGGAAGATATGGATGAGCTAGCAAGATCCACCATCATGTTGTCTGTGTCAGACACTCTATTTTTCAGTATACGTGAAGAGAAGACAGCTTGGGGAATGTGGCAAAGATTGCAGGACTTGTATGTCCATCAAAGTGCCTCAAGCAAAGTGTATTGGTTGAAGAAACTCATTAGGTCTTCAAATGAAGGAAGGGGCGTCTATGACAGCCCATCTAAATGAGTTTAATGGTGTTGTCAGCCAGGTCATCAATCAAAAGTTGGCAATGGACGATGAGTTCAAAGCCACCTTTCTCTTATGCACTTTGCCAGAGAGTTGGGACACATTCAGGACAGCCACTAGCAATTCAAATGCTATGCTGTCATATGCAGATGTGGAGGGTGCTCTCCTTCAAGAGGAGATAAACAAGAAGAACGACTCTGTTGGAAAGTCCAATGCAATGAATGCACGTGGGAGATCCCAGCAAAGGGGTAAAAGCCAAGAACGGGGAAGGAGCAAGTCCCGCTCCAAAAAGGACTTGGAATGTCATTATTGTGGCAAGAAGGGACATTTCAAAAAGCAATGCTACAAATGGAAGAATGATCGAAAGGAAAAGGGCAAAGGCAAAGATGCAAAGCCAAAGGGCAAAAGTGGAGTCAAGATTGAAGAAGTCAATGTGTCACATGCAGGTGACAGTGAGGATGAAGTCCTATTCATGTCTTCACTTGATGCCCATTCACTCCATGCAGGAGATGGTCATGGTATGCACTCATGGATCATTGATTCAGGTGCCTCCTTTCATGTCACAGGTTGCAGAGACTTGTTTGTCAGGTATACTACTGGCAATGAAGGAGTAGTTTATTTGGGTGACAACCATGCATGCCAGATTCTTGGGAGAGGTGATGTGAGGCTTGTGTTTTTAGATGGCTCACAGCTTATGCTCCATGATGTCAGGTATGTGCCTGAGATCAAGAAGAACCTGTTTTCTACTGGACAGCTTGATGATGTTGGTTATGTTACCACATTTGGTAGTGGAAAGTGGAAGATTAGTAAGGGCTCACTGGTTGTTGCCAGAGGCTCTAAGGTGGACACTCTTTACTTCATGCATGCTGGTGTTTGTCACCATGCTAATGTAAATGCAACCGAGCTGCCAGTTGGGACACATGAGTGTCAAAGGAATGGAGCAATTGTCTCGTTTTGGTTACTTGCCTTCTCTAAAGTTCTCAAGTTTTCAGTTTTGTGAGCATTGTATATATGGCAGGCAACTCCAGTGCCCCCACAAGAAAGCTCTTGGACAGAAAGATGCTCAGTTAGAGCTTGTGCATACAGGTGTATGTGAGATGCCTCAGCTTTCTTTGGGAGGGGCAAAATATTTTGTGTCTTTTATTGATGATGCCACACGCAAGGTGTGGGTTTATCCTCTTCGTTTGAAGAGTGATACATTCTCAGTGTTTGAGAAGTTTGTTGCTCATGTTGAGAATCAAACCGGCAAAACACTGAAGACTTTGCGTTCCGACAATGGTGGAGAGTATATGTCCACACAGTTTTAGGACTTTTGTGATGCTAAAGGCATCAAGAGGGAGCTCTCTGCTCCTTATGATCCTCCACAAAATGGAACAGCAGAGAGGATGAACAGGACTATTCATGAGAAGGTCCGTTCTATGTTGTCACATGCTGCGTTACCTCATGGTTTTTGGGCTGAAGCTGTTATGACAGCCGTTCATCTTATAAACAGGTCACCTAACACGAGGCTTGGTGGGAAAGTGCCAGAGGAAGTATGGACAGGGAAGCCTCCGTCCTACAAGCACTTGAGAGTGTTTGGTTGCGTTGCGTACGTGCACATACGCAGGGAAATACGCACCAAACTTGATCCTAAGTCTCACAAATGCATATTCCTAGGATATGGTGACAGAGGTGAAATGGGGTATAGACTTTGGGATCCAGTAAATAGAAAGATTATACGCAGCAATGATGTCATTTTTTGATGAAACATGCATGTATAAGGAGCCTGCAAGGTTGATACATTCATGAAATCCCAGGATTTCAGGAGGAGTGACATAGATCACTGCTTATACACCAAGAAAGCTTTGGATGGCAGTCTATTGATCCTCATCTTGTATATTGATGATATGTTGATTGCCGGGAAATCTCGTAAAGAGATGGATGCCTTGAAGAAGAGGCTACATCAGACCTTTGATATGAAGGATTTGGGTGATGCAAATCACATTTTGGGTATGCGGATACTTTGGGACAAAAATCAGCATGTGTTGTAGTTGTCTCAGAAGGAATACATTGGCAAAGTTTTGCAGAGGTTCAATATGGATGGGGGGAAGAAGACTAGTACTCCTTTGCCTCCATATGTGAAACTAAGTGCTATGGACAGCCCACAGTCGGATAGTGACAGGGCTGATATGGCCAAGATTCCGTCTGCTTCAGCTTGTGGCAGTCTCATGTATGCCATGGTTGCTACCAGGCCGGACATTGCATTTGCAGGGGGAGTGGTTACTAGATACATGGCCAACCTTGGCAAGAAGCATTGGGAAGCAGTGAAAGGTGTCATGAGATACCTGAAGGGCGCACAGGATATGTGCATCTGCTTTGGCAAACAGGATGCATTAGTGCATGGTTACACGGATTCGGATTATGCCGGTCATCCAGATAACCGGAAGTCTACTATTGGTTATGTGTTTACATTCACAGGAGGTGCTGTGTCATGGATATCCAGGATGCAGAAGTGCACTGCCTTATCTACTACAGAGGCTGAGTATATTGCAGCTACAGAGGCTTGCAAGGAGGCATTATGGCTATCTCGGTTAGTGGTTGATTTGGGTTATACAGGGGATATTCCATTGTTGCATTGTGACAGTCAGAGTGCCATCCAGTTGGCAAAGAACCCTGTCTTTCATGCAAAGATGAAGCATGTGGATGTGAAGTATCACTTCATCAGAGAGGTGATAGAGAACAAGCTGATTCAGCTTGTCAAGATTCATACGGATGACAACCCGGCTGATCTGTTGACAAAGAGTTTGCCTCCAGAGCGGTTTGCTCATTGCAGACACTTTGGATGAGGCCAGTTTCAGCCTTGATATGGCCTTGTATATTATCATGTACATGGTGATTTTTTCTTTTCCTTCATTTAAGGGCACTTTGCCTTTAAGTGGGAGGTTGTTGGGGTAAAGGCATTATGCCCACCCTTATAGTGTGTACAAGCCCATAAGTTTTATAGTACATGGTACACTTAGTACTTTTATTGTACTAAGTGCACTATGTGTACTAGAGCAAATATACATGTGTGATAGGGGAGTCACACACTCATACTTTGTGAGTTGACTTATCTCCACATGTCTCTCTCTCTCTCCCCCTTCTTCTTCTGTGTGTGTGTCTCCTACATGAAACCCTAACTGTTTCAGCTGAGCTTCTTTAGCTCCCTTCAGGCAAGTGGGACAGCAAAGTAATGGCCATGTCTTCAGATGATATCTCCTTCCCAGCCTGGAGGACTTCCTGCTGTGAAGAGCGTGCAGCTTGTTAATGTGCTCCCACATCGTCGATGACTTTGCAGGGTTCATAACCCGCATCTGCACTTCCAAGGAGATCCTCTTCATGGGTGATACCCTGTTATCAAGAGAAGCCAAGTGCTACCATATGCCTCTGGCCAGCGTCATGTGCTTTACGTGATTGATTACTTGTGGTGTGCAATTGAGGAAAATAAATGACCGGACCCTGGCGTTCCCCGATAACGATGAAATCAGCAAGGTCATATGACTCCACAGCACAGACTCCATCATCACCTTCCAGATGCCGTAATTGTTCCCGTGCAACTGACGGTCTACTGGGAACGTGGGGAGAGTCGGGATCTTCACATGCTTCTCAGCCATCTCTAACAAATCTGCCATTGCGGGGATGTAACTGAAAAGGGTGGGTGGGTGGGAAAAAAAAACTCTAAACCTGCAAGTGGCTGTGCAGCACTATAGCCCGTCTTCCTCTTGCAACTTCTCTTCCCGGACAGTCCAAACAGTCCACCAATCAGCAACGTAACTATCCCCCTCTTGCTCAGAAAACTCCCAAGATCTATCAAGAGCCTAGGGCTCTGATACCATGTCAAAATACGCAGCGGAAATGATAACCAAACTTGAGACCACAAGAGCAAGTAGAGTGCAGAAAATAGACAGCACAAGAGAAGGAGAGAGATAGGCGTATAACTCTTCTCTATACACAAGATCCCGAGGAAAACTGAATGAATACAATGTGGGGGCAATGGGTCCTATTTATATGGCCCCATGAGTGCAGTCGGCCAGTAGATGGACAGCCGACTGGACCTGAAATGCCCACGACCTGAAAATACAGCAGTCGGCCAGCATATCAAAGTTGGCCATCACTCGTGTGCAGTCGGCCAGCAGCAGGGAGCAACTGGGACTGCCTGTGACCAGTCAGCCAGCATCTGGTACAGCCGACAGGTCTTACACTGCCTCCCACACCCTGGAAAAACAGGGAAAAATGGGGAAAAAAATACGGGGAGTGAGGAAAAATGATAAAACACCTATACAGGGCGGGCACACCCACAACAGAGGCCCTGGTGTCTGATAAAGACAGGAGATGACTTCTAACATCAACTTAGTATATAAACGTGGTCGCATGCTAAGAAAGCAACCATTTTTGTGATAGTTTCCACACAGTTACCATGTTAAGGATCAGTTTCTATGATGCTGGCTTAATGTATTAGTAAAGATCTTCATTTAGATTGTGTAAGAACATTCCATGATAGCACTTGATTATTATTCTACGTGATATATGCAGGTGATGGATCAGAGGTGCAGTCTGCTCTTGCAGAGTGGACGGGTCAAAGAACTGTTCCGAATGTGTTCATTGGTGGCAAACACATCGGTGGCTGTGATAGTAAGATTTTGGGATAACTGTTTGGTATCTCTTATTTTTCACCTTTTGCATGCATAGAATTAAATAATTCTGTTATTGATGTTTCTTGTCAAATGTATGCAGGCACAGTGGCGAAGCATGGGGAAGGGAAACTTGTACCCCTTCTGCAGGAGGCTAAAGCTCTGTGAAGCGTATATTAGTAGTAGAACAAGATATATGGGAGAAGAATTTGATGTGAACCTGTTGTAGCTTTGTTAATAACGCTTGACATGGATTGGCAGGAAGCAGACCCAGGCCTATCAATAAATGAATTATAACTATTAAAGAAGTATAAGCTTTTAGTTCTTTTTATTTGGTTGAGCTGCATGTTTTTCTTGGTGTTGACATGACTTATATTGCAGCGTGTATCTCTTTTTGATAGAGAACACAGGAACAGGACCTTGACACATCTATCACAAATGATTGGATTGGCCAAATAGTGGTCTATTGCTGTCCTGAAATTGTGTGGCTGCTCTCTCTCTAGAAGAGCTCAAGTGAAGGGCTCTAGCTTGAGTGGTGGTGTATTCAATCTGTGGATGTGCAGGTCATGGGTTCCTAGTGTCCAGGTTGTGGACAACTTCAAAAAAACATGAACTGGCAGATGATGTTCTTTTGCGTTCTATGCACGTGAACGATGATACAAAAAACCTTTTTGAAAACATGAACTGCTAGATGATGTTCTTTTTGTGTTCTATGCATGTGAACGAGAGCATGCATGACAATTATGTTATTTTTTCCAATTAAAAGTTGTACATTGATTATACTTTATGGTGAAGTAAATTACTCAAAAGTATACAAGGGGTCTGAAATAAGGTATACTTCGTGGCGAAGCTAAGTTACTTAAAAGCATATGTAATAGAAAACTACTAGAATAAAATGGTCTAGTAGTAGAAAATATACTAGGTCTGAAAATTAAGTATATTTCATGGTGAAGCTAAGTACACAAAGCTCATATAAGAGGACTATTAAACTAAAATGGTACTTCATGGTGAAGCAAAGTCACCAAAGAGGACTGGTGAAAAAAATATGGTTCATTTCCGTACTTCAAAATTTTAAACATGCATCAACTCCTATGAATTGCAAGGGCAATGACCCATTGAGGTTTGCCCAACCGTTGGTGGGCGTTGTCTTTCCAAAGTACAATTTCTAACAATGTTATTGTTCTTCAAAGTAGTGTAAGTGATTCCCCAAACTATCAATGCAATAATCATTCAAATCTCCTATGCTTGGAAGGCTACTTACAACGTTGATGCATCCTTAAAACAATTGTGTGTCCATGCGTTTGAGTTTGATTGTATCATAGCTAGCTTCTTGCATAGAAATAACGACCCCACATGGAATAGCAAGTGTTTGGAAAGGTTATTGCCAAAGGTTCACATCTATTTCTATTAAATAGTTTGACTTAGTAACAAGCTAATTTGTTATTAATTAAACTATGTAAACTAAAGAAATTATTCCTAATGTAGGCCTACATCTTTGCATTACATTTTAAAGAATTTCAACCTTGCCTCTTGGGCTATAGCCTAGGGGTAGTGCCAATAAATCGCAAAGAGTGTAGGTGTTAGGTCCCAATCTATCCTTGAGGAAACGAAAGAGAAGATGTTAAACCTTGTCTTGTGTATACATATTTTGAAATAGCCATTCACCACATTATTTAAGAGAAGCCCGACCTCTTCCATCCTTTGTATACATATTTTGCAATAGCTATTTGTTACTAAGACATAGAAAAGACTCCAAGAGGCCTACTCTGAAATTTTGTGCATTTTGCATCCTAAACTATAGTACGTTACACTATATCTAAATGGATTTGGTAATCGTCTTTAAATGATTATATTACCTGCTCTAGAGAGATGCTACATGTAGCTTTGATTTTGTTATCAGCATGGCTACTTTGAGCTTTTCTCTATGTGCTTTAAAGCTTGGCTAGGCTTCCCATGAGATGGAAGGGGGAACAATCTTAAGTTCTTACTTGAGATAATTTTACCATTTATTTTGATCACACTGATATAGATAAAACACAATCGAAACCTCAATACAACTATGGATGGAGCCATCAAGTACTAAAATGAGTGCTGGAAACTATGCAAGCACAGAGAGAGTTGCACGGATAAAATGAGACTCCTCTCAATCGAAATTTCATTCAAATGAATGGAACCTAAGGACCTTTGAAATTATAATATTTCGCATGTATCTTGTTGTAGTTATTGATCTCTCTCTTTTTGTATGCAATGAACTCTAAGAGCCGTTATGGTCACACGGGTACGAGCGCTCTCTCCCTGTGTGTGTGTGCACGCGCGCGCTCGCTCTCTCGTTGGTCTAGGTATGCTTTTGAAGGGAAAAATTGGCCATTTTCTTTCTCTAGGATGGCTTCCTTAGACACACACTCTCTCTCTCTTTCTTCATAGACTATTAGATTAGAGCGCCAGTGTCACTCTATGCATAAACTTTGTGTGCATAAAGCTACGTACTTGTGTAGATCATCACGTTTACCATTTATTGTATATACTTTAACCAATTATGTACACTATTCATGAGCCCTTGGTCTAGAGATAATAGTTCATTATGAGCACTTCTGGATTAACAAGATGTGCTCTTTGTTCAAATGGTGGATTTGGGTACTTTGTTTTTGTATACAAGAATAGTTTCTTGCATTCTGGATTTAAGCATATGTCCTCTTATTATATTGTTGGATTTGAGCAATTTATTTTCGTGTATGAATATAGATTCTGGTACTTAGAATTCAAGAGCTTGAAATAAAAGTTCAGTATAAGAACTTCTGGATTAAGCATATGTGCTCTTTGTGCAACATCTAAATTTCAACACTTTTTGTATACAAAAATAGTTCCTTGCACTAGCTACAATAAATATAACTATAAATATAAATATATAACCACATTGTCATGGGTTGGCACACGTCCTCTCCAAAACATTTACAAAGACAAAAGAATATGCTCTTCCTTGTTTGGAATATGTACTGTCTTAATAATCTAAACTCTAGAACTTATAGCTTTATTTTCTAAGGTTTGATTTAAGTACTTTAATTTTTTGCATATGAATATAGTAAGATCACTACAAAAACTTTTAGATTATTCATTCATGCTCTTTGTTCACAATGTTTGTATTTTAGCACTTTGTTTTTTAAGTATAAAAATATTTTCTCACACAACAATGCTACAAGGCGCATGCGTGAGCGCGCACACACATGCATATATAATGACATTTTCATGTGGGTGGAAAGTTGATACACTTCCTCTCCAAAAAAAAGAGATAAAATAATACAAATATGTAAATGTGTGTGTACCACATCTTCAAGTGGGCACACTTTCTCTCCAAAAAATTTAAAGACCAAAGAGTGTGTCCTTGGAAATGTATGTGTGTTGTATGTCCAACTATTGGATTTGAACACTTTTGCTTTTGGTTAAGAAAATAGTTCATTGCACCTTGGATTAAGCATATGTTCTCTTTCTGATCATTAGATCTGAGCATAACTAGACGTGAGAGTTTTGCATATGAAGTTTTGTAGTACGTCTATGACCTCTTGAACTTGAAATAAAAGATCACTAAAAGTATGTGTACTCTTTGTTTAATTTTTAAATGCTCTCTTCTCTACACTTGTGCTTGCTTACATTGTGCCATTAGGTTGGACTAAAAAAGGGCCCTATAAGAAAGGATTTAAAAAAGAATGGTCAAGCTAGGATTTAAGATCCATGTACATGGATGTTTTTGAATCTTTTTCCACCAACTTTGACAAAGGAAAGTTTCTCAAATAAAATATTGAGAGGTTTACATTAAAATATTGAGACGTTTGCATAAAAATATTGGGAGCTGATAGATGTACCTTGTACTCCTAACAATAAAGTGATTTGATCAAAATTCAAAAAAAATTTGCCTTCCTACTTTTTGTTTTTCCTCTTTCCACATTTTCTCTTTTTTTAATTCCCCTTGTTAACTCACAATGGAGCTCAACTCTCGCACACATAATGCTCAATGTGAACAAAACACAAGGGTGTAGAGTGTTAGAGAGAATGGCTAGCTCAAAGGGAAGAGAGAGGAAGCTCTCTACAAGTACAAATTTGTAAGTACAAAGGAGAAAGTACAAATGAGCAGCAACCCTAAACAATGGATGAGGTTGCTTATATACTAGCTAAGCCTAAGGTGTCTGTTCACACTTGGATGGTAATGGGAAAAAACCTAATGGAACAAAAGTGCCACTGTTAGCTCACAATGGAGGTGAACTCTCACACACATAATACTCAAAAGAGTATAGAGTAGTGTGAGAGAGAATGGCTAGCTCAAAGGAGAGAGAGATGAAGCTCTCTACATGTACAAAGAAGAAAATATAAATAAGCAGCAATCCTAAACAATGGATGAGGTTGCTTATATAGTAGCTAACCTAAGGTATCTGTTGACCATTGGATGGCCACGGAAAAACCTAATGGGACAAAAGTTACCATGGTATAAGTAAATAGCCTCACTATAGTACTACCATATATATCTAACAAACCCTCTGCAGTATAAATATGAGGTCTACAGAGATTGCAGATCAGTCTCTGGAAAGGGATGAGGCACAAAGCTTTATGGAAGGCCTCAAACTTTTCACGTGGTAAGGCTTTAGTGAAAATATCTACCATATTGTCATGTGCACTGTAATAGATTAGATTGATGTCACTTACATGGAGTCTCTCTCTGACATAGTGATAATGTACTTCAATATGCTTGGTCTTGGCATGAACGTCAGGATTCTTGGCTACAAAGAGAATTGAAGTAGGGGTGTCTGAAGGGACACAAAGATTCCCTATCAATCTTCTCAATTATATATATATTCAAATATCACAATGAATGTTGCTCTATATTTCAGCTTCACATGATGAGTTGCCATAGTTGGTTGCTTCTTTCTTAGCCAAGAGATGCATGAGTTGCCAAGAAAGAAGCAGTGTCTAGATGTGGATTGTCATGTATCATAATCTCATGCCTAGTCGAAATCACTAATGAAGGCCTATAGTTGTAAATTACGTCCCTTGGCATAGAACAATCCAAGGTCTTGAGTGCCTTGCAAGTATCGAAAGATACGTTTAACTGCATACTATGCCAATGCTTTAGTGCCTAGGCAATGCATAAACTTTAAATGCTATGATACACCATACTAGACGTCTGGTCATGAGTTGCACAAATATATAAGGCATCCGATAGCTTGATCATAAGTGGTTATATTGAATGGTTCTCGAGGATCCTATAGATTGAGCTTAACACTAGGGTCCATTGGTGTAAAGGTTAGTTTGCAACTTTCCAGATTTTACCTTTTGAGCACTGCCTCGATGTACTTGGATTGCTCAATCACTATACCATCATCTTGCTATATACATTTCATATCCAAGTAATAGTGCAAAAAACCAAGATCTGACATCTCAAAATTTGAGGCAAGGTGAGTCCTAAAGGCGGTGATCAAATCCTCATTGGTTCCAGTCAATAACATGTCATCAATATAGAGAATGATAATAAGCAAATCTTGCTTGTCCTTTTTGACATTAAGGAGCTATGCATTAATTCTTAATGCCTTTTTGTGCTAAAAAATCTTTGAAAGCATTAAACAAATATTCCCTCCCTCTATTTGTACAGAGGGTTTGTACTTTTAAGCCATTTCATTCTCAACCATAGCAAGAAAGTGTTGAAAATGAGAAAATGCCTCTGAATTTTCTTTCATGGGGTAAAACTAGCCGAATTTACTGTAATCATCAATGAATGTGCCAAATTACACATTTCCTCCCAAAGATGGAGTCCTTATTGGACCACACACATCACTGTGTATAAGCTACAATTTGTGGTCACAGTTCTATCCGTTGCATTCCTTAGGAAAGGTTGGAGAGAGAGTTTACCAAGGATACATCCTTCACAAACATATGTAGGTGGGGGATTAATTTAAGGTAAGTCCTTTAACATCCCATATTTCTGCAAAAGAATTAATCCACCATCGATGTATGGCCAAACCTAGTATGACATCTTTCATTGTATTTGAAGTGTTTGCTAGACAAGCATCATCACACTTATCATATATGTCCAATTAGTACAAACCTTGGTTGAGAATTCCAATAAGCACAATTTGACTGTCTTGTTCTCTATCATCGACAATGCATTTATCATCTACAAATTCAACATTAAGACCCCTCCTTTTTGCTAGAGTGAGCACTAAAAGAAGATACTTATTTATACTTGGACTAGAAGGGTTATTTTGAAGACAGATTCTCACCACTAGTAGTAGTAAGGAAAATCTCACTTATAACTTTGGCTAGATAGGAGGCATTGTTAGTACACATAACAAGGTGACCATCCTACACAAATTCCATATTCTTGACCAAGATTCTTTGAGAATTAATGTGCTTATGAAAGCACCACTGTCAAGATACCAATTGTCTAAAGTAGTTATACTGAGACATGAATCTTGGTCAAGATTAAAGCTACAAACAACCCCATAAGTGAGAAGTCTTCAAATTGGTAGAACCTTTGTTAGAGCATGGCCGGGATTTTTGTAATACTAGTAAGTAACTTTCTTTAGCTTCTCTCAGAATCATTATTTGCTCCTCCTGCTTAACAAGCTCATGGCAAGAAGGGTTATATTGCCTCTCAAAGAAAGTTTATTAGGATTAATTTCATCAATGTTGAGAAGCTAATCTCTTAAGTCCTGCAACTTGGTCAAGTGTTTATTCATGGACCCCTTCTCTTGCATTTTCATTATATTATTAAGTTACCTTTTGAGAAAAGCAACTCGTGCTTACATAGTTTTTAAAATGTTCCAAGCAAGTTTAGAAGATTTGCAAGAACAAATATGCAGAACAATAGATATGTCGTTATTCTAAGACTACTTTATTCATTCATCTATGAAAAATGAAAGAATGAGTGCCTTGAGAATCTATTAAAAGCTTAAATTATTTACCTTGATAGATTGCTGGTGCTTGAACTATATTGAAAATCGCCTATTATATCCTTGATGCTCTATGGCTACATGAATTCACCCTTTCTCTTCTTCTTGTTCTTGCTCACAGCTCTAGATGCAGTTGCTTGGCAATTGTTACAACTTTGGATGCAGCTAGTTGAGTATTGAACTACCCTTGGGAATTTCCCCAATTCTTTTGAGAAGGTCCATGTTTGCTCTAAACAGATTGTGTAGGTGCTAGGTAGCAAGGTTTTTGGTCGTTCTAGTTAGGCATTCTAATATTAACCTACTTTGGACACTTAGAAGCTATGTGCCTAGGTTACTTACATTTAAAACACACACTGGTGTGACATAGAGTATTTCTCTATGTTTTTTGGAGTAGACATTTGACGTAGATAACTTTCCCTACCTTTGGGACCATTGAATCTTGGTCCTTGACTTACACTTGATCCACAACTCCCCTCTTAGGGTTTGAAGGATTTGGTGTTGACTTCTAGGATAAGTTCCTCTTTGTTTAGGGGTGGCAACGTTATCTTTTGAAAATCTTCACATGAAAAGGCCTTAGCAAAATCCTTTGCCATCTTTACAAGCTAAAAAACAGATGTTATCTTGGCATCCAAAATCCAGGTTGTGCTTTATATAGGGCCTCCCATATATCATAGTCAAACACCTCATGGTGTCGGCTAAGGGGTTAGCTTGGTTGCGGTTGGTGTGACTCATGATTCTTATTTCAAGCAAGGAGAATTCATTGTGACTCATGATTCTTGCTCAAAAGGAGAATTCATCATGTTTTTGTTACATCATAGTGTAGCATACATCAGAACTTAATGTCTCTCTTAAATCTCAAACTTCATACGATAGCGATGCATAGAAAAGAAATTTTTTTATTATATTCATCAAATTTATTACATCAACAAAAATCCTTTTTAGGGATTCAAAGTAACCGAGGAAGGTGGTAGTATCCAATAATCACAAACTTTGCCCGGGGTAAATATGAGAGATGATGAAGTCTAGTGATATGTACTCATCTAAAGTTAATGAGGTGCTATTAGAAATTCTATATTCTTCTACTAATTCTACTTTCTCCCCATTATCATTGATAGGCTAAGTTTTGATGCATAGAAGGATCAATGATCTAAGTTTATTTCAACAATTAGTTTACAACCACCGTAAACCCGCAACCACAACAAGAAATGTTGATATGGTTGATTGAAGTAATATTCCTTGAATTCCAAATAGCATCGCTTTGCCATATCTCTATCCCAAGCCAGATGCACAAAAGCTATGCTCACAACTTCCTGAGCATGCATTGCGGCTTGGTTATATAAACGAAAACTTCTCTAATGATAATAGACACTTTCCTTATGTGAGATTACTTGTGTGCTACACTATCTTGACTTGTCATTTCTTATGTGAGTGAGAGAGTGAGAGTGAGAGAAAGAGTGTATGTGTGCCCTTGTAGGTTATAGTCTCATATCATCGTAGCTTCTTGCTAAGGGGTTTTTCTAAGGAGTTCCATATCCAACACCTTGGGGGTGACAAAGGTGGAAATTGTGACAAGGGTTAGCAACAAAAGCGACTAGAGAGCCTCCTAGGAAGCTCTAAATAGGTAGCACCTGCATCCCCAAATGACAAAGGTAAGCTTTCTGTACTACTATTTTTGGAGCCACATTGTAGTAGAGAGGGCACATCTTCTATTGTCCCATTGCATTGTGTGGAAAAAGGCTTAACAACTTGACAACTTCAGTCTATATAAAGGATAAATTTGCTTAATTATCTATCTCTTCTAGCTCTCCAAAGAAGGCATCATTTAAAATAAAACAAGGTCATCTCGTATGTTCTTCATAACTTGTTCCCTCACTAGACAGGAACTAGCACGGATAATCTTTCATAGGTGAATGCAATTCTATCTTGGCATTCATCAATCCCACTAAGACCTTCATCAATCCCACTAAGACCTAGTAGACATGTTTCTTGCATCTAAACCCATCTTTGTTGAGAATCCTTATAATTATTATTTTTTTCTCTTGTGAAAACAAGGTAAAGGATAGATCATTTATTTGAATGTCTTTACATTATTATGGGACAACCCATTTCTTAAGAATTTGAAAGTGATGGGATTATCCAATCTTAAATTTTTTTAAATGTATAGACCATATGACAATTAGAAACTTTTCTTGCTTATTCAAGTTAATTTAGAAGGAACTCACATTCTTAAGATAAACAGGAAACAAAAGTTTTATTCTTTAATCCAATATCTGTTTATGTACAAGGAGATTCACTAATCTAGGGATCCTCAACCTCCTCCTCTAGCTCTCTCATGAGCTCTCTTGGCTCTCTCCTGAGAATAGCCCTAAGATAGTCTCTAGTTGGCATGCCACGATATACATGCGGTTCATGACTTGAGGAGGAGTGGCTCTCCTAGGAGGTGGTACAAAAAAGTTCATAATCCTATGAATTCTTCGATATGACCCAATGTTTTGGTACAAAGGCCCATACAAAGAAAGCTTCTATGCTACCCTCATCCTGAACAAAATCATAGCCAGACATGGATTTTCTATAAACATTCCACCATGACTACTATAGGCATTGATAATAGTATGCCACTGGAACCAACAGTGTCTCTGCTCAACATAAGTAGGAAAGGAAAGCTGCTTGAAGTGATGCACCAAGGCATTCCTCTCGTGCTTTCCATGGGTCCGACAATAAATGTTCTCAAAATAAAAGGCTATCATGTTGGTTGCGTCAAGCCTGTAATACCAGATAAACAAGTCGTGGTCATATCCTGGGCCATCTGAACCACTTAAAAAACATGACTCAAAGCAAAAAATAAAAAAAATAGGTTATGTAGAGATAGGGCAAGCATTTTGTTGTGATAATGGAGTGAGAACGTGGATGAGCTAGCACACCCAAATCGGGAAGTTGCATTTGTGGCTCAAAGGCAATGACACATGCTTCAACAAGGCTAAGGTAAGCTCTTTACTGAACACAGGGGTTACTTGTTGAGGTGATGTCCTATAAGTGGAGGATACGGCTTGGGATATTAATAAGTTTGGGTTAAGGATATAGTAAACATCCTGTGGGGAAGCTCGAGTGTTGCAGTTCTTTTATGCCAACTGATTATACAAATCAATTTTTGGATAAGGCTTGGGATGTTAATAAGTTTAGTTAAGGCTATTATAACCATCATATGGGGAAGCTCAGGTGTTGCAATTCTTTTCTACCAACTAATTACACAATCAAGTTTTGGCTACAATCCATTCCCTCTCGAGGATGATAGTAGGCCACACAACGAAGTGGTATTTTTGTGCTCAAGGCAAACTAGTTCCATTGCTAGTTCTATTTCAAATGCGCCGATCACAAACAAGCATGTGATTTCAGCACTGCATTCAATTGTGCAATCCTTGTCCCAAGCTTGAAGTGTCCGTGGTTGCTAAAACGTAAATCCAATCCTCAGAGTCGAGAGGCTTTGAGAGGGGCTCATATTCTTAGTCCTCATCTTTATCATTCAACATCTTGTTATACAAGCTATTAATGAGGTCCTCATCTCTTAAGACAAGGTATTGAGGCTCGTATGAGTGTTAAGCAAGGTGGGTTTTGCTACGTAGCTAAGTGGTCTTCTTAGGGGAACTGTAAAGTCAAACTGATTCCACCACTAGTTCTATGTCAAATGTTTACAGAACAAACAAGCATGTGATTCTGGCACCATCCAATCATAACATCCAATCATGCAATCCTTGTCCCAAGCTTCTGTGAAAGAGAGTCATGGTCAGAACATGAATTTGATCCTTAGAGTCAGAAGGCTCCAAGAGGGGCTCATATTCTTGGTCCTTATCTTTAGCATCCAACATCTTGTTATAAGATTTACATATATTAATTAACATCATGTGAGCTTTTGAATTGCATACTTTGTGACCAATTGTATATCAAACTCATTGGTGAGAATGGGTCGATTCATGGGATGTCTTCCATGTTTTCAAGTTTATTTTCAAGGACTAGTTATCCTGGCGTATATAATTGTGAATGGTTTTCCAATCGTGAACCATCCTTGCATCTCTCATGTAAGTCCTTCTTAGGATCATAGTGCATGTCCCTCCCTTGAAAATCCATCACCACAATTGTGTAGTGCTTAGCTCGAACGTCTTAATCTTAGCATCATGAAGGACACCCATAGACTTAGCTATGTTCCCGGTTTGGCAAGCTTGACCACACGAGGCTTGTGCCTATAAGTGGAGGAGTTCCCCAAGCCTCCCAGCAATCCTTGGTGATTATGCTAACACCAACACCACCATCCAAGATTTCAAAGACTGTTGTACTTTTATAAATGACAGGTAACATGGCATTCATTTTATCACTTTTGAAATAGTGTCCAGCTTGTTCATGGACACTTTCGGCTATCGTTTTGTTTGCGTAAGGAAGGAGGGTGAT
The DNA here is from genome assembly GCF_041138505.1 of Cibotium barometz. NCBI lineage: Eukaryota > Viridiplantae > Streptophyta > Polypodiopsida > Cyatheales > Cibotiaceae > Cibotium > Cibotium barometz. Next base: position 344,655 of record NC_141107.1, on the reverse strand, counting down.
CAATGTGGCATGGCTCATCCTCCTCCTCTTTATGTTTAGGAGTGTGGGATCTTAGCTTCTTAGTCATCTAGCTGGTTAAGTCTCTCCAAAGTTGAGAATTTCCTTGTAAAAGAGAACTTATTAGGACTCGGACTTTCGAGGACAAGAATGTTGTGAGGCATGCTATGTCCCTCATATGATATTCATGCCCACTTGGTTCATACTCACTCCAAGGTGGTCTTGGACCTACCAATGTGTAAAGGATACACACTAATCCTTCCCTACTAGGAGGCATAACTTTGGATGGAGTGAAAATGAAGTCATCATGTATAATATCAAAGAGAATATTGTGGTGACTATAATGAACCATGGAAGGCCAACTTTCACCTTCCACACTAAGTTATCATTCACTACATCTAGCAATGATGGATCTAGCTAGATTGATTCTAGAGGTAGAGGCTCCAAAATTAGCCCTTTTATGGCCTCTTAAAAATGTTCATGAGTTCGGCTACTGCATTTGGCATGCTTTGAGGTTCCCTTGATAGTTCTATGTTTGAATCTAGAATAGGTTTTAGGATATGCTCAAGTGGGGTTTATTAGAAAACATGGATCTAGAGCTCTTCATGGCCATGTAGGTGATGATGAAGAAGGTGGATAGAAGTGAAGGGAACTTATCTCGTGTGTGTGTGTGTGTGTGTGTGTGTGTGTGTGTGTGTGTGTGTGTGTGTGTGTGTGTGCACGCATATATAACACGTGATTCATTTATTGCTTGGAAATGACCCTTTTTATATGAGGGAGGTACATATTGGCTTTGCTTGCTCATGTGGGATTATTCTTACTTACTCATGTGGCAGCATTCTAAGTGCTTGACTCTCACTCCCTACCAAGGCTTGTGCTCTATGGCACCATATTTCTTAACATCCCATCTTGGTGCCATATTCTTAGGCTTCTATAATGTGGTTGGATGTGAGGTGTTATGAAATATCATCTCCCCCCCTAGTGCCAACAGAGCTACTTAAGGTGGTAAGGTGCGATTTTCCTACAATCCTTCTTAGTGCCAACATGGCTACTTAAGGTGGTGAGGTGTGGTGGAAACAACAAAATTTAGGTCTACCCATTTGGTGACTTTTACAACATTTGAGAGAAAACAAACAATGTAGCTCGTAGAAGAGTTTGTCATTAGGAATCTCCTCTTTTCTCGGTGAAGACTCCATGTAGTTGGCTTCTTGGTTCTTGAATCTACACTCCTCTTCTTTGTGTCCTGGCGGCTTCTTGGTCGCACTTTGGCTTGTGCTTGAGTTTACATTCTCTTTGGTAATGTCCCATCCTTCCATAGTGCAATTATTCCTTGGTTGTTTTTGTTGAAGAGTGCTTGTTCCAAAGTTATGCTTCCTTGCTTTAGCTCCTTTCCTTCTTCGAGAGAAGAGAGGAGACACATCCTTTAAAGGTTGGTTCTAACATGGATCTAGATCTTTCCATAGCCATGGAGGTGATAATGAAGAAGGTGAGATAATGTGGATGAAAGTGAAGGGAACTCATCATGAGTGTGTGTGTGTGTGTGTGTGTGTGTGTGTGTGTGTGTGTGTGTGCTAATCAATCTCTAGACTCAAGTTCAGTTAGGTTACAAGATTGAGATGTGTACTCATAGGATAGAATTATACTCATAGAAAGAATTATATTCTTAGAAAGACTTGAGATATGATTGATTGATTGATTTATAGAAAGACTTGAGATATGATTGATTTATTCATTGCTTGGAAATGACCCCTTTTATATGATGGAAATGACCCCTTTTATATGATGGAGGTACATATTGGCTTTGCATGCTCATGTGGGATTATTCTTGATAGCATGCTGGGTGCTTGACTCTCACTCCCTACCAAGACTTGTGCTTTGTGGCAGCATATTTCTCAACATCCCCCCTTGGTGCCATATTCATAGGCTACTCCAGGGTGATTGGATATGAGGTGTTACAAAATTTCATTATAGCCCCTTACTGCCAACATAGCTACCTAAGGCGGTAAGGTGTGATTTCCACTCCCTCTTAGTGCCAGCATGGCTACTTGAGGTGGTAAGGTGTGGTGGAAACAACAGAATTCAGGTCTCCTCATTTGGTGACCTTTATAATATTTGAGATAAAACAAACATAGGCTTGGGTAGTGAGTTTTTGTTGATATAGCTTAGAAGAGTCTATTCTATTTGATCGATGAAGACTCCATGTAGTTAGCTTCTTGGTTCTTGAATCTACACTCCTCTTCGTTGTGTTCCAGCTCCTTGTAATGGTTGCACTTTGAATTGTGCTTGAGTTTGCATTCGCTTTGGTAATGTCCCATCCTTCCATGATGGAAGCATTTCTTGGTTGTTTTGTTGAAGAGTGCTTCTTCCACAATTGTGCTTCCTTGCTTTAACTCCTTTCCTTCTTTGAGAAGAGAGGAGATACATCCTTCAAATGTTGGTTTTGACAAATTCTTTAGTGTAGTCACCAATGTATTATATTTCTTTGGCATGATTTTTAGGAGAATGGCTAATGCATCTTTATCTCCTATCTGGACATTATGCCATCTAATTGTGTCATTATGCTTTTCATCTTACTAACAAATTGTGCTAGTGTGATGAGTGATTTTATTGATTCTTGGCTTTAGCCCCAAACACTTAACTCTTCCCATGCATCTTTAACGTGTTCCTTGGAGCCTATGTGATGGATAAGGTGAGGCCCTAGGTGTAACAACCCATCGCACTAATGAGTGAAAGTGCTTGCTCATACTTGAGATACTTAATGAGAACCCTTGGATGAACCCCCAGCCAACCAGCCTACTAAAAACCTCCCATTTGGCACAAATCGTCAGATCTCAGCGAGATGATGACTCATTTTTCTGTTCTCTTGGCTTGCCTACTGAACTAAATGCTTAAAGACTTGGTTTGTGGATAGCTTATAGCATGGCTAACACACCCCTAAGAGGGTTTGGGTTGATTGTGAGCAAGGAAGAGAAATGGGTTGAAAGACAGTCGACCCTACAGCATGGATTTCGTGCGAATAGTGGGCGAAATCGACTTGACCCTATGGTGGAGAGAAGCAACTAGATGAGAGGAAACTCACCCTAAAATGGCTTGGCTAATGATGGAGCGGATGAGGAGAATGAAGCTCAACAATTTTGGACCACTAGTGGATAAGGTTGTATAGTGAGCCTAATACTAAGATTAATGCAGGTGTAATGGAGGGGAGATTGATGAGAGCTAAACCTAAGCTAATGCAGCTATGAGAGAGATTAACCTTTCTTTGATACCTTGTAAGAAAACATGGATCCGGAGGTCCCCATAGCCATAGAGGTGATGATGATGAAGCTGAGCTAAGGTGGATAGAAGTGAAGGCAACTCATCATGAGTGTGTGTATGTGTGTGCTAATGAAGATCTACACTCAAGTTCTTATTTACTTATTCATTAACCAATATTCATGGGATTTAAACATAGGATTAAAGAGAACTCTTATTTTGATATAAAAATTCTGTATGCATCTATTAATGCATAAAATCCAACTTCTATGGAAATAACACTTTTATATAAAAGAAAATCCTTTTATGCATCTATTTATGTAAAAAATAATTTTTGATGAAAGTAACACTTTTATAATAAAAAAATTCTTCTATGCATCATTTTATGCATGAAAATCAATATTGATGAAAGTAACACTTTTATAATAAAAGAAAAATTCTTTTATGCAAATCAATATTGATGAAAGTAACACTTTTATAATAAAAAAAATTCTTTTATGCATCATTTTATGCATGAAAATCAATATTGATGAAAGTAACAGTTTTATAATAAAAAAATCTTTTATGCATCTATTTATACATAAAAATCAATTTTGATGAAAGTAACACTTTTATAATAAAAAAAATTCTTTTATGCATCATTTTATGCATAAAAATTAATTTTGATGAAAGTAACACTTTTATAAAAAATAATATTTTATGCATCATTTTATGCATAAAAATCAATATTGGTGAAAGTAACACTTTTATAATTTTAAAAAAAATCTTTTATGCATCATTTTATGCATAAAAATCAATATTGGTGAAAGTAACACTTTTATAATAAAAAAATTATTTCCAATATGCATCTTTCTATGCATAGAATTTAATTCTAATGAAAATCACACTTTTATAATAAAAAAAATATCCGATATACATCTTTCTATAACACCATATTAGTGAATTTGGAAATTTTCCAATTTCTATTTTTGAATACTTAAAAAAGGGGACATGGATAACATGTTTGTAAGTTTCTCAAAACCCTATCATATGACCCATCGTTGGAAAGCGCTTGAAAAATGGAATCTAAAGAGCTATAAAGCGCTCATTTTGGATTAGTGGTGTTCAAGTTATGGTTAATCCAAACTTTTGACCACGTGTCCCAAACTTGTGGGAAATTCCCATATTCCCCAATATGGTGTTCTATGCATAGGATTTAAATATAATGAAAATCACTCTTAACCAATATGCATCTTTCGATGCATAGAATTTAAATTTTAATGGAAATAACACTTTTATAATAAAAATATTTCTACTATGCATTTTTCTATACCTAGAATGAAAATAACACTTTTAGAATACACAAATGGTGGGGATTACTCTTTTTGAATAATAAAAGTTAAAACTTATTTCACAAAATTTATTTATTTTTTGCCATAACCTCCTTTGTATGGCTGACCATTTTTCAATTTTTTCTATCCTCAAGTTACTTAAAAATTATCCCAAATGGCTTAAAATATTCTAAACTAATAAAATTTCACTTTTAAAAGAGAAACATTATGAAAAGTTTAATTCTAATAATTTGATTACTTATCTAGGATAAAGAAAGGCTGAATTTAAGAATGAAGAGAGGGGGAACGCCTTTCCAATGAGGCATAACATCAATTTTTTATTTTAAAGAAAACAAAAATTAGAAAACCATTGAAAGGAATAAAGAAAAAGTAGGATTTCTAGCTTACTTAAATTAAGAGAAAAAGGTCAAAAACTAATGAATTATCAATAGATGCATTGTTTTTGGCTCTATAGTGGAGTAGAGTAGCAGTGCATAAAACACTATTAATCTTCTACAAAGGGGGAGGCTTCTATTTATAGGAAAAAGTGAGCTTCTAACCAAGAAAACTGATTCTAGAATTTTCCAGATCAGTTTGGTCAATTTTTGACTATTTTTGGGTGAGTTTAGCTTACTTTTTGAAACTAGACTTGAATTAGGAGAGAGGAGAGATGAAATATCTCAATATTTGAGAATTTAAAACTCCACCACACACGTGAAATAGGTGCCTCCTTCATGAGGGGGAATCCCCACTCTTGAGGTGTCAAAAATTTATTTTTTTAGTATTTCCTTTGGTTCTTAGTCCACTCTTCATCTTATGTGAGTATTTACTCATTTTTGGGGGTATTTTCTTTATTTCTTCAATTTATCTCCTCCATACATTTGGATGAATTTGATTGGCCTCTCAGAACCTTAATTTAAAATTTTCAAAAAATCTGGACCTTTAGAATAAGGCCTTTTGAACAGATTATAATTTATTTCTAATGCACCTTGAACTTCTGTTTCGGGGAATTCATTTTAATAAGAAGAGATATTTTTTTTATCCAAAAATATCTAAAATCTGAATAACCTCTCTCTTGAATATTTTCTCTCTCTAAGCAAAATAGGTAGAAACAAGATCTTTTATTATTCTGAAGAAGAGGGAATTGAATACAAGGGGAAGATACTGGACATCTTGAGGGGCTGGGGAGGAATCTTACATTCTCTCCCACTTGAAAAACGCGAGATGTCCTTATCTCACAAACTGAGGGTAATCTCGCAAGAGTTCGGCTTCTTTCTCCCAAGTGGCATCTTCAAAAGGATAGAACTTCCATTTAACCAATAATTCTCTCAGAATTCTATTCCTGAGAACCTTTTCTCGAACATCAAGGATTTCTTCAGGTTGGAGTTCCATCTGCCCTTGGGTTGAAGAAGTTAAGATTTCATTTTCAAGCACATGATTCGGGCTCTATATATACTTTTTAAGAAGGTTGACATGAAATACATTATGTACTTTGAGATGAGGAGGCAGAAGAAGCTCGTAGGCTAAGTCACCTACTTTCTTTTGTAATCAGATATGGCCCACAATATTTGGGGGATAACTTCTTGTACTTCCCAAGAGATAGAGAACTTCTTTTGGGACGTACTCGAATGAAGACAATATATGCTTCTTTGAATTTTCTGTCTGACCTCTTCTTATCTGCATACTGCTTTTGTCTATCCTGGGCAGCTTTTATATCTTTGCGAATTGTCTGCATCTGCTACTCCATGTCGTCAAGCATTTGTCTGGACATCTCGACCCTAATCATCAATGGGTCGGACCAAGTTAATGGAGTTAAGCAATCTTGTCCATACAGAGCTTTCCTATTGCTTTGAAAAATGTAGTCCAGAATCTTGACGTGAACTTGGGATCTCGATCACTTACTATTCTCCTGGTTGGGTAGGCTATGCAATCTGAAGATTTCCTTGAGGAACACTCTGGCCACATCCACAGTAGTGTAGGTTTCTTTTACTGGAATCAGATGGGCAACTTTGGTTAGTCTATCAACTACCACGAAGATGGAGTTGTAACCTGATTGCACTGAAGGTAATCCAGTAATAAAATCCATACTAATACATTCCCACTTCATTTGGGGGATGTCTAATGGATGTAACTTCCCAGGCATTTTTACTCTCTTGGCCTTGACTTTCTGACAAGTCAGACATTGACGTACATGATTAAGCACATCCTTTTTTAGACCAGTCCAAAAGAGGCTTTTCTTCATAGACATGTAGGTTTTGATGAAACTTGGATGTCCTGCAACATAAGGCTGTCACATGGGCTTCATTCAAAATTTGACCTTTAGTTCCCTCATCATTTTGGGAATGCATAGCCTGCGATTATAATACATAATTCCATCATCCAGGCTATACCCTTGAACTCAGTTCAACTCCTGTGGAGTTTTGCTTTCCTGCATAAGTAGGGTAGCAATAGGGCCAAAGAATCTATCCTGCATGATCTTCTCTCTTGCTTCAATAATCAAAGGATTTGACACTACAATAATTGCAAGCAAGGAGGCTTTTCTGCTGAGGGCATCTGCTACCACATTTTCTTTGCCTAGGCGGTACTTGATTTCAAAATCAAATTCCTGCAGGGTCTGCATCCACCTTCTTTGGCGCATGTTGAGATCCTTTTGAGTGAAGATCCACTTTAAGCTCTGATGATCTGTCACATCAAAGTGAATCTTTGACCCAGTAGGTAATGTCTCCACAACTTCAAGGCATATACTACTGAAAGTAGTTCTAGGTCGTGGACAGCATAATTTCTCTTATGCGTTCTGAGTTTTCGAGATTCATAGGCCACTACATGACCTTCCTGCATGAGTGCACCTCCTAGGGCAAAACCACTGGCATCAGTTACTACCACAAAGGGTAGAGAGAAATCTGACAGCTTCAGAATGGGATTGGTTACCAAGGCGGTCTTCAGCTTATCAAAAGCACTCTGGCACCTGGCAGACCATTGAAACGGAATATTCTTCTTGAGAAGATTAGTCAGGGGGGAAGCTACGAGAAGATTAGTCAGGGGGAAGCTATGAGAGCATACTTTGGTATAAAAATTCTATACCAACAACCAGTCAATCCCAAGAATCCCCTGACTTCTTTCACTATTTTTGGTTCAGGCCAATCTATGACTGCTTGGACTTTAGCGGAATCTGGAGAAATTCCATCTTTGGATACAAGAAAGCCCAAGTATTCAACATGGTCGGCAGAGAAAGTGCATTTGCTCTTTTTTGCAAAGAGTTAGTGCTTCCTTAGAATCTCAAGAACTTTTCTGACAAGAGTTTCATGGTCAGCTGCATTCTTTGATTAAATATCATCAAAGAAAACAAGAACAAAATCATCCAAGTATTCTTTGAGAATGTCCTGCATTAAGCGATTGAATGTAGCTGGGACATTTGTCAAACCAAATGGCATGACAGTGAATTCATAATGCCCATATATCGAGTATTGATGGCTGTCTTTGGGATATCTTGCTCATTAATCCTGATTTGATAATACCCAATTGGGTGCCTCGACAATCAAAACCTCTTCCTCAACGTAGCACTCAAAAGCCAAGGAAGAAGAAAAGTACTCCACAACACCTTCCATAAAAGCCAATACGAGTTCCTCAAAGAACTCCACCAATGCAACAAGTGTGGATACCAAAAACATTGCTGCAAGCACAAGGGTACTACCAAAGAAATACCAAAGCTTGGGTCCCCAAGCGCATCACAAAGTCCCCTAAGCTCGCACAAAGAAGGAAGCCTCAACACTAAGCACATCGGCAACCAAATTACAATGTTCATCAAAGATGGGTACATGTGCATGTACTTCAACAAGGATACTATGATGGTAATTCCATCATACGGTTGCCAAAATCGAACAATGTGAAGAAAACCTCATCACCGACTTCAACCCCAACAACTTCACCTATAGTTCAACAAGAATGGAGGCCCAAGAAATAGCAAGCAAATCCCTCAACCACTCTCCTGCATCCAGCACCAACATAAGAGCTTGTCTGTTCAAGCAAACAATCGGTAGTCTTCCCTACTACCTCGACATCATTTCAGCAACAAATTCAAGATCAAATACCAAGACTTAAGAACACATCAAGAACAAAATAACAATGCTCTTGTCACCCCTTTGGAAATGATAAATGATCTATCCTAAGCATGTGTAAACACAGTTGGTCAGTCTCTGCAGATTCACATCATTACTTTCACGTCTGCACTTTCACGTCATGACTTTCACGTCTATAATTTCACGTCATGACTTTCACGTCTACCTTGATATCATTTCAGTAAAAAATTCAAGATCAAATACGAAGACTTAAGAGCACATCAAGAACAAAATAACAATGCTCTTGTCACCCCTCTGGAAATGATAAATGATCCATCCTAAAAGCAAGTGCAAACATAGTTGTAAAGTCACGGCCCATGTCAGTCCTTGCAATTTCACGTCATGACTTTCACGTCTGCTATTTCACATCAAGACTTTCACGTCTATAATTTGACTTTCACATCTCCTGCATCCAGCACCAACACAAGAGCTTGTCTATTCAAGCAAACAATCGGTAGTCTTCCCTACTGCCTCGACATCATTTCAGCAACAAATTCAAGATCAAATACAAAGACTTAAGAGCTCTTTTGGAAATGATAAATGATCCATCCTAAGCATGTGCAAACACAGTTGGTCAGTCTCTCTGCAGATTCACATCATGACTTTCATGTCAGCACTTTCACGTTTTGGATCTTCACGTCATGACTTTCACGTCTACAATTTCACGTCTGCCTTGATATCATTTCAGTAAAAAATTCAAGATCAAATACGGAGACTTAAGAGCACATCAAGAACAAAATAACAATGCTCTTTTCACCCCAGAAATGATAAATGATCTTGGCCCTCTGATAATTCTTAATGAGGGCTATTTGGAAACTTTCGAATCCTGACATTTCTAGTTTATGTAGTTCGTTATGTCCTTGTATAACTCAGGTTGAGCCGCCATGAAAGGTGCAAGTGTTGATGTGATTTTGGCTTTATCATCAAAGAAGAGCATTGAGGTTTTGAGAGATTTTTTTAATCTTTTAAGGGAATTATCGAATTCCTTACGTGCTTTCTCAAGCCTATAGTTTGTACAATCTATCTCAAATGACTCTTTTGTAGAGAGTACGTCTTCCTCCTAAAAGGAAAAGCGATACTCCTCTAGGCTTTGTATCTTGGTTGCTGGTGTAGGTTTGGCATTATGAGGCTCAATCACATCCGATGACCCTGTAAGACATTCAACCATGCTAAGCATGCACTCTTGAGCTCATTTTTTACAGTCTGCATATGTCATGTGATCATTATTATTCATTTGGGGTGGTTGGGTGGGTTCTAGTTTCTTGATTGGTCTATGTGGTGCACTGAGCGAAGGGTAAGAACTTTTCTCATCCTCACTTAGTGATGTACTAGAACTTGTTTCATTCTCTGACTTCCTTTGGTTTGTCAGTTTTTCACTATGTTTACCCATGCGACGAGATCAAATTTTCTTTTGGGTTGTATCCTGTGTCGCACATATGGGTGTTGAAGTTTGTGTGGTAGTCTTTGATGATGTGGATGCATCTGCCTCATGTATAGCTTTTGGATCTTTTGTGTTTATGTCCTCTTTTGGGTTTATGTCATGTATAGACTCCTTTTCCCTGTCTTTTAATTCGACCTTGGTTTCGACAGTTTTTTTGTCCCTTGTTTTTCTTGGGTTTAGAAGGTTTTGTTTTCTCTTTTGGGTTCTGTTTTAAAACATGTTCTTCAACCCATGTTGAGGTATTGTCTTTTACGTTCTTTTTGATTGTTTGTCATGCCTTGGCTTGTAAGCGTGTAAGCACATTCAATGGCACTGTGGCCAGTTGCCCATTTTGTACACTTAAGATACTAAGAGTTGTATTTTGTGAGACAAGTTGCATTGAAGCAACTCGTCTTAGACAATCTTGGAACATGTGATCAATGCCACATCTTCGTTCACACATGGGTCGTAAGGTGTCAGTGACTATGGGCATGGAAGTATTCCAAACTGTGCAGTCTGCCACCTTGTGAGGTCCACAACAATAGAAACAGTGAAGTGTCCGATTAACTGCTTCATGAGCAGTTTCTACCCTTTAGACTATTTCTGTTTGGTGCATGATAGGAGGTTTTGAGTCCATTATGGATAAAGCAGGACACTTTTTAGTATCATGGTCAAAGGTTTTACAATAGTTGTAGTATAGAAAAATAGGTGCCTTGTATGCACAATGCAAAACAAAAAGAACAATAAACTGTCGAAACCAAGGTCGAAGTAAAAGCAGGACACTTTTTAGTATCATGGTCAAAGGTTTTACAATAGTTGTAGTATAGAAAAATAGGTGCCTTGTATGCACAATGCAAAACAAAAAGAACAATAAACTGTCGAAACCAAGGTCGAAGTAAAAGACAGGGAAAAGGAGTCTGTAGAGAGGACATAAACCCAAAAGGGGACATAAACACAAAAGATCCAAAAGCTATACATGATGCAGATGCATTTGCCTCAAAGACCACCACACAAACCTCAACACCCATATGTGTGACATAGGATACAAAAACCCAAAAGAAAATTCAATCTCGTCGCATGGGTAAACATAATGAAAAACTAACAAACCAAAGAAAGTTAGCTCTAGTTAATCCTAGAATTGAATTAACATTCACGAAGACCTTTGTGTGGGGATAATGAACAAGCTTTGTCGATGGCTTTGATGTTGAATGACGTTCAATAGTCTTTGTTCCTCCGAAGGAAATAAGAAAAGCTAGTTAATGAATGAAGAGGTTAGTTGTTATTGGGAATTCCTAATGGGGTGGGGGGTTTTGCAAATGACTGCATTTTTATATTTACATGAGCGTCTCTTTTTTTTTTTGGCTCACTTTGCTTTTGGCAATCTTCGGCAACGTTACATGTGATTTTTGTTAGTGGGGACACTAAGAGATGTTAATAATAGGAGAGAAGAGAAAGAAGGATCCAAAGGAACATAGGCTTTATCATCAGATTCTGAATGAGATGGTGATTCTCAGTTCTTCATTATTTGAGAGAGAGAAGGATCCAAAGGAATATAGGTTTTATCAGAAGAGAGAGAAGGATCCAAAGGAACATTCATCAAAATGAGATGGTGATTCTCAGTTCGTCATTTGATTCATTGAAAAGCGACATTCATCATTTGAAGTATTTGGCTTGTATTGTTGTCCCTTTGTGTGGTAGGATTCTTGTCAAATGTTGTTGAGTAGGACCTAATCCTGTCTTCTTCTTCCCATGTGCTTTTTATGTTTTTATGCATATTTAACTGCTCTTAGAAGTAGATTTTCATAAAGAACAAGAATTGAGTCATATAGACTCTTATTGAACTGCTCTATGTTGAAGTAGCCACTTGTTGTTGATGATTGAAAGAATTACATTGACTTGCGAGGCTAATATAGATATCTTCACTAAGGATTGAAGATCATTGATTTGTGAAGATGGTGGCATCATTTGGAGAGGTTTGTAATTTGAAGAAAAATTCCAAGCGATGGGTTGTACCATTGACCATGCTTTTGCCCACCACGGCCCCCCCATCCAGAGATGTACTTGAAAGTTGTCGATGGTGAGGCTTTGGTGCAAATGTTCTCCAGTACATGAGTATGCATATATACTCATGGAGCAGCTGTTACATTAATTTAGCCAAAATAATAGTAAGAAATAAGCTTAACAAATATATAGTGGCTATTGTATGATATGGCTTAATCCATGATGAGACTTAAATCATGAAAGTGCAGGTTCTTAAGCCTTGAGATGGAACTCCTTGAATTTGTAAATTTTGACCTCATTTTTTTTCTACGTGAACTTCTAAGACATGAAACACTGAGGCATGAAAGACCATACATGAATGTCATGACGTGAAATAGCAAATGTGAAAGTCATGAAGTGAAATAGCATACGTGAAAGTCATGACGTGAATCTGCAGACGTGAAAGTCATGACGTGAAAGTTATGACATGAAAGTGCAGACGTGAAAGTGCAGACGTGAAAGTCATGACGTGAAATTATAGATGTGAAAGTTATGACGTGAAAGTGCAGATGTGAAATAGTAGACGTGAAAGTCATGACGTGAAATTATAGACGTGAAAGTCCTGACGTGAAATAGTAGACGTGAAAGTCATAACGTGAAATTGCAAGGACTGACATGGGCCGTGACTTTACAACTATGTTTCCATTGTACGCATTGGGTACTTTTGAAAAAGCTGAGACCCAATAGAGGATGACAGTGAATGGGAATATGAAACAGACACAGGATCTGAAGCTGAAACACTAACTGAAACACCCATGGTTTCTTTGAAAGATTTTATCATGATATGGTTGGATTTCCCTATAGGCAATGATGTTCAGTGCAAACGCGCATTGATTAGCCCTTGAGCAAGTCATAACATTATGACAATAGACATGTGTCACTGGGACAACCTAAACTCACCCCGACCAGCAATAGTCTTGCAAAAGAACCCAATGAACAAAACATTGAAGTTCCAGGTTACTTTAGATACACTACTTCAACAATCGATAATGGCGATATGGAATTTACATTTCATCTCACCCTAGATTCCCTTGAGCATGATGTCATCCTTGGCAGACCTTGGATAAGTGCATCGTTGTATTCACTAGATGAATCCATGCAAATAGTAACCTTGAACACTCATGCATGCAATGTACAATTGCTATTATGGGAGGAAGAAACCTTGCAAGATGTAAAATTCCTCCCGCTAGCTTTTGAGGTGTACAGGTGTAAAAACCTCCCCTTTTGATATAATTATTTCCCTCTCTGAAATAAAAGAAACATCCTGTTTTATCTTGTTTTGGCTTGAAGAGAGAAAATGTCTAGAGGGAGGTAATCCAAAATTGAGATATTTTTGGATATAAAAATTCTCGTATTGTCTAAAATGGTTTCCCTTGAAACAAAAATTTAAAAAGAACTTTCCAATGTGCAATTGGAATTAATTGAAAATAGGTATACGGGACCTTATCCTAAGGGTCTAGATTTTTAGAAATTTTTGGATTATGGTCCAATTAAGGTTCCTATGGGGGCCAATAGGATCAATCCAAGTGTGGAGAGGAGATAAATCCAATTTGTAAGAAAAATACCCAAAAATGAGTAAAGGCCCACATAAGATGAAGAGTTAAGTGAGTACAAGGTTTATTAGTAAAAAACTATGAATATTACTAAAAAAAATGAGATATTTTGGGTATAATGATACATTTTTGACACCTTGGTAAGGAGAATGGAGCTCTTCAAGGAGACGCCTATTTCACATGTGTGGAGGAGTTTTAAACTCAAAAATAATAAGATATTTTTATCTCTCCTCTCTCCTAGATCAAACCAAATTAAAAGGGAGACAAACTACGTCTAAATCTTGTCCAAATTCAGCCAAACTGAACCTCAAAAATTCTAGAACCTAGTTGGACTTGGTTAGAGGCCTCCCTCACCTATAAATAGATCCTTAGCCCTTTGTAAAAATATATGTGAACTATACCATGCCAGTATTATACTAAAATAATGATATTTTCTATTATCCTCTAAAAATCCTCTACAATTTGGAGAGAATGGAGTTTCTCTCTCTCTTCAACCTTCTTTGGAGTCTTCATCAACATACTAAACAAATTGATTGGTTGGGGGCCTCTCCTTAGACTAAAGAATCAAGCAAAATAAGAGGTAAAGTGTGATTTATGGTCTTTTTCTTAATCTCTAAATGTTTCTCACTTCTCAACCCCTCTCAAGCTTGAGAAGTATTCAATTGAATGGCTCTTTAATGTAATTGAAGCTCTCTAATGGATTTTAGTGATTAAACACATAAAGTTTTTATTTATGCTTAAATTAAAATATTTTTTTAAAGCATATCTCTCTCTCCCCCAAAGAATGGTCATTCTTATGACCTATTCTATATTCAATTAATGCATCTCATAGAGAAATTCTTTATTCACAAATCAAACTCTAGGCTTGTGAAGCTAGAGCTTTAAGAAAATGATTTTTATACTTATATGCTTGAAAAATATGGTAATATTATGGGATAAATCCATAAATTGGATTTAATGCTAAAAGATAGTTATACTATCATAATTATTTTACTATGTCTTATTCTTTTCATAAAAATTAAAAATTTCTAGTAATAGTAGAGAAGCTATGGTAAAATTTTTAAAAAATTGATGTATAATTCATTCTTATGCATAACGTGAAAAGAGAACTTCCTATCATATTCTAGGATTGAATATCATAGGTTAAAAGAATGGTTTTGGTCACATTCAATGGAAAACTAATTTTTAAGTTTATGTGTGATTAAATAATTAAGAAATGAGAAAATTATGATAATTATATTTAATGATAAAAGAGAAATTCCTTTGACATTTAGAATTCAATCATTTAGATGGGAAAAGAGAAATTTTTAGCATATTAAAATTAATGGATATTTTATTTAAATTCAAAGATAAATTCTAGATAAATTTATTTTATCTATGAGAAATATTCAAATGATAAAAGAGAAATTCCTATGACATTCGAAATTCAATCATTTATATGAAAAAAGAGAAATTTCTAGCATATTGGATTTAATGGATGTTTTATTTAAATTCAAAGATAAATTTTAGATAAATTTATTTCATCTATGAGAAATATTTAAATGATAAAAGAGAAATTCTTATGACATTTGGAATTCAATCATTTAGAAGAAAAAAGAAAAATTTCTAGCATATTGAAATTAATGAATATTTTATTTAAATTCAAAGATAAATTTTAGATAAATTTATTTTATCTATGAGAAATATTTAAATGATAAAAGAGGAATTCCTATGACATTTGTAATTCAATCATTTAGATGAAAAAAGAGAAATTTCTAGCATATTAGAATTAATGGATATTTTATTTAAATTCAAAGATAAATTTATTTTATCTATGAGAAATATTTAAATGATAAAAGAGGAATTCCTATGACATTTAGAATTTAATCATTTAGATGAAAAAAGAGAAATTCATAGAATATTGAAATAATAGATATTTTATTTTAGATGAATTTATTTTATGAGAAATATTTGATGATAAAAGAGGAATTCCTATGACATTGGAATGCAAATAATCAAATGCAAAAAGAGGAATTCCCATGATATTTGAAGTCCAAGAAATTAAATGGGAAGAAGAGAAATTTTTAGTATAATTCAATTTATGATTATTTATCAAAAGTGAAAATATGGGTAGAGTTGATTTTAGTAAATCCCATGAATTCTTCTATTTCAAAAGAGAAATATTAAATATAATTCAATTAAGAAATTGAGAAGGAATATAGAAATAGTCGTCGATAAAAAGAACCTTTATCATCTAGGCCAAGTAATTGGTAAAAATTTAGAAAAAGTCCCATTATGGGTATCAAGGTAGTAAAAACTACTAAATGGGAAGAGAATGTGGAACGGATGTGATAAGATGTAAATGGGATGTGATAAGATGTAATTAGAATGTGATAAGATGTAAATGGGATGTGATAAGATGTAATTGGGATGTGATAAAATGTAAATACGATGTGATAAGATATAAATGGGACGTGAGAGGATGTGATAAGATGTAAATGAGATGCGATAGGATGTGAATGGATCTGAATGGATGTGATAAGATGTAAATGGGATACGATAGGATGTGAATAGATGTGATAAGATGTAAATGGGATATGATAAGATGTGATGTAATGAAAATGAAAGAGGATGTGAATGATGAGACGAGAGGATATGTGAAAGGGTGAGATGAAAAGTACATGGATGTGGAAGTGGATGTGTATGTGATAGAATGGATGTGCATGTGTATGTGAAAGAATGGATGTGGATGTGTATGTGAAAGAATGTGATGGGATATAAATGAATGTGGATGTGTATGTAAAAGAATGGATGTGGATGTGTTTGTGAAAGAATGGATATGGATGTGTTTGTGAAAGAATGGATGTAGATGTATATGTGAAAGAATGGATGTGGATGTGAATGAGATGTGATGTGATGTGGATGTGGATGTGATGTAGATGTGAAAAAGATGTGGTGTGATGTAAAGAGATGTGATGTGATGTGAAATATATGTGGATGTGAAGTGATAGATGTGGATAGTCGTACATGTGAATGATTGTATGGATGTGGATGAATGAGATGAGATGTGTATGAATGAGATATGTGATGTAACGTGGATGGGATGAATGAAATATGATGTGGATAGATGTGATGTGATGTGATGTGGATAGAATGTATGTGATGGGATGGTAATGAGAATAAATGTGATGGACATGAATGAATGTGATGTGATGGATGTAAATGGATGTGATGTAAATGAATATAATGGATGTGAATGGATGTGATGTGAATAGATGTGATGTGAATCAGATAGATGTGAATGAATGGATGAGATATAATGTGATGTGAATCGGGATGTGAATGAATGAGATGTGATGACATGTGAATGAATGGATGAGATGTAATACGATGTGAATCGGGATGTGAATGAATGAGATGTGATGTCATGTGAATCGGGATGTAAATGAATGATATGGGATGTGAATGGATGATATGTGATGTGATGTAAAACAGGATAGATGTGAATGAATGAGATGAGATGTGTATGAATAAGATATGATGTGGATGTGATGTAACGTGGATGGAATGAATGAAATATGACGTGGATAGATGTGATGTGGATAGATGTGATGTGATGTAATGTGGATAGAATGTATGTGATGGGATGGTAATGAGAATGAATGTGATGGACATTAATGAATGTGATGTGATGTAAATGAATGTAATGGATGTGAATGGATGGATGGGATGTGATGTGAAAGATGTGATGAGAATCAGATAGATGTGAATGAATGGATGAGATGTAATGTGATGTGAATGATGAGATGTAATGACATGTGAATCAGAATTGGTAACAAAACTTGGTTCAACTCGCATAACAAATCTGTTTTGCCTAGACTACTCTTTTTGCAAGAGTACTGAAACCAACTCATCAAATATAAGGGCATTTGGATTTCCCTTCATTATGAGTCTAAGGGTAGAGGCAAAACTCTGATAAGAATCTGACAATGCATTGAGAATTGTGGGCACCGATGTACTATCGGGATATATCTTATCCACACTAGCAAGCTGCTCCTTAAAATCTTTGATCTTGGTCAAGAAGCTATCCATTGAGTCTCCCTCATTCATGTGCTCAAACTCTGACTGTTTGTGCAGATATGCAACACGTGCTTCATTGCACACCCGGTATAATGGAGCAAAAGCACCCATGCCTATTTTGAAGTCTTACATGACCAAATATGAGGAATAATGCTTACATGACCGAATATTTTGAAGTCTTACATGACCGAATATGAGGAATAATGCTTCGCTTCACAAAAAGTGCAAGTAATGCATGTGTCTGTGCTTCTCTTCCATCCCATCTCGTTTGAGCAGTAATAATGGGAGGTACTCGTGGTGGTGCATGTGGAGGAGCCACATCTGTATCAGTTCTACTTCAGATGTACCTGCAGCACATGGTTGCATTGGTAGTTGTGAAACAGGACAAGTTTCACTATGACCACATTTCAAAGGCCTTTAACAACCAGTACATGTCTCATCATATAGGACCACAATGGGTGGTTAGTCCCATCAAGTTTTTCCTCAGTAGACAACATGTTGAATACATCACTACTACCAACCATGACTTTCTACCAAATGCAAAATCTTTCAACACACTGCAAGTACATATTCTTTGAATGCAACCCTGGATGGCTACCAACTGACTGAATCACTTAAAAAGTGTATGAAAAATAACACAGTAGAGAATAGAGTGTTACTAGAGCGAAAGTATGATGGCCAATGTTGTTGAAGACACTGTAGATGCTGCTGCACACCAAATCTTTGCCACTACACAGTCCAAACACCCAAAATCGAGCAGAACCAATCCAAAATGACGCCTCTCCAGAACGTCTGTAGAAACCTTGCGGTGCCCAAAATGCGCCCGAATCGCACCGCGGACCCCGAAAACTCTGTATACTCGATTTTCATGGCCATTTTTCCTTCTCTTTTTCTCTCTCTAATGTCACTGGTCACCACCCTAAGTGCCCTCTTTTTTTGATGCATGTCTGCTCTATGGAGAAGGGTTAAAGCAAGCCTAACTTTAAGCTAATATTATTAGCTTATTACCTTTAAAAATAAAAATAAATTTGTTGTGCTGGCCATTTTTCTTATTATAAAATGGTTGAATTTTCCCACGGCCGCCTCATTTTGCCTTGTGCCGGATTCCCCGATGGGCTATACCATCTATGCCTTTACCCCATCACCAATTCTCTCTCTCTCTCTCTCTCTCTCTCTCTCTCTCTCTATATATATATATATATATATGTATGTATGTATGTATGTATGTATGTATGTATGTATGTATATACATATATATACATCCTATATGTGTGTGTGTGTGTGTGTGTGTGTTAAAAGCCTAAAGCTCTTATTACCAAAGCCAAAAAAAAAGAGACGAAGCATATAACTAGAGCCTTAAAGCTTTATATTGCAATCTCTTCAAACTAAATTTAAAGGATTCCAAAGATCCAAGACAAACAACATGAGACTTTCAAAAGCTTTGTCGAGGTTTGCTTTTTACAGATTTTATCAAGGATTGCTATTTATCACGAGTCAACCATGAGGACGACAAGTTCTCTTTTGACCAAAAGGGTAATTCTCAACATCAAGGTATTTATGATAATCCAAGTTTGCCTAATTCTCTTGATGATAACCAAGGTTCTGCTTGCAATTCTAATTCATTTGATGAGCATAAAAATGTTTGTTTGAATAATGTGTATGCTATTCAAGTGCAATCTTTTGATGCTATGATTGATTCTTATGTTGATGATCCTCATTTTCACCTGCATGGAATGCCATACATGATTACAATTCTTTGAAACTAAATGATTACTTCTATTGAAATGGATTTTTGTTCTTTTAAAAGAGACTTTGCATCACTAGACCATTTAGAGAACTAGTCATAATTGAGAGGCATGTGCCAGCATATATGGGACATAGAGAAATTCAATTCACATTAGCTGCTTGTAAAGAATATTTCTTTTGGCCTAACATGAAGCATGGCATTACAAAATTTGTGTTTGAATGTATTGTTTGTCAAAGAATTAAACACCATCATGGTAAATATTTTGATCTTTTAATGCCCCTACCTATTCCCAAAGGTCCATGGGAAGAGGTTTCAATGGACTTTATTACTAGTTTGCCGACTACTTCCTCTCATAATGACATGATATGGACCACAGTTGATAGATTTAGCAAGCAAGCATACTTTGTACCTTGCAAGATGCCCTTGTTGGCCTCTCAAGCTCTGCTAAGCTATTCATTACTATTATCTTTCCTCACCATGGCTTTCCCAAAGTCATTCTCTCTGACCAACATGGTCACTTTTGCAATCATTTTTGGGTTGCTTTATTTAAGAACTTAGGTTCTAAAATGGACTTTACATTCACTTTCCATCTAGAAAGCAATGGCAAGATTGATCATCCGAGCATACTGGAGGCCATCCGAGCATGCTCTTCGGCATATCTATCAGAGGGTTCTCGACCTGTGAGGGCCTTCCGAGGCTCTCTCGGCCACACAGCTCCTCCACTGGCACCCCATCTACCTGATCCATGGGTGCATGCTACAACCCTTCTTGCTCATCTATCCGAGTGTCCCAAAAGCATCCATCTTGAGCATCCATAATGTAAGTATCCTGCTCCTTCGTTTGAGCATTTTTAAAGCACACATCCTGCTCCTTCATTTGAGCATCCATCAGGCAACCAAGCTGCTCCTCGAGCTTCCTCCTTGGGATCATGGGGCTGTCCAATAGTCTCTGCTTACCTAGAGCGGCATCATCTTCGATCTCAAAAAGAGATCGTTGCTCCTCAATTCTTTTAAAATTCCATATAGGAAATTCTGCCTTATCATGTTGCTCCAAGGCAGAAAGAGAATTCTCCCCATGGCCATGCACAACCAAGGAAGCTTCTTGGATATCTCTGTCCTCCTTCCCCTTCCATACGAATACACTTTCCCACCATATATGCCCTTAGCTGACCAACTGGATGCATAAGCCCCCTGCACATCAGGAAAACAGGGATTTGGCCTGATGAGGTAATCCGCTTTCCTTCTATAGATAGGGTCAGGCCGTCAAGGCCAGCTACCATTTGCTTCTCCACATCTTCTGGATGAACCTCCAAGTCATCGGAACCATTATGAACCACTTCGTCAGCATTTGCCATTGCTGCATGCAACCAGGGCATCTCTGTGTGGGCTGCTAGTGCCATCAGGTTGTCATCAACCAAATTGAAAGGATCCCAGGTCAAACCTTCCCCACAGACATCATGTGCATTTGCAGCAAGAGCCTCCTCTTCTGGATCATCCAGTAAATCTGCCATCAACTGTGCATAGGATGAACACTCTGTAAAAGTTTGCTTCGATGGGCTTCTGGCCATAGGATAGTCATCCTCATGCAAATGATCGTCATCCGCAACATTGGAACATTGTCCACCCGGCAACACCTACTCCAACACTAGGCCGAAACCCAATCCGGATTGATTATGCAGATGTCGGTATGGAGGAGGTGCAGAGACGAAACCTGGAAACATCTCAGCCCAAGTGTTCATGACCTCTACTACCCAGCTTGGCTAGAATGTGTGCCATACATCTGGGTCATTATTGGTATGGGCTTCTTCCAGAAGTGATACAGCATCATCCTCATCGAGAGGAAGGACAAGCTACTCATTCAGCTTATGGCATCTACCATTACTAATATACAAGACATAATCAAGATGTGGTTGTGCATTCTCATGTACATCTGCATGCATAACTGGAGTACCATGAGAAACACTCTCCAAACAAGGTTTTCTTTGTGGCTAGGACATCACGAAGTGCTCTACCCATAGAAGTAATAGAGGAACCAGAGGCATGACCAGTTGTTAAAGTATCAAGCACATGTGACGTATGGTCAAGTGCATCCGAGGAACTCCTTTGGTGGCAGACTCCACCCAACAGTCTCTCCTGTGCATGCTCAATCACAGCCAAATCAACAACATCTGGATCATCATCAAAAGCTTTGGAGTCACTTTCCAAGCTGCTCTCCAAACTACTGTCCTCATCCTCGAGGTCTGTAATCGCATGCTTGACTTCGGACAAGAGGTGTCCTGTTGCAATTGCTGTCCATGCCATATCCTACAACAAAGAGTCTCCTCTTCGAGGGTGTTGGGGAGTGCCATTCCACGGCTAGAATAGCATCTTTGAGAAACCGCTTTAGCTCCTTTTTACTTTTCAGAAGGCGGTCAATATCGCATGCAGTCCTCCGCTTGGGCCACCTTCGCTAGACATGCTCAAACTGCTCCAAAAATGCATTTGGGCACACCCGAGAGCTGTGACCCTGGAATTCGCATTGGCCACATACATGGTACAAGTTGGTCCCATGGCCATGTTGGCAACATTGCCTGCAGGTCACACATTCACTAGACTGGTGTTTCTTACTGCCACAATGCTTGCATGCTTTCTGACCCATTACCCAACTCTACCCGGCTCTACTTCTAGTTTAGCCAATCTGGACTGCTCCAGTCTCCAATTCTACCATGTGTAATGTGCTTTTAAAAAATGTGCTTTAAAATGGCCATAGGGTCATTCTACCGTGAACAAGGGGGTATAGGATGGCCCTAGAGCTATTCTACCATGCACATTCTAGATTTTCCATGCATGTAAGGGGTAGAGAATGGCCCTAGGACCATTCCATGCCCGTTTGGAAGAATGGCCTTATGGCCATTTTATCATGCGTAATGTATAGTTTAGAATGGACCTGGTGCCACTCTACCATGCACAATGTGCACGATAGAATGGCTATAGGACAATACCATTGTGCCAACTATTGGTGCACGGTAGAATCGTCCCAGGGTCATTCTCCACCTCCTTCATGCATAATATATTAAGAATGTGCATGGTAGAATGGCCCTAGGGCTATTCTTCCATGCACAATGAGCTTTAGAATTGCCTTAGGGCCATTCTACCATGAACAAGGGGGTATAGAATGGCCCTAGGATGATTCTACCATCCATAATACGCTTGATAGAATGTCCCTGTGCCATTCCATGTCCATTTGTTCTAAATTAAAACATCAATATACATGGTAGAATGGCCCTAGGGGCATTCTACCATGTACAATATAATTGATAGAATGGCCCTAAGTCCATTCTACGATACCCACTTGTGCTACAGTAAAACAACAATTTGTCTAGTAGAATGGCCCTAGGGCCATTCTATACCCCCTTGTGCCAACTATTGGGGCATGGTAGAATGGTTCCACGAGCCAAATAAGTTACAAAGCTTAGATGAAGAGCTAGAGAACCAGTTTTGGGCCCTTAATTGTTAATTGTTGGCGGTGGACCATTGTGAAAAAGAGCTCATGTATATGAGTGAGTTCATAAAATATAAAAAGGATACAATCCGATTATCACAATTGAGTCTTCTTATTCTTCTCTCTTGCTCTCTTGTGGCTATGGTGGTGAGCTTACGTGTTGATATATGATTCCTTGCTTGATTGTGAGTGCGTGCTTGTAGGTGATGCTTCCTATCTTCTCCTTCTCCCTTATCTCTCTCTCCCTTCTTACACATATGAAGGCATTGAGATAGGAGTTAAGCTTCCATAGCTCCTTCGCTCATTTCTCTCTACCGAGCTCAAGGAAAGCTCCACTTGGGTGACATAAATGGTGGTGGAGTGAGCCCCTAGCAGCTTCACATCATCGAGGAGTTAACCCACTTCGGGTTGGCTAATTTCATGTTATGGAACCAACCCTTGTATCTTCTCTTCTCTGTTCTCTTCTTCTTCTCTCATGAAAGAAGAATTCTCATTCAGGTGAATATATTTGGCACCGCCTCTATCGAGGATAGCACTTAGCTTAGGGTCCTTCACAATCTCTTCCTAAGCTAGAGACTTATCTTGCCAAGATGGAATGCAAATCCATCGGTTGTAGGAGTTTGGTATAAGATGGAATTGAGTTGCAATGGAGAATTGGGAGCAATAGGAGCTTTGGAGACTACATCAAAGAGGTGGAAGCTCCAAGTGAGTTCCCTACTTTTGCCCTTGATTCCATTGATTTTTGGTTTTTTCTTCAAGTAGATAGAAAAATTGCCATGTTAGCTTAATCACACCATTAACCCTAGGATATTAGGTGAAACTAGGCATTCCTTGCATCATTAGGTAGCTTAGGACTAGCCTAAGCTATGCATAAAAAGAAAACCTCAAAAAATCATAACTAAGGGAGAAAAATCAGGGAAAAACCAAGAGAAAACTAGGCGTATCTAATTCTCGGGTTGCATTTCTGCGAAATGAACGCCCATTCACTTCACAAAAGTATGGCCATACCTTTTTTAGCCATGCCTGTTCACTTCTTCCAGTTGAAGAATCTCTCCAAATCTATTTCATAAACGAGAGTAATGGGCATTAAAAGAGCATAAATGTTGTGCAATTGACCCTGTCAAGAGAATATTTAGAGGTGGCTATTAGAGATACACTGTTTTGGCATAGTTAAGACACCTACTTGTTGCCAGTCTGTGAGTGAACATCTGTACCTTCACAAACAAATGGTTGTTCCTCCATGAGTGAACGAACGTACCTAGATAAGCCCATGACTGTTCCCCCACTGGCAAACGTCCTTTTTCCAACACTACCCATAGTCGCACCTTCTTCAAATCAAACATCCATTCCTCTGTTGTTCCTATTCCAGCCCATGACCATACCTGAAATGACAAATGGTCATAGCTCCAGTTAAGCCATGCTCGTACTCACAACATGCACATCCATTCCTTTAAGAATGAACAACCATTCCTAATTTCTAGAGGGTAAAAATATCCCCGTTCCAAAGTATGATTCTGTACCTTGACTTAGCACATTCATGCACCTACACTCAAGAAAATTGGTGCAAACAACCCCTTATTTGATGATATTGAACCCTCCTACACATGATTGGTTGCTAGATCTGACCCTTTACTCAACATCGCATGTAGAAACAATATAAATCTTTGATACCACCAGTGAAAGTGAAGAGCACCCAAGCACAAGACAAACCACCCCTAACTTGGAGGTTAGAGGATTGGTTACCTAGTGTGTATGGATAGACCATTGTCTCAAGAGCAATCCCCACGATCCCCTGCACACTCACAAAAGGAGTCTTGGTTACCGAGTGTATGGATAGACCATTGTCTTAAGAGCAAGCCCTAGGATCCCCTACACACATAGGAGTCTTGTCTTGAGACTAAGAGACTTCATCCTAGAAAATATGTAATTAGAAGAGCCTCATTCGAGAGAAATGACCATGGACCATCAACCTGAGAGAACTATCACACCCTTGATCCGAGACCGGAGATGGAGCAAGGCTCAGATAATCTAATTCAAACCGATCCAATAGTCTAGGGAGCTATACTGACTACCATGTTGGCAGATTCCTTTTAAGAACTTAGACCATTGTGCCAAGCCTAGGTCAAGAACCAGCTCACCAAGGCCTTGAAACCTCTTACTACCAAGGGGAAAGAGTCCACCAAAAGTACCCCAGCCAACATATGGCACCCATGTATAGTAACTACCCACCTCACGGGGTGTATATCTCAGATACCATATAGATCCCTATAGAGCACACATTGGCCCACCATAGAGGCATGATCCACAGATGGGATATGGCCCTCTAGGCTTTGTTTGCCCACCCACCATACCTCCACCTACAGTAGCTTTGGTTGCAGCAAAGGTTGACACTTAAAATGATGAAGTTAGCCATGGAAATAGGGAGGGGATAGCTTTAGGAATTGCACCACCAGCACCCATGCAACCATGTAATGGCCAAGATGAGAAAGTAATAAATTGGCCTATATCTCTAAACTTATCACTAAGTTTGATGGGTCAGGGGATCCCAACCTCATCTAGAGATGTTTAACCAGTACAGCATAATGCACCTCAACGTGGCCATGAAATGGCCTAGCAAGGAATCCTCAAGGTAACCAAAGTACCCTTGCCCATCTCCAGTCCTTCCACTGAAATCTCTGTTACCTCGAGTGACCCCCATTCACAAGTTGACCTTGATAGAAAATTTTGAAGAAGGTGAAAAAGCAGAGGGGACCAATAACACTGTCTTCAAGCCCCTTGAACCTAGCAGCTCGCCCCCACAAATCCTGAGTCATTATATGATGGAGGGCAAGAACATGTATCCCATACACCTACTAGTAGCCGCACACCGCAAGGGTGAGACTTAAACAATATATCTAAACAACCACCTATGCAATGCATTAGGACCTCACCAAATAATTGAATGTTTGATCACGCGGTGAGTACTCTTGTGAGTGTCCCTACTTTAACTTCCTTGTGCACACATTGTGGGAGAGACCACATGTACAAGGATTACCCATTGAGAACGGGTGTACTTGGAAAGGGAAATGAAACTAAACCAAGTACCAGCATTAACTTGTTGAGAATGTGAAATGGCTTCATCCACACAATGCCTCTCAACACAATCATGCAAATGTAAAGTAGGAGAACTCATGCTGCTACCTCTAAAGCATCTACTTCGTAGAAGCAAGGAACCCTAAGACAAGAAAGGATCTTATCTTCTAAGGAAGTTCATGAGCGAACAGAAATGACTAGGCACACCCAAAAGAAAAGACCACAAAGATCGGCAAGGGAGATACCCATGTTACTATAAAAAGTGGATCTGACGGGGGGACAACTACAAATGTGTCATCTTCCTGATTTGATGAAGAAAAGATATTGCCATCCGCCCCTCAAACAAGGGAGCAAATAGACCCCAATATTCTACCCAGAAAATTGGCTGAATATCCAAACCCAATTGAAGAGAAAGGTAGGCTGAAAGCCGCTTAAGAGCTAGTAGTTAAGGAATATTAAGCTCAATTGTTGGGGGAGGAACCTTAGGCTATTCAAGCTATGAGAAGTTCCTCAATGCCTAATATAAGACCAATTGATGAAGCATAGGAGCTTAACAAAGGTCTCAACCACCAAGTACACTTTGAGGATCTCCCTCAAGAGGCTGAACTAGAGTGGTAATAGCTCCGCATTAGGTGGACCCTGTTGCTACTTATCTTAAGAATCTAAGGGATGAACACCCAAGAAAATTGAATATTGATGTTCACATATCCCTATACCCTACACTTTGAGAAGCCTTAGCATGAAGAGGGACCATCAGATTCACAAGACCACCTCCGTTCCAAGAGACATTGCTAGTCTCTCTTCCTTTCTATCTTCACAAGTCTAGATTCCCATCGGTGCCTTACTTGAAGATAGCTCGAGTCTATGGAAGGATTTGGAGGATTGGATGGAAGGAAGGCTTGGAGATAGAATGGAGGAGCAAGCAGAACCAGGGATTCCTGATGAGTCCAATGATGAAGGATCCATAGAACCAGTCAGAATCATAGGCATACCTATAGTATGGGTGAGTAAGTTAGGGCAGTATTTTGAAGGAGATGCACTCAATGTAGCACTGCCCTTAGCTTTCGATGAGCTTCAAGCCACCATCCTAGATGGTGGTGTAGGAGTAAGCATTGTTACCAAGAAACACTGGGAAAAATGGGGAAAACCTGACACTACATTGATTGTGAAACTAGCTAATGGAGCCATTGCAAAGCCCATAGGTCTTCTGTGGGATTTAAAGATTAAGATTCTTGGAACCAGTTTCTAACACACCTTTGTGGTTGAACTTTGGCCAGCTAGCCGATTTTCTATGATTGCATCCTAGGACGGCCTTTCATGAGAGAAACCATGATGATCCATGATTGGGATATGGATCACATCTACATTTGGAAAAAAGACTAAAGGTTAAAGATGAACCTATACACTTGGAAGATCCATCCAATGAGTGGGGGAACCTTGCAGAAGATTCACTGACTACTACTGCTACGTCCACAATGGTACACTTGTGCCAAACATGCCACAAAACGTTGGAAGATGAAAGGGATAGCATGGAATTTGCACCTCTCCCAAAGCCAAAAGACTCTGATAAAACTGAATGCACATCCTTGCTACCATGGATATACTTCCAAAACAAACAGGTACAAGAATTTCCATGGCTGTGAGGACAATGGGCAAGAATCTACATGGTGAGCACCACATGCATGCTCGATGCTACAAGCCATGAACCTATGAGAACCAAAGAAGTAAGGCTGTTGGAAAAATCCACTCGTAAGACCCTTAGAACAAACGATTTCAAAGGAAAGGAAGCCTACATCTTCTAATAGAATTAGAAGGACACTGGCTGAGGTATGTAGAGGTAGTTAATGTGCATTCTGACTTCAGCTAGGTCTAGCGAAAGGAGCCCGATGAGTTCCCCATTCGAATTAAATAGGTGACCGCAAAAAGGGGAGAGTCACCTGACTCACAATAAGAACCCAAAAAACTATGCTGCTCAACTCATAGAACACAAAAAAAAAGTTGGTGCAAACTGAGCAAAATGGATGAGGAAAGCGCTAAAGCATAGGAAACCAAATAAGTCCTTGAGCACTTCAAAACCTACAAGGTTGGAGACTACTTTGTATAATATGAGAAGGCCCAAAGAATCCATGAAATAAAGCCTGAAACATCTTTTAAGGAGATCAACCTGGCAAGTCCAAAGGAAGATCCAAAGCCTATCTATATTAGAGAAGACCTCTATGCAAAAGAAGAGAGAGACCTTACTGACCTTCCATTGAATTCCAAGATTGCTTCACCTAGAAATAAATTGATATGAAAGGTGTAACTCTTGAAGTGGTCAAACACATCCCAATCCAAACAACATAAGTAAGGCACCACAACACAAAAAACTCATCAAAGCTCCACACACTCTATTTCTCAAGCTCCACACACTCTATTTCTCATTGAAACAAAACCAAGCAGTCTTAATATCCGTGAGACTCAGGGCTCAAAGAAAAAGTAGAAAACACATAAAAATCTTGGGGTCCTCCATTGATAGACCTCAGCGACAACGCTCTTCATAGCGACATCTTCATTCACAACTTGAAATTTCATAGAAATCAGCATTTAACTGACACTCTAGCTATAGTTGAGAAAGCATAGTCTGAACCAAATATCTAACAGAGAGACTGCACAAAGGTCCTAGGGGACACACCTCCTAGCCGTTCCTCTAGTCTTTAGCCCTCCCTCTACTCTAATCCAATCAAGCCTTCTCACATTGCACTGTCCCTCTCTTCTGAAAACTTGAACAAAACTGCAGGTACTCCAGCTTGTAACTATCGACAGACTTACACGACTCCACTACTCTGCTGCTGCAGTCAGCATGGTGGAAGGGGAAAAGGCTAGTAAAGCAAAGAACGTGTCCT
Source organism: Cibotium barometz (assembly GCF_041138505.1). Taxonomy (NCBI): domain Eukaryota; kingdom Viridiplantae; phylum Streptophyta; class Polypodiopsida; order Cyatheales; family Cibotiaceae; genus Cibotium; species Cibotium barometz. Next base: position 315,728 of record NC_141107.1, on the reverse strand, counting down.
ATGAACCCTAAGTGCTCCAAGATGGTCCATGAAGAAATTGATCGACTCATAGATACCAGATACATCTACGGAATAGATCACACCAAATGGGTCTCACCCATCGTGATAGTACCTAAGAGGAACAAAAAAGTGAGAGTGTGTGTTGACGTCAAAAGATCAATGCCGCCACGACATGAGATCACTATTTGCTGCCCTTCACATAGCATATGCTGGAGCGTGTCACAGGAAAGGAGCCCTATAGCTTCCTTTTTGACAAGTTTTTCAACTACAACCAAGTTCTGCTAATAGACCCAAAAGATCAACATAAAACAGTTTTTGCCACTCAATAGGGTGCATATGTGTCATGCCATTTGGTTTGACCGATGCCCTAGGAACCTTCCAATGCCTAATGTGCACAGCCTACAAGGAGTATCTACAAAAATTCTTGAAGTCTTTATAGACGACCTATGTGTGAATTCTACATGGAAAGCACATCTATGGTGTTTGAGAAAAGTGCTAGAGAGATGCCTACTCTACAGAATCTATCTTAACCAGTTGAAATGCTAGTTTTGGGTTTTGCATGACATGATCTTGGGACACATTATCTCAGAACATGGCATTTCCACATATGATAGTAAGGTGCGACTCATTCTTGAGCTACTACCCCCTACCAAATTTAAGGCAGTCCAATGATTTATGGGGCATGTTGGTTATTACCCGCCAGCATTTGGCTTTGTAGAGGAATGACCGTGGATGGGTAGAGTGAACGGTCATGGATTGGCAAAGCGAATGACCATGTCTATTTAGAAGGTAAAGGAACGGCCGTTGTTGATTTAGATGAATAGTTGTCATGGATGAGCAAGAGTGAACGGCGGGCGTGGATATGGGATATGGAACACCCATGTGTAGACCGAGCGAACGGTCATGGCTTGATGAAGTGAACAGCTATGGCTTGAGGGAGTGAATGGCCATAGCTTGAGGGAGTGAATGGCTCTTCGTTCACCCTTATAATTTTTATATTTTTATATTTTTATATTTTTTTGGACAACAACTTGATTACAGGATTTGTACCCCTTGATTATGTGGTCAGCACCCCATTATGGGTTTTGTACCGACTCCTTGTCCAATTTGCAATGGCGAAAAGTTAGGTGGGCAAGGTTGGCAACTCTTCTTTGGGACATGTTGCTACTTGGTAAGGGGTTGTTTAACAGTTAGGGGTGTTATGGATCACCCTAACCCTCCTTGAAACACATCCAAAAAGAGATTACCTGGTGAACCGCAACTGTCGTAGGATCTTTCCAATGACTGAGCTCATAACCCTTGAGGTCTCCAAGCTCTACAACTCTTTGAGAAGCAATTCCACCACGTCTTCCCGAGCATTGTCACACTGCCGCCTTGCACTACGGGTCCTTGTCCCTCCTCTCACCTCACTTCACTCACACACACTCACTAGCATGCATTAGGGAGAGAGATTAGCAAGAGCAAGACTCAATTGCACAATGGGAGAGTATATTGTATTATGAGAGAAATTCACTTATATACATGGCCATAATGTTCACACTCACTTAAACTATGGCCGGCCGGGCACTTTAGGCTCATAAGAGGCCTAATGTTATTACAATGACTACTCTCATAATATATCCATGAAGTACATCACTTAGAACTTCATCCTAACTTGCTACCACACGCCCTTGAAGCGAGAATTGCCATAAATACTTTGTCACACCATTACGAGCGCCTGTCCAGGTTGTAGCTTTGGACACTATTGCTTCATATCTTGAATGTATGACCCTTTGGTGTATCTACCATGACTCCTTGATGTAAGATAATAGTGGTAGCTCTTGTTAATCCTAGAATTGGATTAACATTCTCTCCTTCCTGGTGATGGGGCGATCGCGTCCACGTGATTGCGTTAAAGACCTTTGTGTGGGGAGAACGAACAAGCTTTGTCGATGGCTTTGATGTTCAATGATGTTCAATGGTCTTTGTTCCTCCGGGGGAAAGAAGAAATTCTAGTTAATGAATGAAGAGGTTAGTGGTTTATTGGAAATTCCTAACAGGGTGGTGGGTGGGGTTTTTTGCGAGAATGATTGCATTTCTATGTTTGTGTGAGCCCTTTTTTTTGCTCAATTTGTTTTTGGCAATCATCGGCAATGTTACATGTGATTTTTGTTAGTGGGGACACTAAGAGATGTTAATAATGAGAGAGAAGGATCCAGAGGAACGTAGAATTTAATCATTAGAACTAGATGGTGATTCTCAGTTCCTCATTTGATTCATTGAAAATGACATTCATCCTTTGAAGTAATTGTCTTGTGATGATGTGTGGCAGGATTCTTGTCAAATGTTGTTAAGTAGGACCTAATCCTGTCTTCTTTTGTCCATGTGCTTTTTATGTTTTTATGCATATTTAAGTGCTCTTAGAAGTAGATTTTCATGAAGTACAAGAATTGAGTCATATAGACTCTTATTGAACTGCTCTATGTTGAAGTAGCCACTTGGTGAGGATTGAAAGAATTACATCGTCGACTTGCGAGGCTAATATAGATATCTTCACTAAGGATTGAAGATCATTGATTTCTAAAGATGGTGGTGTCGTTTGGAGAGGTTTGTAATTTGAAGGAAAATTCTAGGTGATGGGTTGTACCATTGACCAGGCTTTTGCCCACCATGGCCTCCTCATCCAGAGATGTACCTGGAGGTTGTCGATGGTGAGGCTTTGGTGCAAATGTTCTCTAGTGCATGAGTATGGATATGTACTCATGGAGCAATTGCTACATTAATTTAGCCAAAAGAATAGTAAGCAATAAGCTTAACAAATATATAGTTGCTATTGCATGATATGGATTAATTTGTGATATGGGGCTTAAATTGTGAAAGTGCTGGTTTCTTAAGTTGTGAGATGGAACTCCGTGAATTGTAATTCTGTGAGATGGAATTCCATGAATTTGTAGATTTTGAACCCCCCCTTTTTTAAATGGGTCATATGTCATGATTTGTAAGCAACAACTTCTTATACGCTCCGAGGAGTGATAAGAGCATTGTTATTCTGTTATTGATAAGTTCCTAAGTCTCCATATTACTTCTTGAATTTGTTGCTGAAATGACGTCGAGGCAGTAGGGAAGACTGCTGCTGCTGCTGATTGTTTGTTTGAACAGACAAGCTCTTGTGTTGGTGCTGAATGCACGAGAGTGATTGAGGGGTTTGGTTACTTTTTCTTGGGCCTCCATTCTTGTCGAACGATAGGTGAAGTTGTTGGGGTTGAAGTCGGTAGGGTGAGGTTTTCTTCACATTGTTCGATTTTGGCAACTATATGATGGAATTACCATCATAGTATCCTTGTAGTTGAAGTACATGCACAGGCACCCATCTTTGACGAACATTGTAATTTGGTTGCTGATGTGCTTGGTGTTGAGGCTTTCTTCTTTGTGCAAGCTTAGGGGACTTTGTGATGCGGTTGGGGACCCAAGCTTTGGTATTTCTTTGGTAATATCCTTGTGCTTGCAGTAGTGTTTTTGGTACCCACACTTGTTGCATTGGTGGAGTTCTTTCGCATAGGCTTTTGTGGACGGTGTTGTGGAGTACTATTCTTCTTCCTTGGCTTTCGAGTGCTTCATTGAGGAAGAGGTTTTGACTGTCGAGGCACCCAAATTTGATTGGCACCTTCATAGTAGCCTTGAGCTATAAGTAGCTGCTTCTCCACCCACATTTTGATACTATTAAGATATCGTGATCGTGGGAGTCTTGGTGGAGTTTTCTTTAGGGTTGATGTGGAAGGTTTGGGGCCCTCCTTGACTTTGGTTGGCATTGAGGCTGCAGGTGTGAGACTCATTGGCATTGTTGATGATGAGGTTAGAGTCTCTTGTGTAGTGGCTGTTGATGAGACGAGGCCTTTGAGCATGTGATTGTCTCCTTTGGTGAGGTTTGTCGATGAAGATGCATAGGCTCCGAGATATTTCCTTTGTTTTCCTTGTTAGAGATAGATGGTTGGGCTCTGGAAACTTATTCAAGAATAGCTACTGATTGTGAGGTTTTGGCATTGAACTTCATAGGTAAGGATGGGGTTGAAGGAGTAGATGCTTTATCGGAGTCGGTTCGTTGGACGCAGATAGTAGGTTATTGTGTAGAGGGGCTTTTGTGTGGGAAGAGGCTTGTATCCTTTTGCATTCAGCATCATAGATATCCATTAAAGTTGGATCCTTTTCCTTGCAGTATAGTATTGACACAGATAGTAGGTTATTGTGTAGAGGGGCTTTTGTGTGGGAGGAGGCTTGTATCCTTTTCCATTCAGCATCATAGATATCCATTAAAGTTGGATCCTCTTCCTTGCAGTATAGTATTGTCAACTTTTTATCGTTGACCATCATGATGACTCTATCGCTAGCAAAGCACAGTGGTGCTTGGGCAGCAACAGTCCATTTATGCCCTAAGATCAAATCTGCTTCCGACACATACTCAACCACAAAAAACTTGCAAGTGAGGGGGTTAGTTTCAATATACATTGTATGTTCAAAGTACCCCATACATGGCATGTTCAAGTCTTATGTAAGGTAATCCTTTCTTCAGGATGTGCCGTGAGTGGTGGTTGACCTAACAAATCCCATAGCTCAAGAGTCATGAGATTGTGTTCTCGTGTTGGATAAAGCTGTGCTTGAGCTGTGGTGATTTTATTTGAAATTTACAATCCAACCAAAATCCTAGGGATCTTTTCTGTAAGATATGTTGGAAGTTCCAGATCGTGCAAGGTTTCTTTCTCCTATTTAATAGCAATTTTAGAGTGCTTGCAGGAGTGTTCAAGGTTACTATTTGCATGGATTCATCTAGTGAATACAACGATTCACTTATCCAAGTTCCACCAAGGACAACATCATACTCAAGGGAATCTAGGGTAACATGGAATGTAAATTCCAAATCGCCATCAATTGTTTGAGTAGTGTTTCTAAAGTAACCTGGAACTGTAATGTTTTGTCCTCCTCTTGCAATACTATTACTTGCAGGGATAAGTTTAGGTTGTCCCGATGACACCCAAGTTTCTATTGTCTCACGATGTTACTAGCTCAAGGGCTAATCAATGTGCGTTTGCTCTTAACATCATTGTCCCTGTAGGGAAATCCAACCATACCATGATAGAATCTTCCAAAGGAACCATGGATGTTTCGATTATTGTTTCAGCTTCAGATCTTGTTTATGTTTCATTTTTCCATTCACTTTCATCCTCTGTTTGGGTCTCGGCTTTTTCAAGAGTACCCAATGCATACACTAGCACACTTGGCCCTTTGACAATTCTTAATGAGGGCTGTTTAGAAACTTGCGAATCCTCATAGTCCTGTTTAATGTAGTTCATTGTGTCCTTGTATAACTCAGGTTGAGCCATTAAAGGTGCAAGTGCCGATGTGATGCTGGCTTTATGATGAGAGAAGAGCATTCCTCCGAATAAGGTTTTGAGAGACAATTTTAATCTTGTGAGGGAATTATCAAATTCCTCCGTGCTTTCTCAAGCTTATAGTTCGTACAGTCTATTTCAAATGACTCTTTTGTAGAGAGTATGTCTTCCTCTTGAAAGGGAAAGCGGTACTCCTCTCTAAGCTTTGTATCTTGGTTTTCTATTTTAGGTTTGGCATTATGAGGCTCAATCACAACCGGTGACCCTGTAAGACATTCAACCAAGCTAAGCATGCTCTCCTGAGCTTGTTTTTTACGATCCGCATATGTCATGTGATCATTATTATCCATTTGGGGTGGTTGAGTGGGTTCTAGTTTCTTGATTGGTCTATGTGGTGCACTGAGCAAAGAGCAAGAACTTGTTTCATCCTCACTTAGTGATGTACTAGAACTTGTTTCATTCTCTGACTTTCTTTGGTTTGTCAGTTTTTCATTATGTTTACCCATGCGACGAGATCGAATATTCTTTTGTGTTTTTGTATCTTGTGTCACACATATGGGTGTTGAGGTTTGTGTGGTGGTCTTTCAGGTGGGTACTTCTACATCAGGTATAGCTTTTGGCTCTTTCGTGTTTATGTCCCTTTTTGGGTTTATGTCCTTTACAGGCTCCTTTTCCATGTCTTTTAATTCGACTATGGTTTCGATAGTTTTTTGTCCCTTGTCTTTCTTGGGTTTAGAAGGTTTTGTTTTCTCTTTTAGGTTCTGTTTTAAAGCATGTTCTTCGACCCATGTTGAGGTGTTGTCTTTTACATTCTTTTTGATTGTTTGTCGTGCCTTGGCTTGTAAGCGTGTAAGCACATTCAAGGGTACCATGGACAATTGCCCGTTTTGTACACTTAAGATGTTAAGAGTTATATTTTGTGAGACAAGTTGCATTGAAGCAACTCGTCTTGGGTAATCTTGGAACATGTGATCAATGCCACATCGTTCACACATGGGTCGCAAGGTGTCAGTGACTATGGGCATGGAAGTATTCCAAACTGTGCAGTCTGCCACCTTGTGAGGTGCACGACAATAGAAACACTGAAGTCTCCGATTAACTGCTCCTTGAGCAGTTTCTACCCCTTGGACTGTTTCTGTTTGGTGCACGGAGGTGGAGGTTTTGAGTCCATTGTGGATGAAGCGGGACACTTTTTAGTATCATGGTCAAAGGTTTTACAATATACGCAATATAGAAGGATAGGTGCCTTTTATGCACAATGAAGATTGGGATGGTCATAGTAGTGATTACACTCAACACAAGGAATCTCGTTCCTCACTTTTAGAGGCATTAAGGATGTATGGGTTTGAAGGTTTTCATCCTCTCTTAGGGATGTTTGCTGTAAGGTTTTAAGCAAGGCTGCATAAAATTTTGGGAATGTCAATTCTGAGATCAATCTTTCTTTTGCCATTGCTTCACTTGGTTTAGATGAGGAACACCTTGTAGCACACTCATCTTCTAGAATGTTGTCATCTAAATGTATCGCTTCTTTACAACATTGATCAAATGTTTCAAGATTGGATACAATGATCAAGTTGTGTAAGCTGTTATTCTTCAAGCCCATCATGAAACATCTCCTCAATTGAACATCATTTAATTCTTCCCATGACTCACAACGTGAGTCCAAGAGTTTTATCCGAATGATAAAATCTCTAATGGATTCATTTGGTTGACGCTCAATTGAATAGAGTTTTGCTACTACACTCCATCGATCACCTTGTCTGGAAAAGCCATGTATAAAGACTGATTTCAAGGTTTTGAAGTTGGTCTTGATCTCGTCGGCATCAATGTGATGAACCATCGACTAGCTTTTCCCTCTAAGCATAAGTTCAACGCATGTAACTTAGTGGGGCAGTTGGGATTTCCAAAGGCTTCACATCTCTGTTCAAACATTTGAATGAATTGAACAGGGTCTGTTGTTTCGTCATATTTGCCCATAATTTTAGAAATTTGTATGGCCGTATTTCTGTATGAATCATTGAGGTCGTATATGAGTGCTCTTGTTGGAAGAGACTCAGTGAGGGTCCTTGGGCCACCCCCCTTCCTAGACTAGTTAGTATGCCCAAGGTGTGGGCATTTAGGAAAGGGTTGGTACTTATAGGATTTGTAGGAATGTTAGGCAAGGGGCCAAAGCTCCGTGGAATCGAAGTGACAGGGGGTATAAAACCCGATGACACACTTGTTCTTATAAGCATGGCCAATGGCATTGGGAGGTGAATTTGTGGCATAGATCTTAATGGCTCGAAGATGTCCCCGACATTGGGTTTAGTGCTTGTGTCATCCCTGGCAATCCCTCTATCGTGGGGCCATGTTGGAGTGCCTAAATGTTCCTTAATGAGCAATCACAGCTCTTTTTTTTTTTTTTGCTTTTTATACCTTCCCACATCCCATTACAGCCTCAAGAGACTTGGTGTACTCTTCGTTGGATAAAAAAGGTGTTCATTTTGTCCTCTTAGGCATTATATGCACGTGAACGACCTCTGAGATATTTTTTCGAAAAAAATGTATGCTAGGAACTTTCCAGATGGAAGACGAGGTCCTAAAACCTATTTTCCATCAAATTGTCTCAAGACGAAAAATTTTCTCGAGAAATTTCTCTCTATTTCGCAGCATGTTTGTGAGGGTGTTCCAAAAAGGAATTTTGAAAAACTCTGTATGAGGGAATTGTAGTAATTTTGGAGTACTACAACTTTATTTCCTTGAGTCATTTGTGATTTTGTCATTTATGCCCTCAAAAAGTAGCTTGAATATAACTCGTCGTCGTTTTCACGCTATTTTTGCGATTTTTCGTGGTTTGACTGTTTTTTGCCTCAATTTCCAGGTCGAATTTTGAGGCTGTTAGTCAAAGGCCAAAATGGTTGATTTTGACTTCGGACGACCGAGTCCTAATTCGAAGAGCTCGATGTCAGCTTTTCGATGAGTCCTAGAGCGCCTTCATCGGATATACGGTTTAGGAGATACGTGCCTCCAAATAGGGGTGTTTTTCAAAGTTTTTTTTAACAGAATATTATTATTATTATTATTAGGCAAACCTTTTCACGTGCCAATCTGGTCACGTGCCAAGCCGTTCACGTCCTAGCCGCTCACATCCAAGCCGTTCATGTGCCGTAAAAGCACAAGAAGGCTTCGCCTCACTGGCATACATGAACCTGCTGGAGATGAATGTGATAGTGTCTCCATTGAAGAGTAGTAGAATCTAGATTTAATTTTATGGGTGCTGGAGTTATGTTTCTTATATATAAAAAAACTTTTTGTATCTTCTTTTTTGCACTTAATACGAACTATCTTTTGTGCCTATGATGTTCTTTTGTCTTGACAGTGTTGATATCTATTAGATTGTTTCATAAATTTTGTATCATTGACTATAAAGTTTCAATTTGTAAGTTTTACTTTTTGTACAATGTTGAATCCAATTGGTGCAGGTCTATGCAAGAGACAAATGCCACTTCCTTGTTAACGGTTAACGATGTTTTTCAACATCTATCAATCTCCTTGCAGATATGGATCTCTATACCTATGTTTATTTTCCCACATTAAGTGGAAAATTCCCAAATTATACGAAACCTCTCAATTTCGAAATTCCCAAAATGCGAGATTTTTCCCATATCTAATATGGTGTTACATTATGGTGTTACATCCAAAACTATTGTGAGTTTTTCAAACACCATCGTGTGGTTGCTAAGAAAGCTTAAGTGTGATGAAGGTTGTGTGAGAAGGGTGAATCAACAAGAAAGAATGTGTAGAGCTCTCTGAAAACCATTGGTAAGAATGCAAAATCAGTTCTCGTCGTCGTGAATGCCCTTGAGAAAAGCTAGGGTAATAGGCAAAAAGTTCACATGTCGGTTCATGATTAATAAATTCAAGGTTTACATAGATTGAGATGACAAGGTGGCTAAAATAATAAAAGCAAATCCCATCCCATAATGAAACATTTATGTATGAGGGATATTGCACCCTACCCGGTACTATCATTATCACCATGCAAGGGTGTAATGAAATAGTATACACCAAAACTAACTCTCAAAGTTTACCAAAATAGAATTTCAATTTGAACCCATTAACTGGCTTTCGCAATTTCACACCATCCAATAATGTCAACTCAAATATGCTCATACCAAATTTTGTAAAAATGCGGTAAGGTCTGATTCACCTCAGCTTGAGCTTACCCAAATGTGGACTCATTGGCTTGAATAGTAAACTAGATCACCCATATAAAAAATTATTGAACTTCTGCTGACCTAAAGCCTCTTTTTCCCCATGCCAACAACTTCTCTAGACTATGTGTGATTGTTTCCTCTAGAGAAACTATCGAAATCATTTCCAGGAGTAATTTTTCCATCGACACTATTGCTTCCAAACCATACACTAATGAAAAACGATTGTGACTAATTGTCACCTCGTAAGCTATCCGGAATGCCCATAGTGTTAAATATAACTTTTGATCCCAATCTGTCCAATTTTGATAACAATCCTTTTTAAGACTTTCTACAATACTTGGTTTATGGATTTAGCCTAACCATTTGTCTATGGATAATAAATTATAGACTTTTTATGAATTATCATGTGATATTTTGTAAGACTCCAAATGACTTCATTTAAAAAAAGTCTACCTTGATCGTTGCCCAATTCAATTGGGCAGCCAAATCTAGTCAGTATCATCTCTCGTATAAGAATTTTGCTATTAAAGTAGCGTTATTATCTCTGAGAGCTTTGGCTTCAACCTACTTTATGCAATAATTAGTAGGTTGAAGCCAAAGCTAGTCAGTATCATCTCTCGTATAAGAATTTTGCTATTGAAGTAGCGTTATTATCTCTGAGAGCTTTGGCTTCAACCTACTTTATGCAATAATCAGTAGCTACCAAAATGTATTTATTGTCAGTTCTTTGAGTTGGAGGTTTGAAAGGACCCATAAAATCCAAAACCCATGGTTCTAACGATAATATTGGATTATGTGACAAACTATCATAGCATTCAACTAGCCTAGTTGTTGGTTAAAACAAAGACTTTTGTGGAACTACTAAGCATCATTTAACACTGTGGGCGACCATAAACATACCTAGAATATCTTTCAACCTGTAATTTCTCAAGAAAATTGTCCTCCACTCACACCTTAATGTGCTTCTACAATTACTATAACTTTCCCATAAACTAGAACACGTCGTCTTAAGATCTGATCAATTCTCATTTTGTACAACTGACCTACCACAACCATGAACTACTACGGAAGTGCCAACCTCTTCCGATGATCTCTAGAAATCTCTTCCAGAAATAATCCATTTTTCAAGAACATCATCATCTAATCATACAATGTCGTTGGTGGAACATCCAAAGAATAAACAATTTTACATCTAAAAATTGATGTAAAACACCATCCAGTGGTTCTCTAGAATCCACCTAGGATAAAAAGTCTATAACTACATGTTCACTTCTAGGTGTATGTTGTATGGTAAAATCAAACTCTTGCAATAATATCATCCATCTAACCAACTTTCCTATCAAGTTGGGCTTACTTTTACGAGATACACCAATGCTTAATCTGCAGCAAATAGCGTCCGACTTACACAATAAATTGGACGAAACCAGCTTCCTATGGCTTCTTGCATTGGTACATTTCCAATTGCAACATTCAAAGCATCCACAAAACATGAAACAGCTTCATCCAATCCAAAGGTTGAACTATTAGTGTTGCTACACTAACGTCAACTAAATATTGAGATATTTACACTCCAAACCACAAAATCAAATGGAGTTAAGCCATCGGAAGACCAATGGAGCCCGAAATAGCCGAATGATCAACAACTGAGCTTGGAATTATTGGATGACGTGTCAAAGGAAGATCCACACCAAATTTGGCAAGAAGAATTCTGGAAATCCGTGGCTGTAAGTGAGTCAATTAAAGGTGGTTTCAAAGTTGTCCTCTCTGTATGCTCACTGACTATATCTTCCGTAATATCATCTTCTACTTCCACAGGCTCATAGTCTTCTTCGGCACAACTACATAGTCCTCTTCCATGGTGGGCGCATCCTCCCAAAGACTCTCCGAACCCAGCTTCCCGACATGAATCATCTATGAGTGTGGCAAGGCATTGACACTCCTATAGCAAGCATCATAACACCATTCTCGATCCGTTAATAGATGAACATTGATACAATGGACTACCGTAGCCTAATAAGAGTCATTCTCACGCTCCACCGCCGCTAGAAGAAGCAAGCGAGTCCTCTAAGTCAGATTGAGCACTAGATGGAAAAGCCACCGAATAGCCGCACAAGAGTGAGATAAAAGGATTGAATACGAAAAATCAAAAATTGGAAGTTGTTCTGAGAGACCCAAAGATGAACACCCACGAAATGTGACCACTTTGACTCAATCAACTAGATGCCACAAATACGCTAACAATACAAATACGTGCAAAATAGGCGAAACTATAACAATACAAATACGTGCAAAATAGGCGAAACTACGTCACACAAGGAACACACATCGACATCTGTTGTAAGACACACAAACGAATGCCATTAGGGTATGATTGGCAATAAAGATGAACTAAAGGAGATTACCTAGGAGACGATGAATAATCCGTAACAACTTAACTGGCAAGGGATGATGATCCACCCAAGCCAAATCCATGTAGAAACTGCAAGATTCTTAGAACATCAACCAAAGGATGTTCGAGTAATCGATTCATTGCACCAAGATTACCAATAGTGTTGGCAAATAAACCAACACAGAGATTACAGATTAAATATCAAACATAATTATGTTATAAACCATCATTTAGACATTCAAGGTTATGCAATACACAGACTATTGAACATTACAACACTTATGAATTCAAAGCTGCACAGAATTGCAAAGGTAACACATGACTCTGTATTTGTGTTTTTTTCTTTTTCTTTTTTCTTCTTCTCTTCTCATATATCCATCAGTGTTTTAGCACATTACATAACGAACAAAGTGTCACCCTTCAATCTAACCTGACTATTCGAGTCTTATTCCTTCTTAAGCTACTCCTAAGCTAAGATATAAATGAATAATAAGAATACAAGATATTTTCTAAGCTAACAAGATGAAGTTAAAAATATACTTAATGAAGAGGAATGTCATCTCCAAACCGGAAAGAGAATATGCTGCTTATCTCAAATTGAATAATGAGCATGTACTTGTTATCATGTGTCTGACCAATTTAATCATCATGTACTAAAAGTGTTAAGGGTGTTTAGTGCTAAAGTTCAAATTCAAGGATTTTCATGGAATAAAAATTATTTCAATTGGACATGAAAAAAGAACAAACCCTAATAAAATCTACCACCCAATATTTTGCTAGCAATGGAAACGTAGCAAAAGAAAATGATGTAGTCGCAATTCTCGTAAGCAATCTTACACCAAAATACAATGTGATTACCTCCTCATGAAATCAAATCTTACCTTACATTGATGAGGATAGAAGGTTAAACCTGGAGGTACTAAGTTCGATCCTCAACTAGACACCCGATAGTTACTTTGCCCTTACATTGTAGAGGATATGAGGGGTCCTCACTCACGGAGTATGTTGCTCCCTTCTAGTAGTCGCCATTTTTTTTAAAAAGATGCTTGGAAAAAAAGCCAATGAAGACATCTATACAAGATTAACCACAACCCCACCTCCCTCCACGTGGATAAAGGAGGTGGGGCTAATTCAAAATAACCACTTCCTGCAAGCGTGAGGAGGAGCCAAATCTCACATCTTCCAATGCAATTTTGAATTTGAATCTAAGAAGATCTCATCTCACATCTTTCAATGAAATCTTTGTATACATGCTTACATACCTATAGATACACACACGTATATATATTATGTATGTATGTGTACCTATAGGTATGTAAGCATGTATATATAAATAGATTTATATGTATGTCGACGCACACATGTATGTTCATGCACACACACCACACAGACACCAACACATGATACGTGCACACGCATACAAACACACATACACACACTCGCACACATGGACACACATACAACATATAGAGATATGCATACAAACACACATACACACTCGCACGCATAGACACACGTGTAACATATAGAGATATGCACACTTGCACACATACTCAAGCTTGCACATACACACACAATATATATTATGTATGTGTATCTACAGGTATGTAAGCATGTATATATAAATAGATTTATATGTATATCGACGCACACATATGTATGTGTATCTATAGGTATGTAAGCATGTATATATAAATAGATTTATATGTATATCGACGCACACATATGTATATTCATACATACACACACATAACACAGACACAAGCACATGATACGTACACACGCATACAAACACATACACACTCGCACACATGGACACACGTGCAACATATAGAGATATGCACTCAAGCTTGCACATACACGTGTATACATACACACAAGTACATACATACACACAAATACATGTGCACACATGGACATGCACACACTCACATACACATATGCACCTGCACCACGTACACACACATAGATGTACACATGAGTATATTCACATGCTCACACACATGTACATGCAGACACTTGCTATGCATACACATATATAAAAACATACACCATGTACACACACACAACAAATACACACTAACACATACACACAATCAAGACACTTGCACAATACATGCACGCGTGAGAAGACATTACACAATCACACATACGTGTGTATGTACACACACAATCACATACATATGTATGCAAAAGAGAAGACAAAAGACATTGTATATAAGATACACTTATTTAAGAGTGAACACACTTCATCATACATCCCCACGTGTTAAAATTTAATATTAATTAAAAATATATATGTATATGTATTTATTTTATAAATGCACATGTATATATAGGTATACGTCTCTAAATATAATAAGATATAATATTATAGATAATATATATTTACATGTGGGTGTGGGTGTGTGTGTGTGTGTGTGTGTGTGAGAGAGAGAGAGAGAGAGAGAGAGAGAGAGAGTTTCTATATGTGGAAGAGTGCGTGTGAGAAGAGAGAGAGAGCGTGTGTGTGTGTGTGTGTGTGTGTGAGTGGAGGAGAGAGAGAGAGAGAGAGAGAGAGAGAGAGAGACAAAGACATGGAAGTCTATGTGTGAGAGTGTGTAGGGAGAAAGAGTGTGTATTTGTATCAGTACATGTACATACGTGTACATGTGTGTGTGTGTGTAAGAGAGAGAGAGAGAGAGAGAGAGAGAGAGAGAGAGAGAGAGTTTGGACATTTGAGAGTGTGCATGTGTATGTGAGAAAGAGGGTGTACATGTGCATGTGCATGTGCATGTGTGTGTGTGTGAGAGAGAGAGAGAGAGAGATTACATGTAAGATGCATTTATTTGAAAGTGAGCACACCTCACCACTCATCCTTACCCTTAAAATTTAATCTAAAATTTAATTAATTAAAATTATATATATGTGTGTAAATCTATTTAAGTATGTGTGTGTGTGTGTGTGTGTGTGAGAGAGAGAGAGAGAGAGAGAGAGAGAGTTTCTATGTGAGAGTGTGTGAATGTGTGCATGAGAGAGAGAGAGAGAGGAAGAAAGAAAGAAACAAAGATATATTAACGTCTATGAGAGGCCAAAGTCGGCCTATGAGACAAAAAAAATAATACAACTGTGTTCTTCCGATCATCGGAAGAAAAGAAACAAAAGAAAAAGTGTGCATGTGTCTGGATACAACTGTGAATCATCATGGATCGGTGGAGCCCATATACAAACAATATAAGGGGGGTGGGGATGTGGATGGAGTACTAAGACAAGATGCATCTCTATATGCTGAAGGGGTAGTACAAGCATGCTATGCAGATCTATGTCTAACTCCATCCAGTGCCATAAGAGAGAGAGAGAGAGAGAGCCTGAGAATTTCTATGTAGGAGATAGTTTGTGTGGGAGGAGATAGTGTGTGTTTTCATTAGTGTGTGTGTGAGAGTGTATAGAGAGAAAGAGTGTGTTTGCATTAGTAAATGTGCGTGTGTGTGTGTGTGTGTGTGTGTGTGTGAGTGGAGGAGAGAGAGAGAGAAACACACACAGAGACAAAGACATGGAAGTCTATGTGTGAGTGTGTAGGGGGAAAGAGTGTGTGTTTGCATTAGTACATGTGCATGTGTGTGTGTAAGAGAGAGAGAGAGAGAGAGAGAGAGAGAGAGAGAGAGAGAGTTTCGACATTTGAGAGTGTGTGCATGTTGTGTATGTGAGAGAGAGGGTGTGCATATGTGTGTGTGTATGTGTGTGTGAGAGAGAGAGAGAGAGAGAGAGAGAGAGAGAGAGAGAGATTACATGTAAGATGCATTTATTTGAGAGTGAGCACACCTCACCACTCATCCCTATCATTAAATTTTAATCTAAAACTTAATTAATTAAAATTATATATACGTGTGTAAATCTATTTAAGTGTGTGTGTGTGTGTGTGTGTGAGAGAGAGAGAGAGAGAGAGAGAGAGAGAGAGAGAGAGTTTCTATGTGCGTGTGCGTGAAGAGAGTGTGTGTGTGTGTACATATGAGAGAGAGAGAGAGAGAGAGAGAGAGAGAGAGAGAGAGAGAGAATTTCTATGTAGGAGATAGTTTGTGTGGAAGGAGATAATGTGTGTTTTCATTAGTGTATGTGCGGTGTGTACATGTGTGTGTGTGTGTGCGTGTGTGTGTGTGTGTGTGTGTGTGAGAGAGAGAGAGAGAGAGAGAGAGAGAGAGAGAATTTCTATGTAGGAGATAGTTTGTGTGGGAGGAGAGTGTATGTGCGGTGTGTACATGTGTGTGTGTGTGTGTGTGTGTGTGTGTGAGAGAGAGAGAGAGAGAGAGAGAGAGAGAGAGAGAGTATATGCATGCATATGCGTACATCTGCATCTGTGTAGAATGTGCTTGAGAGAGAGTGAGATGGAGCAAACCTGGAGAGAGAGAGAGAGAGTGAGAGTGAGAGATACAGAATAAAAAGTAGCTTTTAATAAAATATAAATTAAATAGAAAACATATATGTATATGTGTGTATACATGTGTGTGTTTTTATTTACATTTATATATACATACATACATATGTATGTATGTATATATATATATATGTTTGTGTGTGTATGTGTGTGTGTGTGTGTGTGTATGTGTTTAGATGTGTGTATGATATATCTATCTATATATTTAAAAGTGACAACAGCTTATCAGCCATCTCTGTACATTAAAATTTAATCAAAATTAATTAAATTATGTCGACGTTTGTATTTATATTTTTAAATACATGTATATATGTATAAGTATATGTGTCTATGTATAGGTTTATGTATCTAAAACATAATATTGCATATACTATATATTTACATATGTGTATGTGTGCGTGAGAGAGAGAGAGAGAGAGAGAGAGAGAGAGCGCTTCTATGTGTGGGAGAGTGTAAGAAGAGAGAGGGAGTGTGTGCATGTGTGTGTGTGTGTGAGAGAGAGAGAGAGAGAGAGAGAGAGAGAGAGCAAGTGTGTATATGTGTGTGCATGTGTGAGAGAGAGAGAGTTTCAACATTTGAGAGTGTGTACGTGACAGAGAGAGGGAGAAGGTCATGTGCATGTGCATGTGTGTGTGTGTGAGAGAGAGATGGTTGTAGAGATGGAATAGTTCTTTTCTGAAACCTTGGCCGGCCAAAACAATGCGAGGGTGCAATACTAGTGTCTCTTATGTTCCTGGTCGTCAAAGGCATCAGGCACGAAAGAAAATCGGCAAATTGATCGCGCATGATGCAATGATGATACTCCTCTACATTGAAAGAGGGTGTTGAGATAATCCTGCAGGCAATGTCTCGCTAGCTCTCGGTAAGGCTACTGCACGGCAACACACGCTGGCTTGCCTGTGATCGCCAAACCACCTGCCCACAGCTAGTAGGCTCCGATGGGAGCCAAAGAAAGGAGATCTTTGAAGGACAGAAGCTGCTCCAAAATCGTCTTCGCTAGAAATGCTCGATGAAAGTAGCCGGGACTCGTGGGGTGTGAGAATGCTACTACACTGCCAAGGTGGTCTCAAGCAGGCCCCCTCAGGATCCTGAATCAATGGGTTTCTCTTCTGCCACTCTCCGAGATACCAATATGTGAACCTACAAGCTATTCTCCCAAAGCCATTTAACGCACAAGGATGCAATGTCTCTGACCTTGAGGGGAGGGATATGTGGCCCACTTCTCCTCCCCTTGCAACCCACCAGGGAGACGAGTTTCCCCCACCTACGAAGAGAGAGAGAGAGAGAGAGAGAGAGAGAGAGAGAGAGAGACAGCCCTTAGCTTAGATCGTTCATTTCGATGTTCGATCTCACCTCTCTTGGGGCCGACATTGCGAGGGGCTAGCTTAGACTCTAGGTACTTACCGTCGACTCTCTCTCAGAGTCGGCCCTCGTTAGATTTCGGGGTGCCTGCATACGTGGCCTACCAGGGAGACGGGGTTTCCCCCGCCTACGAAGGGGGGGGGGGGGAGAGAGAGAGAGAGAGAGAGAGAGAGAGAGCCCTTAGCTTAGATCGCTCACTTCAACATCCGATCTCACCTCTTGGGGCCGACATTGCGAGGGGCTAGCTTAGACTCTAGGTACTTACTGTCGACTCTCTCTCAGAGTCGGCTCACGTTAGATTTCGAGGTGCCTGCATACGTGGCACCCCGCGGGCCCGGTCACCCGGTCAATGGCCAGTGACGGGCCCATTTGTAGACATATGTCCATAAGGTGTTATGGACATGTGTGTATCACAAGTGTGCATGCAGTGTAACACTTCACCTCTCGTGGCAGGGACCTGGGTTTGAATCCCAAAAAATGCACCGACATTCGGACGTGTTCATAACTCTTTTCCACCACTGTCTAGAGCGAGGCGGTCACCGGCTAGGTGACCGCTCATGCTAGGGCCCGCAGGGTGCCACGTACACAGGCACCCCGAAATCTACCTAGAGCATAATGTGTGTGTGTGTGTGTGTGTGTGTGTGTGAGTGTGTGGAGGACCTGCTCGCCTGGCTCGCCTGCTGGTCTGCTCGACCCGCTCGTCCCTTGTGTGTGAGCACATGTGGTAAGGCGCGCCTGCTTCCTGGTCTGTGTCGGGCCTACAACCCTCTTCGCGACCTTCTAAGGATCCCTTCTTAGCGCACAGAAACACTGTATTATCATCGTCAAACTGCCCTATCTTCCTCTTTTTCGCGACCTGTTTGAGTGTGTAGGAGTGTGTGTGTTGGGGTATAAAGGCATAATGCCCACCCTTATAGTGTGTACAAGCCCATAAGTTATAGTACATAGTACACTTAGTACTTTTAATGTACTAAGTGCACTATGTGTACTAGTGCAATATACATGTGTGATAGGGGAGTCACACACTCTCACTTGATGAGTTGACTTATCCCCACAACTCTCTCTCCCTCTTGTTTTCTCTGTGTATGTCTCCCACATGAATTAACCTAACCCGAATTCTTCCTTCTCCCACACAACTGGTATCAGAGCAAGAAGCGCCTCCCTCCCCTTTTCTGTATCAGATTTCTGTAAGGCGTGGAGTGAGTGAGTGAGGCCGATCTTGTGAGAAACGGAGACAGCACTTACTGCTGAGGCAGAATGAGGTAGTGGGCACCCAAATTGCTTGCGCAGATGCTGTAGCGCTGCTACTCGGCGAAGGCGAGAACCTACCATAAGGCAGCGAAGTGCAGCGTGTGAACGTGGGGAAGCGTTGGTCGACCCCGCTGGCCCAACTACTGAAGCGTGTAGCGGTGGCCACTAGGCGGAGGCGGCATTTAATTGGCGGGCGTCCATATTCAGGCGAACACGCCTACGAGCCAGCCTCTATAGCCGCCAGCTTCGGTGAGAGCAGGCTCCTGGTGCGGTGAACGTGGAGAAGAAGCGACGATCTTTTCAACGAGCACTACGCGGCAACTCTCCAGCTCGATAGAGATCCAAAGGCGGCAACGACGATCAGAGAAAGTACTGATAAGTGCTATGGAGGCCAGGCGGGATGAGGATGCGCTGCTTATCGACTTCCTGTCTTCTGTTGTGGAGTACCTCCCTGTTATTCTCGATAAATTGGCCGAATACTATCTCAACAGAAGCGGATTCCAGTGTCCGGATCTGAGAGTGTTCGCCGTTTGCTGCACGACTCTCTAGCAGCTGAGAACCTACGTTGGGCCACACACGGGCCTCTGACCTGAGTCGAATCAGATTTCTGTAGCAGCACCTCATCAGAGCAAATTCGACGTCCCCCCCTTTCCTGCAAAACAAATTTTCAGAGGTACATGGTTCAATTTTTTTTTTTGGGGATTTGCAATTGAGCAGGTACAATTATCAATTGAGCATGTACAGGTGCCGAATTACTCAATTTTTGAGCAAAATTGGCAAAATTGGGTGACATTGGTCACAATCAGGATCAATTTGCAAGAAATTGAATGTCGAAATTTGGGGCTTTTGATGTAATTGTGCAATTAAGCACTCATACATGCTGTATGATGTGAAAAATCGCGCATTTGGGAAAATTGCAGCAAATTACAACAAATTGCAGTGCAAATCAAGGGGCTTTTGTGCCGATTGGATTGATTTGCATGCAGGCAATCGCATTTGATGCTGTGGATAATGTGTTGATGCCTTACAAGCACTCAATGTGCCTGTAAATCAAGGGGCTTTCATGTATTTGATGTATATGTGGCCAGGGGGAAGCATCGTGAACACTCTGGATGCCTTCATGTGCGTCAATGTACCATGTATGATCAGAAATTGATCTTAAATCAAGGGGCTTTTCAAGTTCGTATGCTTGTTGAGCTTGGCAAAGCAGCAGGCAAGACAATTATGCCTTGAATCCTCAGAAATCAGCTTGCAGTCAAGGGGCTTTTGCCCAATTTTTGTTCGGAACTGTTGTATGCAGTGTTCGGGACTGTAAAAGTCTGATTTTCACTCATTTGGACAGCCAGGAGAGCATTTATTGCTACTGTACCTGCTGGTACAGATTTGGCACAGCTTTGTGCAAGTTTTGGCATGGCTGTACACTGATTTGAGTGAGGAAAAGGTTCAATTTCAGCTGCTGTACTTGCCAGTACAGGTTTGGTACATTATTGGTGAGCACTTAGTACTGCTGTACAGTACTTTGGAAGGGCAACAGAGCACATTTAAGGTGCTGTCCAAAATCTGCAGCAACCAAATTTTGGTGTTTTCATCACATAAAGTGGGAGAAAAGTTGCATTTGTGCTTCCGCAGTGGGAGATAAAGCTTGGGAGAAAAAACTGTGAGCACTTTGTGTGCTTTTGGTGCAGTGTTTGCACATTTTGCAGGGAGTCAGGCATTGACAGGTTGCATTTTGCTATGGCAACCACAGGTGAGAGCTCTTCATTGCTTCATATCAAGAAGCTTGAAGGCTCGCATAATTATGATATTTGGCAAACCCAGTGCTACAATGTGTTGCTCCAGAAAAAGCAGCACAAGCCTATCAAAGAAAGGGGTGTAATGCCCGCTTCTCTTACTGCTGAAGAGTGGGAAGATATGGATGAGCTGGCAAGATCTACTATCATGTTGTCTGTGTCAGACTCATTACTTTTCAGCATTCGTGAAGAGAAGACAGCTTGGGGAATGTGGCAGAGATTGCAGGACTTGTATGCCCAGCAAAGTGCCTCAAGCAAAGTGTATTGGTTGAAGAAACTCATAGGTCTTCAGATGAAGGAAGGGGCGTCTATGACAGCCCATCTAAATGAGTTTAATGGTATTGTCAGCCAGGTCATTAATCAAAAGTTGGCAATGGACGATGAGTTCAAAGCCACTTTTTTGCTGTTATGCACTTTGCCAGAAAGTTGGGACACATTCAGGACAGCCACTAGCAATTCGCATGCTATGCTGTCATATGCAGATGTTGAGGGTGCTCTTCTTCAAGAAGAGATGAACAGGAAAAACAACTCTGTTGGAAAGTCCAATGCAATGAATGCACGTGGGAGATCCCAGCAAAGGGGAAAAAGCCAAGAAAGGGGAAGGAGCAAGTCTCGCTCCAAAAAGGATTTGGAATGCCATTATTGTGGCAAGAAGGGACACATTAAAAAGCAATGCTACAAATGGAAAAATGATCAAAAAGAAAAGGGAAAAGACAAAGACAAAGAGAAAGATGAAGCCAAAGATGTAAAGCCAAAGGGCAAAAGTGGAGTCAAGATTGAAGAAATCAATGTGTCACATGCAGGTGATAGGGAGGATGAGGTCCTATTCACGTCTTCACTTGATGCCCATTCACTTCTTACAGGTGGTCATGGTATGCACTCATGGATCATTGATTCAAGTGCCTCCTTTCATGTCACAGGTTGCAGAAACTTGTTTGTCAGGTATACTGCTGGCAATGAAGGAGTGGTTTATTTGGGTGATAACCATGCATGCAAGATTCTTGGCAGAGGTGATGTGAGGCTTGTGTTTTCAGATGGCTCACAGCTTATGCTCCATGATGTCAGGCATGTGCCTGAGATCAAGAAGAATATGCTTTCTACTCGATAGCTTGATGATGCTGATTATGTTACCACATTTGGTAGTGGAAAGTGGAAAATTAGTAAGGGCTCACTGGTTGTTGCCAGAGGCTCTAAGGTGGACACTCTTTATTTCATGCATGCAGATGTTTGTCACCATGCTAATGTAAATGCAACCGAGCTGCCGGAAATCTCTATGTGGCATAGCCGGTTGGGACACATGAGTGTCAAAGGAATGGAGCAATTGTCTCGTTTGGGTTACTTGCCTTCTCTAAAATTTTCAAGTTTTCAGTTTTGTGAGCATTGTATATATGGTAGGCAACTACAGTGCCCCCACAAGAAAGCTCTTGGACAGAAAGATGCTCAGTTAGAGCTTGTGCATACAGATGTATGTGAGATGCCTCAGCTTTCTTTGGGAGGGGCAAAATACTTTGTGTCTTTTATAGATGATGCCACACGCAAGGTGTGGGTTTATCCTCTTCGTTTGAAGAGTGATACATTCTCAGTGTTTGAGAAGTTTGTTGCTCTTGTTGAGAATCAAACTAGCAAAACACTGAAAGCTTTGCGTTCCGACAATGGTGGAGAGTACATGTCCAAACAGTTTCAGGACTTTTGTGATGCTAAAGGCATCAAGAGGAAGCTCTCTACTCCTTATGATCCTCCACAAAACGGGACAGCAGAGAGGATGAACAGGATCATTCAGGAGAAGGTCCGTTCTATGTTGTCACATGCTGCATTACCTCATGGTTTTTGGGCTGAAGCTGTTATGACAGTCGTTCACCTTATAAATAGGTCACCTAACACGAGGCTTGGTGGGAAAGTGCCAGAGGAAGTATGGACAGGGAAGCCTCCATCATACAAGCACTTGAGAGTGTTTGGTTGCGTTGCGTACGTGCACATACGCAGGGAAATGCGCAGCAAACTTGATCCTAAGTCTCACAAATGCATATTCCTAGGATATGGTGACAGAGGTGAAATGGGGTATAGACTTTGGGATCCCATAAATAGAAAGATTATACGCAGCAAGGATGTCATTTTTTATGAAACATGCATGTATAAGGAGCCTGCAAGGCAACAGGAGCCTGGCAGAGTCATCTTTGATGATGATGGACATCATGGACAACAACAAAGGGCTGTAAATCAGCCATTACAGCAGCAAAACCAGCCCTTAAATGGTGCTGAAAATGGTCCAAATGGACAGCCAGAGATGGCAGAAGATATCCCTATGGATATACCACAGTTAGAGGAGATACCGGGCATGATTTTTCAGCCTTATGGCATGGAACAGGAGCCACCCAATTGGTGATATGCAGGCTGGACAGCAACTTGGTCATTGGGTATGGAGGTCAAATAGACCCTCCAGAGCCCCTGATAGGTTTGTTCCAGGGGTTGACTACTTGATGCTTACTGACTGTGGGGAGCCCTCATGTTATAAGGAGGCTTTACAGAGGGCAGACAAGGCTCTTTGGGAGCGTGCCATGAAGTCAGAGATGGATTCTCTGCACAAAAATGGTACATGGAAGTTGGTGCATTTGCCTGCAGCAGGCAAGAAGGTTTTGCCATGCAAATGGGTTTACAGGCTCAAAGTTGCACCAGATGCAAAGCCAAGATACAAAGCCAGGTTAGTGGCTAAGGGCTTCAAGCAGGAATATGGTGTGGACTTTGAGGAGATCTTCTCTCCAGTGGTCAAAATGACCACACTTAGAGCTGTGTTAGCTTTGGTTGCACATAAGGGCTTCAAGCAGGAATATGGTGTGGACTTTGAGGAGATCTTCTCTCCAGTGGTCAAAATGACCACACTTAGAGCTGTGTTAGCTTTGGTTGCACATGATGATCTGGACTTGATTCAGATGGATGTGAAGACTGCTTTTCTTCACGGTGATCTCCATGAGGAGATATATATGCAGCAGCTAGAGGGTTATGCAGTGAGTGGAAAGGAGAAGCTTGTATGCAAGCTGAAAAAGAGTCTTTATGGGCTCAAACAGGCACCAAGGGAATGGTATCATAAATTTGATACATTCATGAAGTCTCAGAAATTCAGGAGAAGTGACATAGATCACTGCTTATACACCAAGAAAGCTTTGGATGGCAGTCTATTGATCCTCATCTTGTATGTTGATGATATGTTGATTGTCGGGAAATCTCGTAAAGAGATGGATACCTTGAAGCAGAGGCTGCATCAAACCTTTGATATGAAGGATTTGGGTGATGCAAATCACATTTTGGGTATGCGGATACTTCGGGACAGAAATCAGCATGTGTTGTATTTGTCTCAGAAGGAATACATTGGCAAAGTTTTGCAGAGGTTCAATATGGACGGGGGGAAGAAGACTAGTACTCCTTTGCCTCCATATGTGAAACTCAGTGCTATGGACAGCCCACAGTCGGATAGAGACAGGGCTGATATGGCCAAGATTCCGTATGCTTCAGCTTGTGGCAGTCTCATGTATGCCATGGTTGCTACTAGACCGGACATTGCATTTGCAGTGGGAGTGGTTTCTAGATACATGGCCAACCCTGGCAAGAAGCATTGGGAAGCAGTGAAAGGTGTCATGAGATACCTGAAGGGCACACAGGATATGTGCATTTGCTTTGGCAAACAGGATGCATTAGTGCATGGTTACACGGATTCAGATTATGCCGGTCATCCAGATAACCGGAAGTCTACTACCGGTTATGTGTTTACATTCACAAGAGGTGCTGTGTCATGGATATCCAGGATGCAGAAGTGCACAGCCTTATCTACTACAGAGGCCGAGTATATTGCAGCCCACAGAGGCTTGCAAGGAGGCATTATGGCTATCTCGGTTAGTGGTTGATTTGGGTTATACAGGGGATATTCCATTGTTGCATTGTGACAGTCAGAGTGCCATCCAGTTGACAAAGAACCCTGTCTTTCATGCAAAGACGAAGCATGTGGATGTGAAGTATCACTTCATCGGAGAGGTGATAGAGAACAAGCAAATTCAGCTTGTTAAGATTCATACGGATGACAACCCGGCAGATCTGTTGACAAAGAGTTTGCCTCCGGAGCGGTTTGCTCATTGCAGACACTTGATGGGCATTGGATGAGGCCATTTTCAGCCTTGATATGGCCTTGTATATTATCATGTACATGCTGATTTTTTTTTTTTCCTTTACTTAAGGGCACTTTGCCTTTAAGTGGGAGGTTGTTGGGGTAAAGGCATAATGCCCACCCTTATAGTGTGTACAAGCCCATAACTTATAGTACATAGTACACTTAGTACTTTTAATGTACTAAGTGCACTATGTGTACTAGTGCAATATACATGTGTGATAGGGGAGTCACACACTCTCACTTGATGAGTTGACTTATCCCCACAACTCTCTCCCCCTCTTGTTTTCTCTGTGTATGTCTCCCACATGAATTAACCTAACCCGAATTCTTCC
The DNA here is from genome assembly GCF_041138505.1 of Cibotium barometz. NCBI lineage: Eukaryota > Viridiplantae > Streptophyta > Polypodiopsida > Cyatheales > Cibotiaceae > Cibotium > Cibotium barometz. The sequence goes on along the minus strand of NC_141107.1, from coordinate 290,478 downwards.
TTCTCCCACACAGTGTGTGTGTGCGGGTGTGTGTGTGTGTGCGCGCGCGCCTCGCTACAGGTCTCTGTTTTCCCTTCTGTGTAAGATAGTATTCCAATAGCGCTATCCCCCTTTTTTTCTGATTTGTGTCTTCCTGCTGAATCAAATAGTCTCGATGGCAGAAATAAGCAAGTATTATGTCAAGACCTGAACCTAGAAGACAATCAAGGGAAACTCTGCCCCCCATAGCTCCTTCATCTGAAGATGCTTCCTATGTGTTTGACATGTTGAATGAGGATTTTCAACAAAGTAGAAGAGAATGGATACTACCTGCTCCGGAACTCACTTACAAGATGAAGTTGCCTTCTCTTGTGCATCCTCTGAAGAAGCTCTCTCAAACTGCAGTCATCATCTTTTTTCTAGGTAAAATACCCTCGGCTAATGATGTGGGACAATGGGTGAATTCTCTCCTAGGTGGATGCTATGTAGAAGGAGTCTATTTTGCCTCCAGAGGATTTTATGAAGTTCATCTCTTGGATGCATTGACAAAACAAAAGATGCTGGAAATGTCCCCTTTATTTTTTGGTCATCAATGGTGCACATCATGCCTTGTTCTCCTAATAAGGATTATTAGAGTCTCATTAAACATCACTGCCCTGTATGGGTTGAAGTCGTTGATTTTCCAAATTACATGAGAACAGAGCTTCTAGGCTTAGCGATGACATTGGGACAAGTGATCTGTCCCCCTCGTCCCACAGGTAATAAAAATCGTTTTTGCATCTTATGGTATACTGATAGACCAACCCCCTCTTCTATTGCAGTTGAGATTGAGGGTGTTAATTTGGGAAAGAAATATTTTACTTTGAAATGGGGCATTTTTGCTGGAGCTTGTTTCTCTTGTCACAAGTTCGGGCATCTAGCTTCTGAGTGTCCCTCAATCCTTCATCCGCCTCCTCAAGCTGCCATTCCTCAGCCATCTAATAAAGGAGGTCAAAAGACTTATGTGGAAAAGACTGAAGCTAAAGGAGCAAAGCCTTCAGTTCATACAAGGAACCAAGCCAATTCAGCACAAAACAAGGATAAAGGAAAAAGCAAGCTACTGGAAAATAATTCATCTTCTCACGAGGGTTGGCAGAATGCAAAGAAGACGGTGCCTCTCAAACAAAGACCTCTCCAATCTCGTAATTGGGATGCTTCTGCTCCATCTCCTGGTCAACCTTCTACCTCTTCGGACAGCCCCATCTCAAAGGCATGGGTCAATGCAGTTAAGAAGGGTATTCCACTTTGTGAAGAAGATGATCTAGTCAAGGAATTGGATTCTGAGGGTCAGCAAGACCCTGTGGCAATGGCAGAGGCCTGATGCCTCCCTTTCTCTTTGAGGACTGCTCATCTCTTGTACATATTTTCATGCGTACTTCTCTTAAATGTTTTTCTTATAACATACAGGGCCTCTACAATCAGCATAAATGGAGGCTCCTATGGCATTATATAAATAATACTCACCCAGATGTTGTGTGTCTCCAAGAGCATAATCAGCATTCTTTTGCTGGCCAGCATGGATTCTTTTCAGGATATGATATATTTTATGCAGGATCTGGACAATTCTCTGGGTTGTGTATTTTAGCCAGACATGATCTGCAGCCCTGTGTAGCATATAATGATCTTTGTGGCCGATGGATGATTATCCAATGTATGATCAATGGAGAGATTTTTGAAATAGGCTCCTTGTATGCCTCTCAAATTTCAGCTTCTAGAGCTCAAATGTGGGACTCCATAAACCAATATCCTTGGTCCTCAAATGCTCTACTTTGTGGTGACTTTAATAATTCTCCTCACTGGAAGGACAATACCACACATAAATCCCATATGTTTCCCTCTAAAATCCAGCAATGGGAACATATGACTTCATCACTTCATACTGCAGATTTATGGACAGCAACTCACCCTTCGGTTTTGGGATTCACATATCATCATAATGCTTTTACAGAATATTGGGCCAGGCTTGATAGATGGTATCTTATTCATGCTCAGCAATATGATGATTATACATGTCAAATGTGGACTGATTATTCTCAACAACTATCTGATCACACTCCACTTTGGCTCAACCTTTCATTTGGTATGCCTCTGGATGATATTCAGCTCTCTTTAGTCAGACATTTGCAGGTTAATCAATTATATCTTTCTCATGAAAAATTCCAGCAAATGATCAGATTGGCTTATAAGCCGTTGTTATCCCATGCTCAGGAGGATCTGGATTTTGCTTGGAACTCTTTTGTACATCGTATTCAAAATGTCATTAAGGATTATGGAAGATGGTACATGGCAGAAACCAAACAGCATATCCATTGGGCAAAATCATACAAGCAGTCCTTGGTACAGATTAGCCATCAAAGGTCTCTTTTTGCTTCTGAACAGAATTCATTGTCTTGTGCTTCTTCCATAATTGATGCTAATGATAAACACAAGCTTTCCAAATGGCAGACAAAGGCTAGAGTTAAACCTATGCTAGATAAGGGTTGCTCCTTGAAATCTTTCTTTCGAAATTTACACACGTACAGACAAAGTCAATCTATCATGAGAGTCACGAAACCCGATGGTCTTTGGACCCAGACTTTATCGCAGCTAGAAAAACAGTGTCTGGATCATTTTCAGCTTCTTTTTTCTCTACCATCTTCTTCTACACCTCAGGCTGCATTGGCTCGGAGCAAATTTATTGAGCTTGTTTCTCCTATTGTTTCTTTGCAAAAAGCTTCAATGCTGGAAATGTCCTTTTCAGATACTGAATTGGATGAAGCCCTCAAGCATTTGGGTAAACATAAATCCCCAGGCTGGGATGGTTTGACGGTTGAATTTTTTGTAGCCTTTTGGGTTGAATTGAAGGGTCCAATCTTGAAGCTCATTAATGTAGCCTGGCAACATCAACATCTTCCCTCAGCTTGGAAGCATGGTCTGGTTAAGCTTCTGCCCAAAAAACCTCTGTGTGAGACAATGGATGACTGGAGGCCTATCACTTTGATGCCTGTTATATATAAACTTATTGCTAAAATGTTGGTACATCGGATAAAGGATATCCTTCATGATGGACTTCATCCCAGGCAATATGGTTTTGTTCCGAGAAGGCATATACATGATAATATCTCCAATACTCTCATTGCAATGGAATATGCAAAATACTCTGCTCAAGATGTCTTGGTCATGCAGGTGGATGTGGCAAAAGCATTTGATACGGTACAGTGGGATTATGTTTCTCAAATCATGTCTAAACTTGGTTTTGGGCCAAAGCTAGTTAATGTCATATATTGGCTTTACTCAGATTCCACTGCTCAATGCTTTATAGGGAAACATTTATCTGAGTCTTGGACTCTAGAACGATCAGTTCGACAGGGATGCCCTCTCAGTGCTTTGTTCTATGCTATTGCTTCACATCCTTTGCTTCTTTATATGGATCATCTGGTTAATACTAGACAGTTAGAGGGGCTTCAGATTTCTGGTTCACGCCTTTCATCGCACAGGCTTATGCAGATGATTCATTCTTCATGCCAAAGAACAGTCCTCTGGAGCTTCGCCTATTGATGGATACTCTTTCAGATTTCAGATTGGCAGCTGGTCTAAAAATTAACAAAACTCTTACCTCTCAAGCATTGTGACTGGCATGCTATCCTGTGGCCCGGCCAGATTATTTATCCAGAAAGCATAGTAAGACATTTGGGTTATCCTATTGGCTGGAAAATAAAAAATAAGCAACAAATATCTTGGGTGCTAAACAAAATTAAGGACAAATTAGAATATTGGAAGATCTCCACTTGGCCATTGCACGTACGGCTTCGAATTGTTCAGTCCATTGTTCTGGCTTATGTCCAGTTCTACCTTCCTCTCTTACATTGGTCATCTCGAGATCTTTCTTCTTTTATGTCTCAAGCCATGGAGATTTTTTGGAAAACTAAGCTTCATAAAAAAGCTTTAAGGTTGCTCAAAATGGACCTGCTTTGCTCACCAAGAATGCATGGTGGTTTGAATATTATAAACATCAAATTTCATGTGCTGGCAAGAAAGATCACTATGCTCAAAACCTTTTTTCAACAAGAGCAGCCTTGGTCTATCATGTTGGCAATTTTGTGTGGTTAGATGCGCACAAATGCTTATGGTCATTGGTTAGTTGATCCATCGGAAGTAGTACTTGGCAAATTTCAAGGTAAAATCCCTGGTTGTCCATTTTCTACTTCCTTGATTCAGGATTGGAAGAAAGTGCTCTCTCGCATCAAATGGTCTCCCCATCCTGCTTCTATAGCTTCCTCGCTTCGAATGGAAAGCATACATTGGAGTGCTGTTTTTTACTCTCCCCTTGCTGTACAACAACCAAGAGCTTACAATCTTATGAAGTTGGGCATCCGGTTCATTGACGACGTGGTAGATACTCGAGGGCAAATTCTTTCTTTTCCGGCAGCATGCCAACAATACAATCTTGGGATACATCATAGATCTATATGGAAAGCTATTGCAAATCTCTTACACCCTTTCATTCCGATTCCAACATTGGATGTAAGAAACAAGCTTCAAGATTGGCATCTTTAGTCTTCAAGTTCAAGATTATCCTCTCAGCCTTTGCATTTATTGACTTCTATACAGGCTTATCGATTGATATTACCTCCTCCATGGATTGCTCATCATGCTAATTCTCTTTGGCATCTGGATAAGTCTTTAGCTTGGTGGAAAGGAAAACTGACATTGATATGGAAGTTGAAAATGCCATTGAAGCAGAGACTCTTTCTTTGGAGATGCATTGTCGGTATTTTTCCAGTGGGAGTGAAATTGGCTCAAAGAAGGATTGCCTCTCCTCTTTGTCCAAGATGTCGTCATACTACTGAGAGTATTCCGCATTTATTGTGGTCTTGTTCATATTCCAGAGACCTTCTGAACAAGATCTCCTATTTTTTATCTCTCAGATTTCCTGCACACAGGTTCTACAGGTTTTTCTGGATGTTTGGCACGTTATCAGCTTCTTTGTCACAGTATTCTCTTTTCTTCCATTGGATCAGATACTGGGCCTTATAGACCCTCTGGCTACAGCGAAATCATGCATATCTGAATTCGCCCCTTCATCACCCTTTTATGAGTTCTTCCGAGCCTCTTTACGGCAATCCTTATATGATGCCGTACATGAGGAAGATTTGGATGTTTCTTGTGTTCAGCTTTTCTTTTACTGTTTCTGATGGATAGGGCATAGGCTCTTTTCTTGAGCACTGCCCTGTGCATACAACTTTTTTACTACTGTTTTTAAGTTATGGGGTTTAGACATCCTCTTGATGTCAAACCCTTTTGTACATTTATGATATAATGCAATTTCAACTGGTTTTACAAAGAAAAAAAGTGTGTGTGAGGCTCCATCTTTATGGTATAAGACTACACTACATGGTCTTAAAGGTATTTACATGGTCAATACACGTAGTGCCATTTGTTATCTCCACGCAAGTATGATGCCAAAAAAGAGAAAAAATTAGAGGTAGGGATCGATCCCAAAAACCTATTTCCAATGTCAACAGACAGACAATAAACTGGTGAGAAAAGAATGAAAGAATAAGAGCCTATTGTTCATTCTTCCCCAACCATTCAAGATGGTGTTGCACTGCAGCTGTTCAGAGGAGCTCTGTGATGTGCATTATACTGAAGCTTCTTTCATGTAACTTCTCTGCATCACGAGACCTCAAACATCCCCTGATTTGGAAGGGGAACAACAGCCGGCTGTTGTGTACACACAGGATAAGGATAGTTTCGTACCTTCACCTTTCATGGTTGTACCAAAGGATGAGATTCTTCAAGGACCTCTCCACTTGACACCCGTGGAAGGTGTGGCGCGAAGCCCCTGCCCCCAAACACGGGGCGCATGTATGAATCATCGAATTTCCGCCAAAAATGATGCACTGTAGAAGACGTTGGAGTTCTCAGCAGCATTCGGAGACTGCTACTTGTCCCCACATTGTCAGGCTGTGCTGATTCACCATGTTCGAGAAAAGGCACTTGAAGCTCTGAGCTAAATGAGGCATCTTTGGGAGTAGTTGGTTCTGAAGTGTCACCCAATAACCTGAGATGTGGCGGAAGTAAGCATAGAACCAATGGCTTTGTCAGCAGTCCAAAAAGCTGCACAACCATAGCAATACAACAAGGACAAAGAGGGTCGTAAACAGTTACTCTGATCTACTTCAAACCTTAGTATATGCTAGAAGCAGATCTATCCAGGGGCTTACCACTGTACTGAAGAGGACGACAATTATGGTACTGGTGACCATTGTTGCATCGATTGAGCTTGTGGCTGTGAACTGCAAGAAAAAAAAAACATGCATTCTTACTGACCACTGTTCTAACTTCCAGTTACTCAACTAATTTAACTAACTAATTAGAATGCCTGTTCAGCATTGAAAAGTTTTGTGAGGCTTACATTATTGTAGGCCAAGGCAATAGAAACAGCCCCCCGCATAAGGCCAGCCCACCAGATAATCACCTGTGCAAATAAAGGTATAATTTCATTATATTTGGAGTGTTCAGACAAAATCCTCAAAAACTGCAACACATTAACACAACTACTCAAAGGAAAATGCAGCCCCAAATTTTTAAAAACTCAAAGAAATTTGGTTCCAGCAATGTGTATCAGGTCATGCTGAGATACCTATATAAGATGAAGTTACCTGCTGGCGGGCACTAATTTTGGTACCAGGAGCTCGCCGAACCAAGTTCGACAAAGCAGATAGGGGAAATACAAATGCTGCTCTGCCAATCAGAACTACCAAAATCAAAGTTGCTGAGAGTCCAGCTGAAGTTGCAGCACTGCACGGACGACATTATTTGAAGATAGAATAAGTGGTCAAAAAGTGTGTTGCCCCACGTTTTTCTCATATAACTTCAAATATTTGCCAAAGAATTTGTATCAACTATAATGCTTACCTTACATCTGTCCTCCTCCATTTGTCTTTGTCCAGAGCATCCATACCAACATAGAGAAATATAAAGGTCTCGGCAATGAAGGACAGTGTCGCAAACGTATGCCTGCAATAAAGCATAAAGCATTTGACTACTATGAACAAAGTTGACCTCCAAAATCATATAATTGGCTACCCAACAACCACACACAAGTACCCTGATCATAAATCATTGCCAAATTATTTCCCTCACCTGGTAGTTATTTTTGAGCTCTCAGTCACATTGTGCCAAGTATAGTGAGACATGACGATGCCACAAAAAAATACGGTAAGGATCCCACTTAGGTAAAGCAGCTGAAAACAGGAAACCAACATAAGCTTGGCAACTAACACTTTGAACACAACATATTACGTGCACATAGATGGCATTTCAGGTATCAGCACCACTGCTTGAAAGTTCACCTCAGCAAGCATGTAAGAAAAATAGGCCATTAGGATCATAATGGCAATTTCTCGATCAGTTGAATGCCTGCAGCCATTGAACATGCCTAGTCAAAAACAAGCCAATAAAAACACAGTTTCGAATGACAGATGCATGCTTTTTCAGTAAGTCAAGTTTCTTTGATGTTTGTATGTTTTCTTGATTGATTCAAAAAATTTACCCCATTTTGTTAAAGCTTAAGAAGCATGATCTAGATAGTGCAACTGAGGTTTTGTTTTGTCATTTCAACTTGAACTAGTTCAAAGTTCAAGCTTGTGGTAGCAAGATCAAGCGACATCCTTAATTCAGATTAAAAATACCACACAAATCAAGAAAATCCCATTTTCTTCTTGCCCATTCACCAATTGGCATATCAGCTTCTTTTATCCGAAGATTCCAACTCTATGAAAACGCACATGAGAAATTCTATCGTCTAGGCTACTCACTCCACCGTGCACACTCAGCAATGGCCACATTGAGATAGTCTGTCACTCACGGACTCTGTTAGAAGCCAAATTTGGACACAAGACCTTGTACACCTAACCATACACACAAGAAAACCCGTTTTGTCCCTATGAAGCACAAAACAGATGAAACGAAACTATACACTCCCAATTGAAACACCATTTTGCTCAAATTTGAGTTTTTCCCAATTTGATTTTCTTACAAAAACTTATTCTTGTCCTCTTCTTTGTCTCCCCCCTCAGTGCTCACTTTCTTCTTCTCTCCATCTCAATTCTCTTAAAAAACCCGTAAACATGAAACGATGAAATAGATGAAACGTTTCTTGTGGCTAAGGGTAACAGTCCCGAAATTTGACTTCTTGGCCAATTTCACCTAATTTCACATCCAATTGTTGAAATTTCTTACAAGTATTCCACTAGCTCTTCAATTTTCCCCAATTTATAAATCCCAATTTCATACTTTGAACCTCGATGTTCGAAACACCATTTTACCCAAATTCAACTTCTTGGTCTTTCCCAATTTGATTTGACTAGTGTCACTTCAAGACCTCTTCGTTTTGTCCATAGACAAAACGAAACATGTCGAAACTGTAGGAGATATAGACATTAGTAGTGGATATGTATGTAGAAATTATTAGTTATTAGTGCTAGTCACTAGGCACTTAGTTTATTTGAGATTTCTATACCTTAAGAGTCACTTCTATGCTTTAAGGTGACACATGGCACATTACACTTGGACCCTTGGTCCTTAGATGTAGGGGTCACCTTCTACTTTTATTGCTATGAGATTCTCTCATACATCTATTATGTGAGAGATTCCACCACCAACCTTTCTGCCTTTGGTTTTAATGTACAGCTCTATGTGTGCTTGTTGCTAAAGACAAAAAGGTTTCCATTGCTCTCTCTTGCAACATTTGGTATCAGAGCTTGTTTGCGAATCTGTGATTGTGGTGTTGTACCATTTGACCAAGTGACGAGACAGTGCTGTGTTGGGTGGCAATCAAGGCGGGCACCATGTAGTGATGTTGAAGTGATGCACAGCCAACAAACGAAAGCACCAACTGTGTGGGGTGGAAAGGGAGGGCCATGACTGAGAGGAGGGCTCTTGGAGGTATATGAGAAAGCTGTAGTGATTGGAGTAGGGAGAGGGAGTGATCTGACAAGGGATGGACAACTGAGAGGAAGATGCGGATCGGTTGGTTGCCTGACAGGTGTGGACCGGGGCATAAGGCGGATCATCTTCAATGGAGCCAAAGCTGGGAAGTGGAGGAGGACACGGGGGAGTGAGGCCCAGGTGAAGCAGGTGTGACTGAGGGAATGGTGCAGCATGTGGCCACCAAGGGCAGTGCCGTCGTGGTAGTAGCGGCACCCAGGGAGGTAGGGGAGGATAGGCTACCAAGAGAAGCCAATGATGAAGAGATGGTGAGAGTGGACGCAGAGGTTGTGAAAGATTCCATGTTGTGGAGTGTGATGACGAGCACCACCAGACGAGGTGCCAATTCGTACCAATGAGATTAGTGTGGGACGGCCCGATGGAGCACAACACCTAAGGAGAGGCGAGGGTGGGGCTGTTTGCAAGCTGTGGCACAGCGGGCGTCCTGACGAGCCCGATGGAGCATAGCACTGATGGAGAGGGAAATGGTTGGGCTGGGAAAATGTCATGACCCTGTGAAATTGGTACAGCGTAAGTGTGGGCATGGTGGTCGGTGAGCAAGATAAACATTTAATTGTTCATACTTGGGTGCCCGGACAAAAAGTTAACTTGTGGACATCCCCAAGTGTGAAGGGGGACCAAGGGATTAAAGTTATTAAAGTTTATAACCTTGGGTGACCCCTAGGAAAGTCTTAATAAACTTTATGAGGGCCCCTAGGATAAGTTTGGGGAGGGTTACTCCACTTTTGGAAGTACACGCTTCTCTCTATTCTCTCTCTAGTTTTTTGGAAAAAGAGAAGCGTGAGGCACACTGCAAGGCGTGGGAGATTTCTGAAAAAGAAACGTATATAGCAGGCTGCAGGGCTGCGCCTCTCCTATGCATGCTTATTGGAAGGGACTGTAGGCGGGCTGGACTGGACAGAGTTACGCAGGTGCTTGCTCACTCTCTCTCTCTCTCTCTCTTCCTTTGGTGACAGTCAGACTGTTCGTGGGCTGGACAGAGGGGTAGTTGACAGTAGGCTCTTGCCGTGTGAACAGCAGGCTGGTTGGGCAAGTTGCAGGTGATGCACAGGGGCTGAACAGCAATTCCCTCTCCTCTTTGCAACTGGCTGGCTGCAGGTACACACGCAGGCCCTTACTCTCTCTCTCTTCTCCCTCCTGGCGACTGACTGACTGCTGCAGAGGAACACATGACTGAACTACACATGGACTGAAGTGTAGAGAACTGCAAGGACAGACTGCACTTTCCTTCTCTCTCTTTCTCTCTCTCGTGGAGGGTGACAGGTTGCAGGAGATACAGAGAAGAGGAGTGTTGCAGAGCAAAGACAGCCGACTATTGTCTCTTTCCTTCTATCTCTTTTTACAGGCTTGTGGGCGGTGTCAGACGCACACGGGTCCAAACTCCTCTTTCTTCCGGCTCGTGGGTTGTTCGGGAGTGTCTCTCCTGGTCCCTTGTGAGAGGAGGGATTTGCAGCCTAAGAGGGCAGAAACAGGAGTAAACTTTGGCATGTTTCTTGGGAAGAGTTTACGCGCTAATATATGGCTGTGTTTCTGGCTATGTGCATGGGCCAGTTAGATGCGTATTCAAGGCCTCGTGGATGTACTATCTTGGCTGATTAGAGGTGAATAATAGTGTGGTGTTTTGGGACACAGGACTGTGTGAAACCTCTATACTAAGAGGTCATGAGGATTGGCAAATTAGACATGCATATGTATAAGCCAGGCCATGATGTATTCAATTAAACTCTTCCATTGAATTTGAATAAAGAAATACCGAAAGGGGCACCAAGCTTTGGGGCCAATGGGTGTCATTGTTCTTTTTGTGTAGGAGCACTCTAGCTCCCTTTTTATCTGTCATATTTGCTGGATTACAATTGTGTTTGGGTGACTGCTAGTCTACCGCACTTTGGTTTCTACTAGAGGCCGGTTTCAAGGTTCCGTTGGGAAGAAGGTACCACCCATTTTGCACACAAAGGATAAGATCTTTGAGGCTAATCAATATGTGGAGAACATGGATGAAGCTAATCGGAGAGTTAAGTTGGCACTCCAAAAACTCAGCAAAAGCAAAAGAAAGCAACAGACCGTCACAGACGTGCATTAGAGTTTGCATTGGGTGATTGGGTTCTTTTGCAATTTGAGAAAGCTAGGCTCAAAAAGATGAAAGGTAAAGAGCGCTTATTCCCTAAGTTGAGCATGCGCTATTATGCACCTTTTCAGGTATTGGAAAAGATTGGTGAGGTAGCCTATCGTTTGAGGCTACCAGATCACTGGAGGATTTACAATGCATTTCATGTGAGTCTACTTAGACCTTTCCGTGGGGATATGCCTGAGGATGTATCAGATGAGGCTCAGTCGGAAGTTGAGAAACTTGATGAGGTTCTTATTCCAGAGCAGATACTAGCACATAAGGAAAGAAAGGTACGAGGTAAAGTTTCCCCTCGCTATCTTGTGAAGTTCAAGAACTATTCACCAATGGATGCGAAGTGGTGGATGGAGGAGGGTGACTTAGCAGATTCACCTCAAGTATTGCAGCTTTATCTCAATGCCTTTGAGTTGGAGCCAACTCTTGCTACGGCTCATTCAGGTTCAGCAGAGCATGGGTCTGGAGCATTGCCTGATGCTCAAGAGGGAGGTAGCACCTCCACTCCTTTGATACAGACAGGCTCAAATGACATCTAGAGATCATTTGGTGCATCTTTTGTCTCACCCGAAGGTACTGATGGCTGACAGTACATCTGCTTATGGGATTTCTATGATATATGTGTACTAGAGTCACATTGGATGTAGTGGTTGTGTATGGTTCACAGTGGTATACAACTTGGACTATTACTACACCATTGGTTTGTAGTAGTGAACATTGCTACATATGGAGAGATTGGGACGTTGATCTTGCCATATTGTACTTTTCACTTTGGATGTCTTACTGTATCACCAGATTGCAATCGAGGACGCTTGCCATTTTTCAAGGGGGGGTATGTCATGACCCTGTCAAATTGGTACAGTATTAGTGTGGCCATGGTGGTCGGTGAGCAAGATAAACATTTAATTGTTCATACTTGGGTGCCCGGACAAAAAGTTAACTTGTGGACATCCCCAAGTGTGAAGGGGGACCAAGGGATTAAAGTAATTAAAGTTTATAACCTTGGGTGGCCCCTAGGCATAAGTGGCCCCTAGGAAAGTCTTAATAAACTTTATGAGGGCCCCTAGGATAAGTTTGGGGAGGGTTACTCCACTTTTGGAAGTACACGCTTCTCTCTATTCTCTCTCTAGCTTTTTGGAAAAAGAGAAGCGTGAGGCGCACTGCAAGGCGTGGGAGATTTCTGAAAAAGAAACGTATATAGCAGGCTGCAGGGCTGCGCCTCTCCTATGCATGCTTATTGGAAGGGACTGTAGGCGGGCTGGACTGGACAGAGTTACGCAGGTGCTTGCTCACTCTCTCTCTCTCTCTCTCTCTTCCTTTGGTGACAGTCAGACTGTTCGTGGGCTGGACAGAGGGGTAGTTGACAGTAGGCTCTTGCCGTGTGAACAGCAGGCTGGTTGGGCAAGTTGCAGGTGATGCACAGGGGCTGAACAGCAATTCCCTCTCCTCTTTGCAACTGGCTGGCTGCAGGTACACACGCAGGCCCTTACTCTCTCTCTCTTCTCCCTCCTGGCGACTGACTGACTGCTGCAGAGGAACACATGACTGAACTACACATGGACTGAAGTGTAGAGAACTGCAAGGACAGACTGCACTTTCCTTCTCTCTCTTTCTCTCTCTCGTGGAGGGTGACAGGTTGCAGGAGATACAGAGAAGAGGAGTGTTGCAGAGCAAAGACAGCCGACTATTGTCTCTTTCCTTCTATCTCTTTTTACAGGCTTGTGGGCGGTGTCAGACGCACACGGGTCCAAACTCCTCTTTCTTCCGGCTCGTGGGTTGTTCGGGAGTGTCTCTCCTGGTCCCTTGTGAGAGGAGGGATTTGCAGCCTAAGAGGGCAGAAACAGGAGTAAACTTTGGCATGTTTCTTGGGAAGAGTTTACGGGCTGATGTATGGCTGTGTTTCTGGCTATGTGCATGGGCCAGTTAGATGCCTATTCAAGGCCTCGTGGCTGTACTATCTTGGCTGATTAGAGGTGAATAACAGTGTGGTGTTTTGGGACATAGGACTGTGTGAAACCTCTATGCTAAGAGGTCCCGAGGATTGGCAGATTGGACATGCATATGTATAAGCCATGAATGGCCATGATGTATTCAGTTAAACTCTTCCATTGAATTGAATAGGTAATCGTGGCCGACGGGGGGGTCAAGGGTGTCGGGCACGCTAGAGTGCAGAGGCTCAGTCCGAGGTAACTCCTCTCGGGCAAGTCTAGAGCAGCTCGCGGAGGGTCCACAAGATCCACTATGTCGGTGTCCACCTCTTGGGTCCGGAAGAAACTGGTAATGATTGGCTGGCGAGGGAGGGGGCGGGGTGGCTGGGGCCGAGGCTCTCTCAAGAAGGTGTCCCTGTGTCTGCGGAGCTCAAGCAAGAAGAGTCTCTAGGTCTCCGTATGGGAAGGAAAATATGCCACAAATTTATGAATAAATTGCATAATTGCAACATGATCACACTAACCATCATACTTAAATTTGGTTGCGCTCCTATGACGGTGGTGGTTGAGGCGGTGGAGAAACTCGGACCTTGTTGGAAGAATTGACAGCAAGCTTGTCTGCATGAATGCAGTTGCATAGCATCTCGCTCAAGCCTTTGTTGGTATTCTCCAACTGCTTGGTCTGTCCATCATTGGTCTTCTCTAGCTTGTGTTTGGTGTCCTCAGCCCCTCGTTGATCATCACGTCGGGCTTCTTTGGCCCTTCATTCTTCAACCTTTTTGGCTTCTTTTTGCATTTGTTGCTCCATGATGAGGAACAATCTTTCAAGTTTTGAGAGTTCTTTCGGCTTTTCAACTGCTTCCCTTCTCTTTAGCTTCTTTTTTTTGGCTCTTTCTGCATCTGCATTTGCTTCTTTAGCCTCAATTCATTGCCTAAGCAATCTGTTTTGTTCAAAGATTGCTTTGACGAAATCTTCACTGAATTGCATAAGCGTTTTTGTGGTGGTGGTGTCTTCTTTGTTGATCTCTCCTTCCATATCTTCTTTGTAGTTTTCTGAAGAAGTCCCTCCTAACATTGTGGAGGCTGGGTGGTTTTCCTGACCGCAGTTTTACCATCCACGGAATGCTCTCACTATTGGGTAGCTAAGTTGGGTCACAACCTAGAGCTCTGATACCAATATAGCATGCAATAGGTTGGCCATGGTAACGCACAACAAAGCCTTCTTCAAACTTGTGAGTTCAAACACGTTTCGCTATCCATTAACAATGAAAGCGTAAATCTTTTTCAGACCTAACCTATTGGGAGAGTCGGGATTCGAACCTACGTAGATAATCCACTTTACTTTGAGAGAGAAGAGTAGAGAGAGAAGATAGATTGAGTCGTCCCAATTACCCACTGAAGCGCCACCTCCCTGCATGCAGGAGTATTTGCTTGTATTTCTTTGGAGAACTTTGTACAATGGCAATGAATGATGACTGAGGACTTCCCAACACAAGGACGAGGAAGACTGAACACATGCTGAACCGTATGCTGTCCAAGACATTTTGAATATCTCTTCAATGACCACTATGCAAGCCCAGAACTGCTGAGGGATGCACATATGCTGGTTGAATGCCGAAGATGATCTTCACTGGTATCAATCCTAGGTAGAGGTGGTCTATACTGGGTATGAGGAATATCATGTGGCATGCAGAGCACACTTTTGCATATCATCAAGGCAGTGTCTTGATCCTTGACCTCAAAAAATATTTGTGGACCAGACTGAATGAGCAAAGCAGTAGAGACGTAAGTAACATAAATGGTCTCCCAACCAATGACCATGGCGTTGTCAAGTGATTTCGTTAATTGGGACTCAAGTCTGAATTCGCTCACACATTGGTGGATCCACGAACAACTCAATAGTCGTGACTTCACAGACCCTAATCGTGACGGTTTTTTTCAAGCACTTTTTTGTAAAACCCCTAAATAATAATCTTTAATTTTTCGAGGTCTTTGCCAAATAGTGATGGAATCTAATTATTGCATGCTCTTACTCTTTCACATGCGTGTATAGATCTTTTTAAAACAGTAAAGAGATCATATCTAGTTTTACCATGAACTCTAATGTTATAGCCACTGGTCTTGTCGGAAATTAGCATAACCTAGGACATGGTGCCGAGTTAGGTGGTCTTGTAGTGATGGTCATAATCCAAGATGCCTGGGCTGAGGTTTTTGAATGGCCTATAGACACCCAATGGAGCTAACTACGGAAGCCAAGGAGAAGGATTGGGTGTGAACATGGTGGTATCTTTCATCCTTGACTTTGCATGGATTAGATTGACCCTCTAGTTGACCTAAGCTTTGCCCTTAGTATTCAAAAGAATTTAGTTGCTTCAAGGCTCGGTTGTAGGGTGAAGTTGGCCATTCCACCTGTGATCATGCTTAACGGGGTTTTAAGCGGGGTGTGCTCAAGTGGTATGGGACACCAGAGTGTATTCCCATGGAGGATCTCCCGAGGCTTCGTGGGTTTCTTATCTAGGACTCAAAATCCTCTAGCATAGTCAACCTCTGGTAACGATGAGGAGCAATGCTAGTCTGTGAGTGACAACAACATAAGGGACTTTCTTCGTTGTCCGAGCATTGGCATGTCACTCGTAGTATGACAAGATTCATGCTTCATCACATGCTCTCTTTTGATTGCCAAATAATATTGATGCATATAGATACATGAGGCAGCCCGGAATCATACATGAGAAAGATGTGAAGTTCGTAACTTCTCGATCTTAGACTAAATGTCTAGACCAGTTGAAGGTTAGAGCGTTTGATATTGCAAGGTGGACAGAATTCCACACGGTTTATCAGGACTTTGGAGTCATGTGGATTTTCTACTTGTTCGTTAAGGTCTAACCCATGGACATGTTAGGGGTAGAATATGTTATAACCATTGTCCTTCGAGATCTCTATTAATGGGATTGCGTGGACCTTTGGTAACCTTAAGTTCATTCCAATTTGGTGGGGTGAAAAGTAGTTGGACGCTTAGTGTCGTCTTTAGGCTATTCAAGGACATGAACATACAAAAAATGGGGAATTTTATGCTTGCCCTAAAGTAGACATGCGTATCTACTAGTTATGTGTGAAAACACAATCTCCGCTCAGTCTTAGATAAGGATTGGACAAGGGAGATCTTGTGGTTGGAATATTGTACAAGAAGTACATGGCACTAGGACTTGTTTGTGCATTAAGTGAACTAGTGTTTTGCTAACAACTAATGCAAGATGCCATTTGGTATGACAGTCGAGTTGTGATGTGGGTCTGTCCTAGGGTTGTTATGGTAGCACTGGATATCCTATTGGGATTCAGCTCTTTGATGAGAGTTGGATTGACAGTAAGCAATCGGATCTTTATAGCAGGGCCTACAAGAGGTGTTCCGACCCTGTGTTTTTCTCTTGACAGTAAGCAATCGGATCTTTATAGCAGGGCCTACAAGAGGTGTTACGACCCTGTGTTTTTCTCTTGACAGTATGCAAATGTACACGGGGATATGGTGGACAGTGTGAATGGCATCAGTTTGAGGCAATAGCTTCATGGACCGATTGGTTCAGTTCTTGGGGTCAAAGGTGACCCTAGGTATTAATAAGGTCTTTTTTTTATAAGCTTAGAGGGGACAAAGGTTTAAAACCTTTAAAAATATAAAAGAACACCCTTTTTAAAGGTCGTGGCCCTTTAGGGAAGAGTTACGCTATTTTTGGAGGAGGCTTCTTTTGGAAGAAGTCGACTGCAACTCCACGTACAGTGCTTTTTCCTGGCGGGCAGGGCTGCATGCTGAGGTTGGGGCTCTCACGCTTTTGGATGGCTAGTCACCAGGGAGCACAAGCAGTTCATAGAGCTGCAGTGCAGGGCTTGCTCTCTCTCTCTCTCTCGATAAGGGAAATCCCCAAGAGGATGCAAAAGCTCTTGCAACAAAAATTGGAGCCACTGATGTACCCATTACTGGAGCATGGAGTAGGCAGAGATGAAACCAAGGCGAAGATATTGATCATCAGGTTTGGTGACTTGAAGAAGAAGAAGGCCTTCCTCTCCAAAAGGATGGCCCTTAAGGGGGAAAAGATTTATTTGGATGAGGACCTTACACTGGCACAGATAGCACACCGGAAGGAACACATGCCGCGTGTGCTTGAGGCAAGGCAAGAGGGGAAATGGGCGGTATATAGAGATGGCCGAGTCATCATTACGGAGAGGAGTCCCGCTTGACGGTGCGCAGCCTATGAGACCTTGCAATTCACAGTGTGGAATTGCAACGGAGCCCTTAGAACAAATGCACGATACTTTGAGGATACTTTCAGAAGTGATACTGCTATGTATAAGGAGACCCATCAGTGCACAAACAAGAGGCTTCCTAACGTACGGGATTATAGATGGGAATCAGTTTTCCGCCCTCAGCCACGCACAGTGGGAGGTACCACAGGATCTGGAGGAGTGGCAATACTTTACAGGGAGGAGCTTCGTGACAAAATACATGTGGTACATAGAGATGCAGATGCGAGGTACATGTGGGTCCGAATATGCAGAGGGACTCCGCGAGCTATATGTGGCGGTATGCTACTTTACCCTAGCCCACTCCAGGTTTGCACCATCAAGAGAGTCGCTCTATATACCATTATATGATGATATCATGAGGTTTGCCAGCATGGGAGACTTTAATGCACGTACAGGCACAGAGCAGATAGAGCTATATGATACTCAAGAGGCTATGTACCGGGAGATCACTGCAGAGGATGTAGGGTTGCAGAGATCAGCACAGGATGAGGGGGAGATTACAGATTATGGTAGGCATTTTCTCACACTCAGGAGTGTACATGGGTTGGTCATATACAATGGCTTATTGAGATGGCTAGGATCAGATGCTCTCACACACTGGAACTCTAAAGGGGGAGCGAGCACAGTGGACTACTTATGGGATCTCCTTCATTGATACCTGATGTGCAGGGTTTCACGATTTCCAGTAGGCCCATTGGCATAGCAGCCGATCATGCATACCTGAGTTTCACACTAGTAGGTAGATCCCCGAGAGATGGGCCAGCCACTCATCTACCTAGGTACCCAAGATATCAGTTTACACGTGAGACAGTTGGGGTTTATCGAGATGCAGTATCTGATAGCTTGTTCACTTTAGACACGCATAGCCCTCTGGACGAGATCACGAGAGGATTGGCAGGTGTACTACATGCATCCGCCTCATACGCGTTTCCTTGCACTATGATCCCTTCCACCCACCCCCGCAGCACTGCCCCACAGATAAGTTGGTATGATGATGAGTGTCGTGAGACACGAACACAGCTACAGCATGAGATTGCCATTGGGTCTCACACGCATAGATAGGCCAGGATGATCTTTCGGCGCCTTGTGCGGAGGAAGAAACGAGCCTATTTGGCTAATCTAGAGGAGGAGATCTACCTACTCTTCCTGGGGAAGGAAAACAAGAGGACATGGAAGATGTTTTAGGAGAGACAGCCTGGTACTACGATTACTGCACTTGAGGCATGTCACAAACCCCTATATTCTAAGGACATGCGGATGCGTGTCAGGCCTAGAAACATGTGGATGCATGTATGTATTATACCTGGGCATGTGTATGGATCATATGAGTGGATGCATATGAGTCCAAGGACATGGCAGGACATTTGTGGACTTTCGGGCGGTGCCCGTGTGGATTCCGGCCATGCACACATGGTGTGTTATGATGGCAAGCGGAATATTTTCAAGTACAAGAATGATGATAGGTGGTTCTCCAAGTTTACATGTGCACAATGCATAAATGATGCATGCCATAACTTTATTTTACTTTATGTGACATTGTCTTGCTGCCTGGACAATGCTTGTTATTTTGGCTTGTGAAGTCCGAGGGACCGGGGACGCCCGGGCACCTTGTGGACACGTGTGTGCACTCCTGTTTGGGCCTAAAACTGTGGGCTTATGGGTTTTGCAGGTGGTAAGTGCGTCCACACTCACCCACTGGTGATACAGGTGTGGAGCACTTCATTTACTACTAAGGTTTATTGGTTTGCAGGTCCACACTCATTAAAAAGTGGCCGGACAACTTATAATGCGTTCGCATTTGGTTGGACCAAAATTAATGAAGTCCGGACAGCTTATGGCCATTTCCCATTTGGTTGGACCTAAACTTATAGAAACAGGACAAATGGAGCACTATGGGCTGGACACCTACCTGGACACCTTATGGGGACACATGTCAGCCAGCATGTGTACCCACCGGGCCCCTGAGTTGGCACCTGAAAAAGGCGCCTCCCTCAAGAGGCCCTTTTGGGCTGTTTTACTCATGATTCAACATATTGGAGAGCTGGTTGGAGCTCTCGGAGTTGCTACAGGGCTGGTTGCTTGCTTCCCGGACTCACACAAGCTTGGACAACGATCCCCACACTCTTCTAAAGGGCTGGTTGGTAAATTTCAGACCTGCAATTTCTGGTCATTGCGAGTTTTGGGCTGGTTACAGGTGTCCAAAGTCAACTTGGACAGTACAGGACAGCTCTAGGGACCTCCACAGGGCTGTAGGACCCTTTACAGGTGGATTTCTCGCGACATAAAGTTACTGTTTTGGACTGGTTATTGCACAAAACAGGCCGGACAGCAATGGAATCAAGGTTGATGTGTACGTACTGTACGTTGTGTATATGTACGTACTGTACGGAACACCGTACAGTAAAATTTTTTATGAACGTAAAAATACGTACCATTGGCAAACAATAGGACATTCAACACCTTTCTACATTTAAGGTACATAAAACATTCAAGATTCAAAATAACCACTTTGCATGTACTAATTTCAAAACACACATCATATACTTGACACAATGGCACATTGTATATCTGTCAAGACAAAATAGACGTAGAAATGCTCATACTAGAGCATACAAATAACAAATGTCTGATGTCAACCTAAAAGGCTCATACTAGAGCATACAAATAACAAATCATAAATGTCTGATGTCAAGACTCAAAAGTAAAAAACACTAAGCAATAGCAAAGAGTCTCGACTCGACTCTCGAGACTCTACTCTCTGAATCTCAAAACTCCTCATCGGATGAGGATGATGACACTCCTGAAGAGAGCAAGTCCCCATCTGTCAGGACGTTGCCCTCTTCATCATACTCTGGGTCTGCCATCAATCTCTGCTGTCCTGGATCATCATCCTCCGTAGGCTGAATGAGAGGAACAGCCTCATTTGCCCGTCTCTGAGGAGTACAGACAGGAAGCTTTCCTCGCCGAATGGTCTCTCGTCGTGAAACTTCTGGATCTGCATCTCGCCCAACTAACGGGAGACTGAGAACTAGAGCACCTGACCTCGTCACATGTCGATCCACACTCTCCAGCTCTATGTGCAGCATGCGAATAATCTCCTCCTGCTCGTTTCTCACAAGCTGCTGGTGCTGCTGCTGCTGCTCAGTCTCCTTTGCACTCCCCTCCGAGACCAACTTCAATTTTGATGGATCTGTCTGTTAAATAACAAAATGCAATTCAGTGTTCACATTATTAACAGCGTAGAAAGTAGTCATTAGTAATTACAAATATCTGCTTGTAATATGTATAAACGCTAGCCCAAAGTTTCAACTTTCAAACCTGCTTGGGTGTCCCCAAAGCGTGGTAATCTCGCACAAGCTTCATATTTGCTCGGCAGTAGACTAATCTCTCTAGCTGTGCAGTGCTGAGTCGATTACGGATCTTCGTGTGAATTAGCGACCGCATCCACTAGCAGAGCAATCCTGCATGTCACATGTGACGTGTCAATGGTGACAAATTACAATGGACATTGGACATGGTCATAGACAATAGACATTGGACAATGAACCATGGTCCCAGGTCCATAACACATGTATGGAAAATGTAAAGATAGAAAACTTTACCTGTGAGAGGACACGTAAAGCGATACGAGTGAGCTTTGGAAGACCTTGTCTTCCATAACTCTGCCACCATGTAAGAGAGAACTTCGTTGCCTCCGGCCTCAACGCCACAGCTCTACTAAAGGATGACCCTAAATTATTTTCATAGCTAGCGATCTCTGTATCAATGTCCAACTGCTCATCCTCCTCGCAAATCAAGCGAATGTACGCATCCTTGCCCTTTAGTAGACTCCTGTCATTAAAAAGAGTTGGCTTCTTGTAGAAAGGATGAAGCAATGCAGCCATCGCATGAATGGGCCGACTCATAAATGTCCATCTCTTGTCTACAATAGCCAAGATCTCTTCCCGACTGTAAAAGCATTGACGCAACATTAGTTAACAGGCTGAATTTTGATTATAGTATTATACATTATAGTATTATACTAAATATTTAATAGATTAATCATTACAGAAGCAAGTACATACCGATCAAGCGCCAATGATCTGCAGCCTCTGAAGTGTGTCTTCATCTCTGAGAAGAGATGATAGACTAGGCCCATGGTGGAGCCCTCCATGTCTGTGACACGCAGCAACACATAAATTGGCTGCAATGCTGCTATCATAGCCTGCACCTCCGACCAAAAGGACTCATCAAGCACCTGCCGCTGTATGTATCTAGTGGACTTCTCCTGTGCGTGATGCATCTCTCTCCACTTCGGGTCCACTACTGTCTGTAGAAGTGGATCCCTCACTGCATAGAGTCGCTGCAACACAAGATACATATATGCAAATCTAGTCTTCAAGGGCCGCACCATGTCAAGTGTACTGTGACTCCTAAAGATAGCCAATGCCTGGTGCTTTTTGCGGAAAAAAGTAGTCATTTTTGTGGCATCGGAAACAATAGGCAACACCCATGTTAACTTCCCAATGTCCTCCATCAACAAGTCAAGACAGTGAGCTGCACATGGAGTCCAAACAATGTTCTTAAACTCTGCCTCAATCATCTCACCCACAGCCTTGCAATTGGAGGCGTTGTCAGTAATAACCTGCACCACATTCTCTGGGCCAACCTCAAGTATAGCCTGCCGGATGTGCTCATAGATAAACTCACCTGTAATCCGCTCTCCAGCCTTTCCTGCATCAACAGCACGCAAGAAGTACGTGCCAAGGCAAGACGACACAAGAATATTAATGATGTGTCACCTACGAATGTCACTCCAGCCATCTGAAATGATGGTGCACCCAAACTGCCCCCAACCTGCCTTCACTGGTACCAATGCCTTATCTATCAATGCTTTCTGCTCCTCAAGCATAGTGGTCCGCATCTTATTGTATTCCAACCCCGACCAATCCTCTGTGTGTCCAACCTGGGCTACGGCTCTGACCATATCCTCTGCCACTGCTCAGTCCTCAAGACATGAAAGGAGATGTTGCACTCAATGAGAGTGCGAGCAATCTCCATCTCAGCCACTTTCTGGCGCTCCTTCACCCAAGAAAGAGAGGCCACTCGAGAAGGCAAGGTAGTCTGCCTTGGTGCATGCATCTCTCCATCATCCTCCACAGTCCTGCTGCTCATGCATGGTACGAGCCCTCTTCCTACTGCCAAAGGGTTGCTCCTCCTGAACCTGTGAAGAACCACCCAAGTCTCCCAAGAGTGCAACATGGAGAGCATCCTGTGTCTATTGACTACCTTTCACCTTTTTCCCCGCACCCATTGCTGGAAAATTCTCAGCAATCAACTTATCCCTAATGTCCTTTGGTACTGCCTTGCACCCTGCACAGTTTTTGGTTGTGCCAATGCCTGTCAAGTGCATAACGACGCGAGAAATGGTACTGGTGAGCTGAAAGTTGCAATACTTGCATTGCCATCGTCGTGTGCCAGATCCACCTTGCCCTGGCGTGTTGACAATGCAGATGACATTGGTGTGCTCTTGCCAATACGGGTTAGTTGGCTTAGGCATGATGGCTCTTGAGACTTTTGTCTGCACCTGCCAAGTGCGCAACACATATGCAAAGGACTCAGGAATAACTTATAAGCGGCAAGCCAGAGGTCTTGCGTGACGCGGAGAAAGAGATAAGACTCAAGAGTCAAGAGGGAGAAAGAAAGATATATTAATGTCTACGAGAGGCCAAAGTCGGCCTATGAGACAAAAAATAATACAACTGTGTTCTTCCGGTCATCGGAAGAAAAGAAACAAAAGAAAAAGTGTGCATGTGTCTGGATGTAACTGTGAATCATCATGGATCGGTGGAGCCCATATACAAACAATATAAGGGGGGTGGGGATGTGGATGGAGTGCTAAGGCAAGATGCATCTCTATATGCTGAAGGGGTAGTACAAGCATGCTATGCAGATCTATGTCTAACTCCATCCAGTGCCATAAGAGGGATATAAGATATCATACATCGCCGATGCTGAGGCTGTGAATGGCATGAACATGTACCCTGAGTCTAAATGAAAGCGAGCTAGCCTCTCCTGTGTCTCCATCTAGTGTCTCATTCGGATAGCTGCTATCTCTCGGTGACGGAGTCGGGGTGCTCTATGTCCAGTCTGTCTAGGTCTCCTCCTGGCTCTCAATTCCTCTGCTCTCTGTGCGGTCACCCCACGTGGTACATCAGTTGGCACTGGCATAGCTCTCTGAAAGAAATCTGTGAGCTGGGACTGTCTCCCACCCCTAGTGGGAGCGGGTGTCTGGAGGAATCTCTCCGAGCCAAGAACATTGCTAAAGCAAAGGGGTGAAGGACTGAAGGTCAAGGGCAGGTTTTCCAGCCAAGAAAAGGTCAAGTACTTTGTATTTGTTTTCAGATTTACATCATTCTAATAAAGCAAATACACCATCCGTGGTGGGGGCCCTACAGAGGGTAATTGGGACCCAATACTGTGTCCTCTCCATCTCCCCCTTCTCTCTCTATTTTCTGCACACCGTCTTTCAGTTTGTGCGTTAATTCCGTCGCGAAAAGAGTGCTGATTTCTGAGTTTTGAAGTACCGATCCTTCTCCGAAGCTTCCGCATATTACACCTGCATATCTATCTCTGACCCCCTGGTGGGCTCTACATCTACATACAAAGTGATCCTCAGTCTCCACCTCCTCGCAGCACAATCTGCATATCCGCTCAGCTCTAGGAACCCGTGCCGCTCTCCCAGCCTCTATCTCTAGCTGATGTGATGAGACTCGTAGCTGTCCAATAGCACACGAGAGCTGTGTGGCATGTATACATCCATGTACCGCGGTCGATGTATAAACCCATCCCCTGAGATGCTCATAAAGTGGTCTCTGTAATACAGCATCTTCGGTGGTACTGGGCTCTCTAGTGCTGTCCATGTCTCTTGTATGTAGTGCTGCCATATGTCCTGTCTCATCACTCTGTTCCTCTCATTGAGAGAGAGGTAACCCCGTGGAGCAGACTGATCATACTGAAAAGGTGGCAACCGCTCAATGTCTATACCATGATGTGAGAACCACTGTAGCATCTGTGCATACCAAGATCCAGTGTGTCCAGCCTCAGCCAACTGTCTGGATGCCTCAAAAGCTCGGCGGGATAATCTCTCCATGGGCATCTCCCTCATCCTGTATATAAAGGAGATCATCTGGAACAATGCCTCGACTGCCATAGGTGGTGGAGCAAACTCAGCTCGAACAATGTCGTGCGGGACGGATGGTTTGCTGCGTATCATCCTCGAGACCATCAAGATCTGTGGTCTCTCCAGCTGTACCCATGTGGAGGCTGCAAGCCTTGGTGCCCAAACCGCTGCTCCATACATCAAGGCTGGTGTCACTAATGTATCAAAGAGCCACCCCTACGTGCGGGGTTCCTGAAAATGTGCCTGATGACACTGACACTCAAGGCCAGCAAGAGCTGCATATCCTCGGGTCACTCTATCTCAGACTGCCTGAGCCATGGAGAAGCGTCCAGCTGAGCTAGTAAATGTGATGCCAAGGTAAACATAAGAGCTCACCACCTCGACCCGCCCTCCTGCTAATGTGAGAGTAGTGTGGCTCCTGACTGCGGGTGAAGTGTGGAAGATCATAACATTGGTTTTCCCAAGGTTCACTGTGAGCCCCTGCTGTGCGCAGGAGTCATCAAGAGCCACAAGGTGTCTTTGAAGCCCAACCTGCGTGTCGGATACCAAGACGATGTCATCAGCATAAAGCATAACATGGACAGTAATACCTGATAGCTCAACCCCAGAGCCTCCTCCCTGTGTGATGTAATCGACCACCTCATCAATATAGAGCCCAAAGAGCGTGGGGGAGAGCGGACACCCCTGCTTCACACCAATGGTGCTAGCAACTGTGTCGGACAAGCCTCCTGGGCATTGGACTCTCCCAAAGACCTGTTCATATAGCCTGTATATGCCCCACATCATGTCTGAAGGTATGCCTAGTGTCTGTAGTCGCCGAAAGAGGCGCTCTCTGGGCACAGTATCAAATGCCTTGCGGAAATCTACAAAGCAACAATAGAGCCGTTGCCTTCGTGCCTTGGCTTGATCAATCAGGCACCTCAATGTAAAAATGTGGTCGATGGTCGAGAAGGCTCGACGGAAGCCTGCCTGGCCTGCTGCTCTCAATCCCCCAACCTCTGCATGAGTGCTTAGCTCTGCCTCCAAAACTGCCCCGTATAGTTTGGCCAATATATGGCCAATCATGATGGTCCTGTAGTTCTCGGGGTCTAGTACATCTCCCGCTTTATGGATCGGCACAATAGTGTGCATCGTCCACTCAGCTGGAAACCCCTCTGACAGAGCTCTGTTGAAGAGATGAGCAAGAAATGGTGCCAATGTATCAATAGCATAGATGAGATGCTCTCCCTGTAATCCTGTATGATTTGTCGCCCGTCCATGTTGGAGTCGGCATATAGCCCTCCTAACCATAGGTGGGGTGAAGAAGGTGGAGACTGTGGAGCATGGCTCTGTGGGCTGTGGTATAGGGGGCTGTGCAGGCACATCATAAAGTCTCTCTGCATATGTCTGCCAGGTCTGAGGATCGGCAATAGGTGTGGGAGGACGGGGCTCTCTGAGTCTCCTCCAAGCAGCAGCAGCAGCAGCATCTCTGCTCATGAGCATGTGCTATGTGTCCCATTACTGAGCCTCCTCATAAGCTCGCCGCTTACGGCGGGTGAGAGAATGCATCCTCCTGCCTGCCTGCCTGCCTTTGGGTGATCTCCCCGCGAGCCCTCTGCACTCGGAGACTACGGTAAAGGTTTCTGCACTCATCATCATACCATCGGTTCTGGGGCATGCTCCCAAATGTAGGTGGCCGTCCTGTCTGTATGTGGTATGGGAAACTCCTCGCAGCTGCGGAGTGCAGTACATGTGAGAGCTGGGAGGTGAGCATGGCCATGGGTGCCGATGGATCTAAGGCAAATAGCTGATCATGAACATGATAGTCGTACACCTCGGCTAGGTCCTGAGTGAAGTGAAAAATAGTGCGTGGTGGCTGTATGATGGGTGGGTGGGTCTCCAATAAGATCCTGAAAGTGAGGGATAGGTATGTATGATCCGCCCCAATGGGGCATGGTGGTACGGTGAAGTGAGACACCATATCTGCTGCCTCCCGGGATCCCATCACATAATCCACTGTACTACTACCGCTTCCCACTGGAAAGCAAGTCAACCCACCTGAATCTGGCCACTGAGTCATCCCGTTATAAATAACGAGATGGTGTCGGGCCCCAAGCTCCAGCAAATGTTGCCCATATCCAGTGCTGTCAGCTCCTCCATCAGTGGAGATCCGAGTGGTCCCTGTATCCTCTGTAGCTAGCGGCTCTAGTCTCAGGGGATCCTCAAAGTCATAGATCTCGCACTGTCTGCTCTGAGTCCGTGCATTGAAGTCCCCCATCAAGAAGACTTCTCCCAGTGTCGAATAGTGTAAGATCTCCCCAGATAAGACAGAGTATGGAGACTCACTAGCCTCTCCTCCACCCGGCTCCTCGGTGGTGGCAAACCGCGATCCCTTCGGAGGAAAGTAGCAAAGGGCGATATAAATCCATCTGGTCTCCGAGAGGCGTAAGCTAATCCACATGTATCTCGCCTCCGAGTCTCGTGCTACGACTCGAACATGCTCATGTAACCCATGCCTGAAAAGCATTGCAATACCTCCTGAACCTCGGGAGGTGGCCTGTCTCATCCCCTGTCGGTGAGCTGACTCCCACTGATAACCCTCAACCCGTGGTAAGCCTCTCTCCGGGCTCTCATGTGTCTCTGTCATCAAGATGATATCCCGGCCCTCCATCACCTCCTCAAGTCTCCCTAGATGTGTCCATAGGACTCCATTACAGTTCCAGATTGCTATGTGTATCTCTTTGTCTTCATGTTGTTTCCTCCGTGTCTCATAGGCCAGATGGCAGTATTCGACCTTCTTCCCATCAATGTAGATGTGACCATCCCTATAATGTGTCTTCTTCCCTTCTTTGCGTGCCGCCTTGATCTTCGGCATGCATAATCTTTTGTGCTCCAGTTGCATCCATGTGAGGTCATCATCGAAGTAGATGGGGTCCCCTGGCAAGCTCCTCAAGATAGCCCGTCTTCTCATAAAGCTCATCCTACTCTCCTCGTCCGGGAACTGTAGCACTAAGGCCTTGCCTTTGGTGGAGTCCTTTGGGGTTGTCCTCCATACTCTAGTGAATGGGAGCGGCTCATCCTCCTTTAGTCCTACCTTGGTACATAGGTTCCGCCTGTCAATCTCGAGCGTGGAGGTAGTGCTCTCTGGTATCCCTGTTACTTGGATGTTGAGGCGCCGGATCCATCGCATCTTCTCTTCATCAAGAGTAGACTGCATCATGTGTACATCTTCTTGTACCTCCTTCTTGATGTTCTTCTTCATCACTTGTACATCTTCTTGCACCTCCTTTTTAATGTTCTTCTTCATCACTTCTACCCATCCTTCGCGGGCCGCCTCCATTTTTCCCTCAATTGTGTGGGTGAGGGTTTTGGTGATCTCTTCTTTGATTGCCTCCTTGTCCACCTCAAGAGTCTCTCCTTCCTCCCGTGGACGATCGCGTAAGGATGCCACTTCGCCCTTCAAAAGGTTGATTTCCTCCTGCATGGCGAGCTTTTCCTTCTCCCACTCCTCTTGCATGGTAAGCTTCTCTTCCTTCCATATTTCGGCTTCGGCCTCCAGCTTCCCCATGCGCGTCAATAAGTCCTTCTTGATGGCGGTGATAGTGCTGTCCAGTGTCTTCTTCTGGTCCTTAATAAGATCCCTAAGTATATGATCAAGCTGGCTGATTTTGTCATCTACAAACCCTTCCATTGTAGAGGGAGGGAATGTTTGAAAGGAGCAGGTAAATATGTTGGAGAGAGAGAGAAGAAATGGATGAAATTCAAGTCCCCATTATGTTGCTGCCTTGGGGGCCTGAGCAAGGGTGTGTGGGAAAAGCAAGCACACAGATTCAGGCGAGCAGTGACAGAGGGGGCGAATGCAGGCGAACAGTGACAGAGGGGCCTGGCGAAAGAGACGAGCTGCACACAGGGGGACGGGCGAATGCAGGCGAACAGTGACAGAGAGGCTCAGGCAGGCAGCGGGAGGGGTGGGCACAGAGCGAAACGGGAGGGGTGCAAGCGGGCAGCGAAGCGGGAGGGGGGGGCGAAGGCAAGCAGCGGGAAGCGAAGCGGGAGGGGGGGCGTAGGCAAGCAGCGGGCAGCAAAGCGGGAGGGGGGGGGGGCGCAGAGCGAAACGGGAGGGGTGCAAGCGGGCAGCGAAGCGGGAGGGGGGGGCGCAGAGCGAAACGGGAGGGGTGCAAGCGGGCAGCGAAGCGGGAGGGGGGAGCGCAGGTAGACAGGCAGCGAAGAGAGAAAGAGAGAGAGAGAGGAAGATGCTCAGTTTACCTACAGGCACGCCAAAGTTCCAACGCTGTGCAAATGTTTTCGCCTGGTCTTTTTCGATAATTTTCTGCTCTCTGTAACGCACGCTCTCTGCAATAAGTGTATACAATACAATGTACATTAATCAAAGGCCTAGTATGTACCCAAAGGCCAGGCGGGCGTCCAATCAACAACGCACGACGATTTTCAGCTCCAAAAAAAACCTCACGTACGGATCCGTACGGTACGGATCGGATCCGTACGTACGTATATGTCAACCTTGAATGGAATATGTGAGCATGGATGTGTCTCAAGGATTCCTGGTATAGCAGGTGCTTAGGGCAAGCATTGGGGACACTTGCTCGCGGAGAACACAGGTTTCTAGTTCAGTTTCTCGCGTGGAAACAGGGCCTAAAGATCCATTTACATCTTGTGCAGGGCGGAGTACCTGTGAGGATTGTGATACTCTTGTGCAGGGCGGAGTACCCGTGAGGATTGTGATACTCTTGTGCAAGGCGGATGTACCTGTGAAGAGGCTTGTGCAGGGCAGATGTACCTATGTGTAGGGCGGATGTATCTACAGATTCTCTTGTTTGAAATGTATTCATTCATAATGTATTTGGAAGAATCAGGTGCAGGCTGGTGGTGAATCCCCAGGCACCCGTAATCTTGTACTTTGCAGACTCTTTTGGTAATATAACCTAAAGGGGGGGGTCAGCCTATCATCGGCCCCTTTATGTGGTGTACTGTCATTTTCAGCTTTGTGGTTGTAATGCTCAAGTGTTAAGTCTCAGAATCTTGTTCACATTTATACGATTCCAATACACGCGTCCGCCTCCCGTTACATTGGTATCAGAGCTCAGTTTTTTTCCCCTCATTGGAAAACGGTCTCAGGCTTGGAATCATAACTGGTGACCTGATTTGAGTATCATGGACAGCCATTAGATCAAGACAAGCTTAACTTTTTGAATGAGTTCAAAGATTGTTTTGCGAATGCTTTGCCAGCAAGGTTGCCACCCGAGAGGCCGGAAGATCATTGCATAGATCTAATTCCCGGTAGCTCTCCACCTAATAGGCCACCATACAGGGTGAGTGCTAGTCAACAAGAAGAGATTATGGCACAGGTGAATGAACTTTTGGAAAAGGGTTTGATTCGGCCTAGTTCCTCGCCATATTGCTCGCCGGTACTTCTTGTTCAAAAGAAGGATGGTACTTACAGGATGTGTGTTGATTACCGTGCCTTCAATAAGATAACCATCAAGAATCGGTTTCCGATTCCGCGCATTGATGACATCTTGGACAAGCTTGAAGATTCGGCATGTTTCAGCCGAATAGACCGCAAGAGTGGGTATCATCAAGTGAGAGTGGCACCTCAAGATGTACACAAGACTGCATTTAGAACAGCCTTTGGTCTTTATGAGTTTTTGGTGGTGCCTTTTGGCCTTACAAATGCACCCGCTACCTTCAACAGGATGAGGGGACAGGGTGTTCAGAAAGCATAGAAAGTTCACGGGTATATTCTTTGATGACATTATTGTATTCTCAAAGAATGAAGCCCAACATCGTGAGCACCTGGCTATTGTGTTTAAAGAGCTTAAGGAAAATCAGCTCTACATAAATGCAAAAAAGAGTGAATTCTTCCTCCCAGAGATTCACTATCTTGGTCACATTGTATCAAAGGATGGTGTGCGCATGGATCCCGCAAAGATACAAGCCATGCAAGAATGGCCAGAGCTGAAATCAGTCCATGAAGTGAGGAGCTTCCTTGGTTTATGTGCTTACTACAGGAGTTTCGTCAAGCATTTTGCTTTCATTGCCGCTCCGTTACACGAGTTAACGAAGAAGAAAGCAATCTTTAAATGGACACAAGAAGAGAGAGATGCCTTTCAAAAGTTGAAGAGTGCAATCATCTCGGGACCGGTACTCATTATTCCGGATTTGCACAAACCTTTTGTGGTGGAATGTGATGCATGTGGGGACTGCATAGGGGCTGTTTTGAACCAAGAAGGACATGCCATTGCCTATGAGAGCAGACGCTTGTAACATGCAGAGCTTCACTTACAGGTTTATGAGAAGGAGTTGTTGGCTGTAATTCATGCCCTTACTATTTGGAAACACTATCTTGTGGCTGATTTTATGGTCAAAACTGATCATCAAAGTTTGAGATACTTTTTGACTCAAAGTAAGCTCTCAGAGAAGCATATGAGATGGGCAAATTTCCTCTCAATGTTTCATTTTCAGATTTTACACACTCCAGGGACAAAGAATGTGGTGGCAGATGCCTTATCTAGACGACCACAGGTTCATGCTATTACAGTTGCATACCATGAGGACTTATCGGATATGTGTAATACTTATCATCTGGATGAGGATTTTGCACATGTATGGACTGATTTGCAAGACGGTATTCTTGTCCCATCTTATGTAATAAGAGATGGATATCTCATGATGCAAAATCGTATGTGTGTAGTAAAGAACCTTCGCCATAAGGTTATGGATAAGTGCCATGCTCCTCCATATGCAGGTCATAGAGGCATTTTGGCCACAGCACAAGCTTTGGAGAGGTATTTCTTTTGGCCAGATATTCGCAAGGATATTGAAGCGTATGTACGTGAATGTATGGTATGTCAAAAGGTCAAGTTTGACCGACATAAAGCACCTGGATTGCTTCAGCCTTTGCCTATACCAAATGAACCATGGGAAAGCATTGCTATGGATTTCATTATGGATTTGCCAAGGACGCCACAGGAAAATGATGCTATTTGGACCATCATTGACAGGTTCAACAAGCAGGCACATTTCATTCCCGTGCGCAAGACAATAAAGCCAGATTATATGGCTAGGATGTTTTTGGCACAGATATTCAAACACCATGGCATGCCTAAATCTATTGTGGGGGATAGAGATCCTAGAACCACAAGGTTATTTTGGCCCGCATTGTTTGACAATACGGGTACAAAGCTGAACTTCTCATCAGCTTACCATCCACAGACAGATGGGCAAAGTGAAATAGCAAATTCAGCCGTCCTCGACTTGCTGAAATCTTATGTATCCGACCGCAACCCCAATATACATCACAGATCTCAGAGAGGGACATATGAGGGATGGAGGCAAATGGAGAGACCACTGATTATGATGATTGCCCGCATGATTCGGAGCAAATCAGCAGTACCACATGAGATTGTTCGGGCTAAGTTGGGTGCCCCACCAAAAGTAACTGAGGCCCTATTCCAGGCAGTTACCTTTTTACAGCGGCTATGGGAGCTCCCTCAGCAGAGGTACTCCCGATTGGCATTGACCTCATCCATACAGTTGGCAGAGGAGGATGGAGATACTCATTGCTGGTACGCTCAGATGAGATCATGGTTTGACCTATATGGTTTGCGGATAGAGGCACTACCACCCTTTCAGTACAATCTGGATTGTCCATTTTTGGCTCTCACCCGCTCAGAGCAAAACCGCGTGATCAGGATGGGTATCATCAGAGTGGACATAGAGAGGACATGGACTAGCCCCCTTGAGCCCTTACGCACGAAAATGGCTCATTACAAGAGCCATTTTCTACACCTCTCTCCATATGATTTTATCACCTGCCCGGCGTACATGGATGTACACCTATCACATGGGATACGTTGTGCCATTGGACAGATCTAGACCTCATCACACCAGCTGCAGATTGAGACAGGGCGATATGTGCATCAAATCTTGGATGACCGCATTTGTCAGCTATGCTACTAGGAGGTAGAGACAGAGGAACACTACATTTGCCGATGTACAGTCTATTATGAGATCCGAGGGAGATATCACTACCTCTTCCGAGAGGGTTGTTACGCAGGGTCATGGAGTTTGAGGATCAGAGATGCCTGGGATTGTTTCTACATGAGCTCAGGAGACACAGAGAGACCCTCTTGGCAGACAGGAGGCCGAGCCATGATGTACCTGTAACTCGCGGCGGTGCCCGGGGGACTAGGGCCTTTGACACAGTTGTTGATACCATCAATGTATATCAAAACACTTAAACATGGCCACAACCTTAACATATATCCATCATCACTTTGCATAAAACATAAAAGCTGGACAAAACATCCACAAATGCTGAAAATGGAGCTTGCACGTGTGACACCGCATAGAGGCCGGAATGGGCCGACCCCCCCCTTGGAGTATTTTATTACCCAAGGAAAATAATATCATGTACAAGCTTCGAGGGCCTTACTCTCCCCATGGGAGATGCCAGATTATCCATATACAAATGCCATAACACAGCCCAACACGAGGCAACCAAGCCGGAACATAGGCTGTAGAAATGCCGAGCCAACAACATAATCCATATACCTCCTTGTGGGTACTGATTCTTCCCCAAAAACCACGGGTCTTCATGCAATAGAGCTGGTACAGCAAGTACAACTCTCCATTCAGCTGGTACAGTGGTTGGTACAGCCGATACAGTGGCTGGTACAACCGGTACGGTGGCTGGTACAACCGGTACGGCACGTACAAATGCTGATACAACATGTACAGTGACTAGTACAGCAGGTACAGTGGCTGGTACAGCAAGTACATAAGCTGGTACAGTCGGTACAATGGGTGGTACAACAAGTACAAGGATTGGTACAGCCAATACAATGGCTGGTACATCAGGTACAAAGACTGGTACATCAAGTACAATGACTAGAAATCATAATAAATGATTGAATACCCTTGCCTTCAGTATTTCTTCGTGATGGAAGCCTCCAAAACAGTCCCCAACAGCCGGTATTCTTCATGGGCAGCCTTCAAGTGAGAGAGAAAGAGAGTAGCCATCATTAGGGCAACTTGTAACGGTGGTACAAGCTAGTGTGTAGCAAGAGAGCCTCTCTTAATGAAGAGAGAGGGCTCCAATTTATAGATTTGGGCCTCCCATGAGCTAAAATGGCAAGAGAAGGCTACAATGACAAGTGGAGAGCCACACAATGGCTGAAGTGACAAGTGTGAGGCCACTTGTCTCACTTTAATCCACTTTCTAACAAGTATCAGGCCACTTGTCTCACTTTGGTCCACTTTCTTGCCACGTGTCCCAATCTAAGAGATGGGTCCTTCCATAAACTTTATCTCTAAAAATATCCCAACTGGTAGACATTCTGTCATAGGCACTTTGCCAACTCTTGGTATCTGCTCAATTCCAGATGTAATGACGCGAACAGAATTTCCATCGGAGTCGGGCCAAAAATAGCAACTCTCCTAAATTTTAGGAGTGTGGTCCTTTGTATTCTAGGATAATCCCCCATTCCCAAAGCTTGTACTTTCCAAATATTTAGACATCCTGGAGTCCACCAGACTCCTTTCATACTGGGAAATGTCCAGGCTGGTGACAATACCTAGACAGAGGACTCTGACAGATTTCTTCGGCACCAGCAACCCAACCCACACACCTCCTGATACCTCCTCCATTGGGCCATCAGGGCACCGACCACGCTCCCAGGGAGTCACCACAAATAGAGCAGTTCTCTTATGTCGTGCTCGTCGGCCACGCCCACTAGGATCCCGACCACGGCATCCTCACCATCGCCACATCAGAGCCATTACTGCTCGGCATCGGAGGCGCCTACCTCTCTTCTATGACCTCTCCATTCTAGACAGCCCCATGGCGGAGATCCTTGATCTAAGGAGAGGGCAACACTTCAACTGATCAGCATACATGGATCTACCTGATATACATTTTTCAATATTTTCCAGGATTTTCTACTCAGTATCATCTCGGAGTCTTACAGTTCTGTTCTTATAACTGTAGGACAATCAGTTTATTGTACTTTTTAGTCTCATTTAGTTGTTCTCTTTGATGAGACACCAACTTGTACTCTCAGTTTTGGTCTCATAGGCCATTATGGCCTCTTAGAGACGTTAATATATCATTTCATTTCTCGCTTGGCACGCAGGCGGGCTGGACTGCAGGCACACAGGGCTGAAACACGTGCTCTCTCTTTGCTAAAAGCTGGCAGTGCAGGACTGCAGGGTTTCCTCTCTCTTTTAGAAGGGGGTGTGCAGTCAGCAGCAGCAGGAGGCGCACAGCAGAATTGAAGTGGGGTAGCACACATGCTTTCTTTCTCTTTTGGAAGGAGGCAAGCAGACTGCAGGCAGCGCACAAGGCTGAACAGCAGGTTTTCTCTCTCTCCATCTTGCTAGGAGTCGGGCTGCAGCACGTGGGCTCCCTCTTGGCAACAAAGTCGTCGGGCTGGGCTGCAACACGTGCACAATCTCTTCTCGCTTGGCTGTAGGAGG
This sequence comes from Cibotium barometz, assembly GCF_041138505.1. NCBI lineage: Eukaryota > Viridiplantae > Streptophyta > Polypodiopsida > Cyatheales > Cibotiaceae > Cibotium > Cibotium barometz. The sequence goes on along the minus strand of NC_141107.1, from coordinate 255,485 downwards.
GCTGGCTGCAGGAATCGCACCCAGGTGCACAGCCAAGGGATTGTTCTATTTTTTCTCTCTTTCTCTCTCCCATGGAAAGGAGCGGGCTGAAGGAGGCTGACAATCGGGGCTGCTTTGAGACTGTTTATGGGCTGTTTTGGTTGGCTGCAAGTACAGGGTCACTTGGACATGTTTCTTGGCATGTAAGTGATGCAAGCTCGCATGGGTGCATGTTCATAGAGCAAATTGCTTTCTTCCTGCTTGAAAGGAACAGAGGGACCTACAGTTGTGGGCATATCTATGTTTCCGGATGTTTCATGAGGAAAAAGGTCACTGGATGTATGCCGTTGTTGGCACTGTCTTTGAATGGTGCTATGTATGGTTATGTGTGGAAACAGGACAAAAGTTTTATAGTATGATGTGCTGCGATGCGAGTTCTCTTTTGGGAAATAGTTTGGAGTCTTTGTTGTGATGCAAGAGCCCTGGATGTGTCAGGGTGTGATGTTGTTCATAGGGTGAGAGGCTATGGATGGTTGTGGCAACCCTGATCATGGGAGAAAGCTTCTGTATGCAGGACTCAATGTGTGGGAGTCTTTTAATGTGAACAATAGCTGGACTTGTTTGTGGATGCCGAGTGGACAAGAAGCCATGATATAGGACGCCACTGCATTTTGGGGCCAATCGGTGTTCGTGTACTGTTTGCAAGAGCACTCTAGCTCCCCCTGTTTGTTTTCCTTTTCTAGGTGTTGAAGTGTTTTGTGTGCAAGTTTGTTTTTGCACCGCCCTTTGGTTTGTCTGAAGATCAAAGCCGGTTTACAAGAGGAATCTTACACTGTCCTAGATAAGAGACAATAGATACTATTTATGGATGTCCGGATCCGGAGGTTTGCTTACATAGGCCTGTCTCCTTATGCATTCACGAGGACCTCAAGAGGACATAAATTGAACACGAGGAGGGAAGTATGTCACATCCCAACAACCTAGGGTTAGGGCTACGAATGTGCACTAACCCAGGCACTTATGAGTCCATGCAGTAGACAGGAGGGTTACCAAGGACTTGCAAGACCTCATGGCCATGGAGATGCAAGGTGGGTGGTTCGGCCTAGTGGTGTGGGATGCTATAACATCCATGAGGATTAAACCTCACTTGCAAACCTTGCTCAATCATTTGTCCAATATAAACCAAGTTCTTTGTTATGCTTGGCACATGAAGCACATCAACAAGATACTTCGTTTTGCCATCCTTCGTAGACAAAGGGAATTTCCTAGCATACACAATAAGATGTGTGGTATCATCACATGTTTCTACATAACCTGGTTTTTCCAAATCACTCAATTCTCTTAACCACTCACCATGGCTAGTCATGTGGTTAGAGACACCCGAATCAAATACCATACATCTCCTGAATTCGGTGCATCTACGGTCGTGGAACTAAGCATATATTGTATCACAAATAGTTTCTCACCTCTATCTTCAACCTGCTTACTTGATGATACATAGTTCGCTTGATTGTCGCAACTTCAATTGTTTATATCATTCTACTTTTTATAGCAATCCTTTGCTATCTGCCTTGGTTTGCCACAATATGTTACATGATGAGGGTCGACCGTAGTAATCACAACCTTAATCAACTTAATTATTGTAGAGATGAATTTAGATGAATGCAATGCAACTATATTAATGATGCAAATGATTACAATCTGTGAACATATCTATGATGTTGATGCTGATGTTGACTTCATGCTGATGTCGACCTCAAGATGTGATGAATGAATTTGATGAATGACTGAATTTTGTGGCTTGTTCTTATATATTTGTAGAGGATGTTGGTCAGCCATCATCAACACCTGTCGGCCAGCATTGGACTGTTAGAAGTCATCTCCTGTCTTTACTGAGACACCAGGGCCTCTGTTGTGGGTGTGCCCGCCCTTGTAGGTGCTTTTCTCATTTTTCCTCACTCCCCTGTATTTTTCCCCATATTTTTCCCATTTATCTGTGGCTTGGGGGGGCAGTCGTGAGCTAGCAGGCGCTTTTCCTCTGGCCAAACTGTACCCGACTTATGTACAGTCCTGGCCGACTCATGTATGCTGGCCCTTGTAGCTAGTCGTGGAGGATTGGACCCTGTCGGCTGCCTCTGGAGCAGGCCGACTGCTACCTGGGGTCCATATATAATGGACCCCCACACCCCTTGCTATTATTATCTTGAATCATTCCAGGATCTTGTGTATATAGAGTAGAGTTACACGTCTATCTCTCTCCTTCTCTTCTGCTGTCCATTTTCTGCACTCTACTTGCTTTTGTGGTCTCAGATTTGGTTATTATCTCCGCTCTGTATTTTGACATGGTATCAGAGCCCTAGGCTCTTGATAGATCTTGGGAGTTGTGTGAGCAAGAGGGGGACTGTAGCGTTGCTAATTGGTGGACTGTTTGGGAAGAGAAGAAGTAAGAGGAGGCGGGCTGATTTGCTGGACAGCCACTTGCAGGTGTAGGTTTTTTTTCCCACCCACGCACCCTTTTCAGTTACATCCCCGCCATGGCAGATTTGTTAGAGATGGCTGAGAAGCATGTGAAGATCCTAACACTCCCCACATTCCCGGTGGACCATCAGTTGGACGGGAACAATTACAGCATATGGAAGGTTATGATGGAATCTGTTATGAAGTCATATGACCTTGCTGATTTCATCGTTGTCGGGGTTCCACGGCCGGAAGTAGAGGAAGGGGAGTTACAGTCAACCAGAAAGGACCGCGAGGCACAGGCACAGTTGTGGGATCGTGTCAACGCCAGGGTCCGTTCATTTATCTTCCTCAACCGCACACCGCAAGTAATCAATCATGTAAAGCATATAACGCTAGCCAGAGGCATATGGCAGCACTTGGCTTCTCTTTATAATAGGGTATCGCCCATGAAGAGGATTTCCTTGGTAGTACAGATGTGGGTTATGAACCCTGCAAAGTCATCAACGATGCGGGAGCATATTAACAAGCTGCAGGCCCTTCAGCAAGGAGTCCTTCAGGCTAGGAAGGAGATATCATCAGAAGATATGGCCATCACTTTGCTGTCCCACTTGCTTTCTCAATATTCTGCTTTCTACTCTTCTTTGATTACTAGTGGCAGGCTCAACACCATTACATGGGAGGAGTTTGTGCCCATGGGTCTTGGACTAGGAGGAACGATTCACAAACCCTCCTCACAGCGGAGGTTCGGAGGCCTTAACTGGCCAACAGTCAAAAGGCCGAAATAACAACAAGAGCAAAGGGAAGGCTTCATCGGAGAAGTCTTCTGAGAAGAAGCCTGACACGGATCGAGAGAAACTGAAGGCCGAGAGTCCTACAATGATTGTGGCGAGAAAGGCCACTATTGGAGGAAGTGTCCTAAGCGGACTGGGAAGAGTGCTGATTCTTCAGCCTCAGCTGCAAAGACTCCAGCATTTGTGCACTTAGAGATGATGGACTCATATGCTTCATCGTCTTCGAGTGAGGAGGCAGTTGGCTTCACCGCAAAGGATACCTGGTAGTGGATTCTTGACAGTGGGGCTTCCAGACACATGACTCCTTCCCGAGACTTCTTTTTGGATCTCAAACGGTTGTCAGGTCGCATCTTCATTGGGCGACAACTCCACCATTCCGATACACAGTGAGGGCCGGATGGAGATTATTCCCGACGGCAAGGGGGGTAAGCATTCCTCCCGTGTTCTTTACGTCCCTGCTCTTGGTTTTCATCTTCTGTCAGTGTATGAAGTATGCAAGATTGGCTTTCGGGTGGAATTTGAGAAGCATTCAGTTGCTCTACGGGACCGTGAGAATGGCCAAGTTGTTTGGGAAGGCAGTGTGGAGAATGGTATCTACAAGCTCTCCGCACTCTCCTCATTGACAGGTTCTCAGGTCAGAGATCTGTGGCACTTACGGATTGGCCACTTAAATGTGGACGCACTGCGACGAGCTTTCCGGGACCAGATGTTGACAATAGGCAAGGACGTTGCAGGTCTTGCATACGTGGTAAGCAGCACAGGGAATCCTTTCCAAAGCAGGCTTCCAAGCGGGCTTCAAAACCATTGGAGTTGATTCACACTGACTTGTGTGGACCTCAGCAGACACCATCATTGGGAGGTTCTCCATATTTCATGCTGCTTGTTGATGACTGTTCCAGATTCACATGGGTCTACTTTCTTTCACAGAAGGACCAAGCTTTTTCACGGTTCAAGAATTGGCATGTGATGGTGGAGAAAGAGTCTGGATTGCAGGTAAAGACTCTCAGGACTGACAAAGGAGGTAAATTCTCTTCGAATGCTTTCGTCAGATTTTGTGGAGATCATGGCATCAAGCGGGAACTCGCCAATACAGGATCGCCTTCCGAGAATGGAGTTGTCGAACGCAAAAACATGACTGTGGTGGAGATGGCGAGGACGATGCTGGAGCATCAGGATCTTCCTCGTCCACTTTGGGGAGAGGCTGTGGCGACGGCTCTCCATACCCTACGACTTCAGTACCTCACATGACTCCTTTTGAGGCATACTTTGGCAGGAAACCTGATGTCTCCCACTTCCGTGTGTTTGGGAGCGATGCATATGTACATATTCCGAAGAAGCAGAGGGGGAAGCTTGACTCCAAATCCCGTAAGGTTATTTTTGTGGGGGGTATAATTCTCTTTCCAAGGGATATAGATTGTATGATCCAGAGAGGGATGAAATTATTGTCAGCTGGGATATGGTTTTTGATGAGCATGTTCCAGTATCCACTATCGAGGAGCCGCCACACCCAGAGGAGTCTGATGATGATTCCCAGTCCATTGTTCAGCTGGACAACCACAGTCAGTACAGGAGGTTGGGCCCCCAGCTGGAATAGAGCCCCTGCAAAAGCAGGAGGCTCCACGGTCCGTTCGAGTACCCCGGTGGTTGATAGACACCCTTCGGGAGTCAAATGTCACGGAGCTTCCTTAGAATGGACCACAGAGAACGGCCCTCGAAGATCGCACAAAGTCCGAGACAAAAGTCATTCAGCAGAGCTTCTTCAGGTAAACTATGCTTTGATGTCTCGTATCGTGCGGGACAAGGAGCCCACTTCCGTCAAGGAAGCCCTTTCACAGGATACTCGGAGGAAAGCCATGCAGGTGGAACTTGATGCCATCGAGAAGAACAACACATGGGAGTTGGTACCAAGGCCGTCGACACGGTCAGTCATTGGTGTCAAATGGGTCTTTAAGACCAAATATGCATGTAGGGTTGCACAGGGCTTGCATCAGCATAGTAGTCATCCTAGCAGTCAGTCTAAGCGTCTTGAATCTGCAAGGCATACATGATTTACCCATGAGTTTTCTGGGAAAGAATGACATCCATCATCAAAGGAGTAATTGGAGTTTTGGGCTTCAACTGGCAACAAGGGGTTCTCTTCCACATAAGAAGACGGAAGTTTGCTCCAACATCGCCTCAAGAGGTTCAAAGGTTCAGGAACGATGAAGATGGTGTGTGAAAGAATTTCACAAACAGGTCAGTGGTGACTCAAGTATTTCCAAGCATATTTAGCAGCATTTGCCATTCAGTTCCCGCAGTGAAGAAGTCTTTGGCTCAAAGGATTCAACTCCTACAGTCGACAGGGGGCACTGGTTTCAGTGGAGGAGGATCAACAAAGGAGTTGAAAGGTTGTCAGGTGTACCACCCAGCAACAGTTTAGCAGAGGGGAATGTCACATGCACACCCATTAGGTGTACCAGTGACATGGCATCATCAAGGCATTCATAAGCATTAAGCAGGCATTCATGAGCATCAAGTATTATCCAGGCATTTTACAACATGTTCCCAAGCATGGCATTCTAGCATTTAGCATAGCATTCAAGCATTGAGCAAGTAGAATGGGCAGCCGACTGGTATGGACAGCAGTTCAGCACCCAACCAAGTCATTTGGCAGCTAACACCAACATATAGATCATTTATGAAGTCGTGAGGACTTAGGCAAGCTGGCCGACTAGCAGCATCCCCTCGTATATAAAGAAGCGCATCATCAATTCATTGGATTCATCTCATAGATCTTCATCTTCTCAACGTTTCCTTCCTAGGGAGTAAAGGGAAGACAACAGATCAGCATCTTCATTCAGCAATTCATCTTCCTACCTCCTACATAGAGGAAAGCTGGCATCTAAGGGTGGACCTCAGCATTGGAGAAGGGAACAGTCCTTCATCATCAGCATTCAGCTTCTCTCTCTCTTCCCGAGATAGATACTCATCTAGGGACAGCATAGATCTATTTATAGATCTTCATTGTAACTTAACCATTTAATACAGCTGCATTGCATTGCATTGACACCGTTGTCTATCTCTTAAGTATCATTAAGTGAAGTTTAGTATTAGCCTAAGGTTATTTACTATGATCAATCCCTCGCATGTCACAATGGGAGTGGCTTACTAGAATGACCATGCGTTCTAGCTAGTCCGGGGTAGGGAAACACAATATTCTCAAGACGCTAGTCCAGGGTAGGGAAACACAATATTCTCATGTTTTGACCATACTATATGCTCTGGATTGCTGTCAAATCCCCACAAGATCTCCTCGTAGAACACTCCTGGTACAAGGCTCGAAACCTGCAAACAAACCAAACAAACGTGAAGGAGGTGCAGGCGTGACTCCCCTCCCAACCTTCACAGCCGCGGGCAAGCCCACAAGTCTTGGCTGTCCCCACCAAACCACGGGCTGAGCTAACTAGATGGACGGACCGACTAATCTCCACCTCGTGACGTCCCATACCGCCACGAAGCTACCCTTGCGGGCCTCGAGACTGCTGCCTGTCTCGGCTGCATAAAGCAGGTGCACGTCTGCATTAGATCCAGGTTCCTGACCATAGAGCTCTCACAAAGACACGCGAGACTCTATGAACTAATGACTAACCTTGGCCACCCTTTTATAGGCTCTTGGCCGGTCATCGGGAGTCCACACTTGGACGCCCGCCCGTCCATACTTGGGTGCGCGCCCGTTAGTCTATCCCTAACTCAGCTCGCCAATTAGCCTGCCTAGCTCCAAGCTTCCCAAAAACCTCGAAGCTAGTCTTGTGTGCGTGTAGCACACGGTAGATACACACTGTACACATGACATACTCCCCTTCCTCTAAGAGCTCACTCCTGAGCTCACTAAAAAGCCATGGTAATCTCTCTGAAGAGTAGTCAATGTCGCGTCCTCCTCAACACGATCCTTCCACTTGATCTTGTATTCCGTGATAAGCGGATTACGCAATCTTCTTTCACGAAATCCAAGAATCTTTTCAGGTTCGTGTGGAACAAATGTCATGTCGTCGACATCTATGATTTCTTGAGGAGTAACTAACTGGTCTGTTTCACCTAGTACTTCCTTAAGTCTACTGACATGAAATACAAAATGAACTTTCACATAAGAAGGCAAATCCAATTCATATGCAACTGAACCAATCCATCGTGTAATACGAAATGGTCCACAGTATCTAGGGGATAATTTCAGAGATCGACATGTCCGTAAAGTCTCGGAATCTTTCGGAACTCGCAAATACACCATCGTTCCTTCGGAGAACTCTCTGGGTGAACGATGTCTATTAGAAAAAAATCTGTCTCGGCCTTGAGCACTTCTAATAGATTCCTTCGCAACTTATAACATTTCTTGCATATCTTGCAAAAAATTACGTGTTGCATCATGCTGAAGTACTGAGAATCCCACTATAACAGGTGATCTAGGTTCAAAACCATACATAAGCATGAAAGGACTAAAACTTGTACTCGTATGCTTATTACTGTTATATGCAAATTCTAACATAGAAAGATAATCCTCCTATGAACTCTGCCTTTTGGATACATATGCTCGAAATATACTCCCAAATCCGATTCACTCTTTCAGTCTGGCCATCAGATTGAGGATGATATAAGGATTTCAAATTCAAAGTTGTTTTCAACTTCTCAAAAATAAGTTTCCAAAAATCACTCGTAAACTTAGAGTCCCTATCACAGACTATGTCGTGCGGTAACCCGTACAGTCTAAACAATTGCTGGATAAGCTGCCTTGCTGATTGCGTAGCTGTAATGGTCTTCCGGGCTGGTAAAAATCTAGCCAGTTTTGTCAAGCGATCTACCACAACCCAAATAGAATCGTGGCCTTGATGTGTTCTTGGAAATCCGATAATAAAATCCATGGAAATACTTTCCCATTTATTACCTGGGATTTACTAAGGATGCAACAACCCAGACTGTCTAAAGCGTTCAGCTTTATTTGCTTGACAAACTTGACACTTGAGAAGATAATCTTCTACATACTCTTTCATCTTTGGCCAATAAAAAGCGTGTTTCGCTAACGATAATGTCCTGTGTATCCCACGGTGTCCAGCAGAAGGAGCGTCGTGACACTCCTTAAGAATCTTGGACCTAATATCCGGGATCTGTGGTAGACAAATTTTGTCACTACGGAATAGTAAACCATTCCGAATCATCCACTGGCCTCCTACAGCCTGAATGGTAGGCTACTCAGTCATCGAGTCTTGGTCAATCAATGAGCTCCCGTCCTGGATCTTCTGCCAAAATGGACCAAAATAACTATCAATCCTACAAAGCCCTCTCAATGACTGAAATAAGTCAATAGAAATCTCGGTGAACGACAAAGTATTCACCTCCCTAAATCAACTAAGCGCATCTGCAACACTATTCATGGACCCTTTTCTATAACGAATCTCGAAATCAAAATTTTGCATTAATTCAGCCCATCGAGCTTTCCTTCCTCTCAAATCATCCGTAACACACACATACTTGATTGACTGATGATCAGTCAATACCACAAACTTGGAGCCATATAAATAATGTCTCCAAACCTTGAGAGCGTGAATCACAGCATAAAGCTCCTTCTCAAGAGTTGGCCAACGAGATTGAGTGTCGTCTAGCTTTTTACTTTCAAAAGCAACACGTCTACCATCTTGAAATAGAGCAACCCCGATAGCATAGTCACTGGCATCAGTTTCAAGAACATAAGGCCGACTAGGATCGGGTAATGCTAAGATAGGTGCTTTCTTGACTTTATCTTTCAAAAGTCTGAAGGCCATATCTAGATCGTTATTCCAAGTGATAGGCTGATTTGAGTTACGTCCACGACCTTTCAACAAGTCGGTCATACGTAGTGTGAGCTGAGAGTACTCCCGCACAGATTTCCGAAGAAAAACAACAAAACCAAGAAAAGAACGAAGTCGTTTCACTGTTCGCGGTATAGGCCAAGCCAGAACCTTCTGAACTCGGTCATAGTCAATGCTCAATCCATCTCTAGTGATCTTGTGTCCCAAGTAAATGATGTCTGTGAAAAACTCACATTTACTTAATTTAGCATATAGTCAATTCTGTCTTAAAATAGTTAAGACAATCGTGAAGTGTCTGACGTGATCTTCAAGAGTACGACTATATATCAAAATATCATCCAGAAACACAACCACAAATTTTTCCAAATGTTCACGAAAAAGATCGTTCGTCATTTACTGGAAAGTGGCTGGAGCATTGGTTAACCCAAAAGGTAATACGAGAAACTCGTACAGGCCATACCTAGTCCGAAAGGCGGTTCTTTCAACATGCCTTTCATGAATACGTATCTGGTGATAGCCAGTACGTAAATCTATCTTCGTGAAATATTTCGCTCCTGCTGACCGGTCAATCAAGTCATCTGATCTAGGGAGAGGATAACGGTTCTTAATTGTCAGCTTGTTCAATCTCTTGTAATCTATACACATTCTCCAGGTGTTGTCCTTCTTTCTCCTCAGCAACACAGGTGCATCCCAAGGTGATTTACTTGGACGGATCTGGCCCATCCTCAAATAATCTTCGAGTTGTTTGGCCAACTCATCTTCCTCAGCTTGGCTCAACCTGTAAGGTGGAATACTAATACGGTAAGCACCAGGGATCAGGTCAATACGATGATCTGCTGCCCTTTCAGGTGGTAAGCCCGATGGCAGTTCTTTAGGAAATACATCTTGAAACGAATCAAGTATCTTCTGTAATTCTTTGCTTTCAAATACACTTAATTCATTGACATCCATAGAAGGTATGAGAAATGAAGAAAGTGGAAGCAAGAAACAATGGAAAGCAGTATACAAAGAAGAATCCATTATATTTCCAAAATCAACTGTATTTACAAGAGGTCCCTGAGAGAGATTTATACAATCACCTAAGATACTATACTGGGTGTTCCTATGTTTAAAAGAAAAAATATGACTACACCAATCTATCTGGACTTGAAGAGTCTTAAACCACTCAATCCCTAATAACAAGTCTACATGTTCTAGGTGCATAATATAGCATTCCAGAGTATCTTTGTAGTCCTGAATCCGGATCGGTAGCGTCTCCACCTTTCGATCCCATACTTGCCGACCCGCAGGTAGGCGTACCTCATAGGTATGATCGCTGGGCGTTGTATCAAGACCCAATTTCTACACAAGTTTGTAATTAACAAAGTTGTGAGCTGCCAGGGTCTAGAAGAATGTGGATTCTATGGCCATTCACTTCTCCATAAACTCGGAGAAGATCGTGCAAGCCAAAAACTTTAGAGTTGAACAGACAATTAGAACATGTACTAGAACGAGAAAGTACAGTAACTGACGTACCTGTCAAAGACAACTAGTTAGCTACCTTTGGCTTGGGTCCTGCTTTTGCATCCTTTTGCTTCGGGCACTCATTACGCATATGTCCTTTTTCTTCGCATATGAAACGTCTCTCCTTCTTGAGCTTCAAAGCCTTAAGGAGACGTTTCTTCTTCGCTGGTGTCGAAGTTGAATTCTTTGAAGGTTGGTCCGAAGACTTCCCTTCAGTCGTGCTAGCCATTGGTGCGGAGAACTTCCTTTTGTGCTTGTTCCCCTGCTCGCTAAGGGATTTAGACTTAGATTTGACCATTGTATCATCATAGATACGAGCGGAATGAATGGCCTCGTCCAAAGTTTTGCATTTATTGTATTTAACCTGTAAACGGTATAAGTCGGGTAAACCAGTACGAAGAAACCCAAAAGAGTTCTGGGATCCATCTTCATAGCTTTCATCTGCAAGTCTCTAAATTTCTGGAGATAGACCTCATAAGTGAGGTTCTGCGACATCATGGTCAAAGTAGTAATCTGGGCAACAACATCATAGTCACCCTCTTTCTTGAGGAATTCTTTCTTGAAGACGTCTTCGAACTGTGCCCAAGTCGTTGGTTTAGGGTTGAGTTCCTTCCACCAAAGCAAAGCTTTGCCTGAGAGAAAACCTGCTGCTAATTGGATCTTTTTTCCATCGTCGTATGGATAGAACTGAAAATGGACTTGCCACTTATGTAACCATGTATCCACTATCTCCTTGGTACGCTCCTTTTGCTCGCCCCCAAACTGTTTTGGAGTAATATTGGGGCCTAAAGCAGATACCAAGGTATCCATACCCGAAAGAGTAGATAGAATAGTGGTCAACAAAGAGATGGAGTTCTAGGCGTGGGTTTTTTAATAAAAAACGAAAGCAAAAAACTCCACGCGTTTGCGCTTCGCTTTTGCTTCTTCTTCTTTTTTTCGCCACCCGCCTGTAATTAGTGCAGCCCATCTGACACCCGTCGACCTACGTGGACCACCTGCGCACGTCGCCTACATGTGTGTAACTAGCTGCAACCGCCTGCTTGCCTGCGCCTACGCCTACGCCTGCCTATGCATACCAGCCCGACTGCCTGCATACGGGTCCGCCTGCTTACTAGCGCTTGTCCCCTCGACTACCTCCAATACCACCTGCGTGTACCAGCACGCCTGCAAACGTGCACCGCTTGTCAACGTGTGTGTATTACCCACCTGACTGGTGCAGCGTTCATGCTGTTGGCCTCTTCATACAAGTGGGCTGCGCAGCAACCATACTAGCGCTACTTCTCTCTCTCTCTCTCTCTCTCTCTCTCTCTCTCTCTCTCTCTCTCTCTCTAACAGCCGACACGCTTTTTCTCTTTCTCAAACTGTTTACACAGTTGAAAACACACACATCCAGCCTTCTTCTTTGCTAAGCAAAGAACCCATAACAAGACCAAAATCCCCATCACCATGGGCTCCTACGATGAAAAAGCAACATGCTGAAATTGAAAAAACAGCAATACGAACACAAAAACAGCAAGCTTCTCGAACTCATACCTTTTCTTCGACCTCTTCTTCTCTACCTACCGACTTGCTCGTTCACGAGGCTTGCTTTGATACCACTGTCAAATCCCCATAGGATCTCCTCGTAGAACACTCCTAGTACAAGACTTGAAACCTGCAAACAAACCAAACAAACCAAACAAACGTGAAGGGGGTGTAGGCCTGACTCACCTCCCAACCTTGATAGCCGTGGGCAAGCCCACAAGTCTTGGTTGTCCCCACTGAGCCACGAGCTGAGCTAACTAGATGGACGTACCGACCAATCTCCACCTCGTGACGTCCCATACCGCCACGAAGCTACCCTTGCGAGCCTCGAGACTACTGCCGGTCTCGGCTGCATAAAGCAGGTGCACGTCTGCACTAGATCTAGGCTCTTGACCATAGAGCTCTCACAAAGACACGCGAGACTCTATATGACTAATGACTAACCTTGGCCACTCTTTTATAAAATAGGCTCTTAGCCGGTCATCGGGCGTCCACACTTGGGCGCCCGCCCGTCCACCCGAAGGGTGTGCACATGACACAGTAGCATTGTATGCTATTTTGACTATGGTTCTTTGCCATCCACCTCGGCGTCTCTCTTGCTTCCCCTTCCTCTAGAGTCGCCTCTTCACATGTTTGTGAATTGAAATCATATTGTTGTTGTCCATGATTCATGTTTCCATATCAGCTTGCATTTCGGTCTCTAAGATCCATCTCTACCTCTAGCTCTACCTATGTCTATGTAGAAGGCATGCTCTGTGTATATTACTGGAGGATGATTTATTCTAAACATTCCTCTCCTCGCTGATCAGAAGGACTCTTAAGTCCTAAAAGTTTGGGAAATTTTCCAAGTTTGGATAGATATCCAAAACTCATCATCAGTCTTTTCCAAGCCCATTCAAAATGACCGACACCAAGTCGTCGTCATCAACTAGTGCTCCAATAGAGGCAAGGATATCTCCAAGCCCTTTAATCTTCAGTGAGAGTAATCATTGATACATAGCTTGTTCCTTTGCACACTATGCAGCTATTTCTTTAACTACATCTTTCTAGCCTTGGCACTTATATTATACAGCTTTAACCAAGATATTCCATGCACCTTTTGGTATTATTGCATCAGAATCAGATGCATTAAAAAGAACCAATGCATAACCTTGATGACTCTCTCATGCCATGCCTTAAAGACCTCTATCTGTTGTGAAATGGAATTTTCTTTCGAAAGCTCGAGCTCTTCCCGCAACGATCTTGCAATCTCCAATAATCCATGTAATAGATACACACAATTACTCATGGTTGTTATGCCGCCACTTTATGTGAACCAATCGCATCAACATACATGTGAAGTTCCCAAATACTCTGTAGGCACCTCAAATCAACTAGTGTGCACAAAAGTCTATGTGAAACGTGCACAGGAACACGCAGTGCCAGCGAAAACTTTGCAGGGCCAAAACAGAGTCCGAAATGACTCCAAAGGGCCAAAATAATGATAGTCAAACCATTTGATCCTAAAACACAGTATACACTGTGCTTTTGCTTCACCGAAGAGAGATCCCCAAGATATGACAATGTCCCTTTCTACTCTATCTACTGCCATTGTCCTTGACTAGCAGCTTACCTACAAAGATTTGCTTCTAAATCGAAGGGAAAGAGATAGAAGAATGCGGGGGAGAGGGTGAGCTTGAGCTCCTTGCAAGCAAACTTCTTCACACACACACACTAGTAGAGAAGCACACAAGAGACGGAGGGCTGAGTTTTCTTCTATCTTCTTACTTCTCTACAACCATAACATAAAGATAAAAGTACATACTCTAAGGAAATGTACAAGGTCCATAGTGTGAACCCGACCAACTATACTCTAAGGGAAAGTACAAGGTCTTAGTGTGAACCCAACCAGCTATATGAGCTAACGCTATAACTATGCCATAACTCTAGTAACCAAAGTGGCTATCATACAACCTGTAAACCATTGGCAGCATATCAACCATAATCTCACCAACCATGCCAATGGCATAAGTACAAAGGTGTCATCCTGGCCTTCCACATCCATATCCGCACTAGTTGAGCTCAATATTTAAGCATTATTGAGGTTGGCAGAAGTGACCAAACACGCAGCCTAAAAAAAGGACCAACCATGGTAGGCAACAGAGAATGGGGAGCAATGGGCGAGCAAAAAATAACCCAGTGTGATTTTTAGTGTCTAATAGAGGTTTAGTTGCTGGAAACAGAAGCTTTGCTGCCCATGCTGCTTTGAGAAATGCTCAGAAAGAAAAAAGAGCTGTCTATGCAGACCCTGATTCCATCAGGTTTAAAAAGGCACAATTCCTCACATTAGATTATCACACTATGACTCCGAAAGGAGCCTTTTACCTAACTTACATCAATGACAAACAAAACGTTCACATGCCCAAAATTCAAATCTTTACTCTGAAAGCGATTACCTTCCAAAATACAGCTTCTTGATGACATAGGCACTTGCAAGGCCAACCTGCAAAAATGAGGAGCCTGACTTAAGAATTAGCCCCCACCATTACGCAATTTTGGCTACACCATGATAGCAGAATCGACAAATAAAAATGAGCACTTACAGCAATACCCATAAGTGTACTGGAAAGGTAGAGATAAAGGAACTCTCCCAACATCTCTAGGATGGTAAAGACATCAATCTCAGTCAAGTCAATGCTTTGGACAGCTCTAAAGAGTACAACAGATGTCGCATCATTCACCACACCTTCACCAAACACTAGACTGTAAAGCAGAGGTGTGTCATCTTGACTAAGAACCTGAACATGCTATGAAATGTTAGTGAGACCCAACTTAAGAAGGTTTCTCAAGAGTCTGACGACTGTCTGACTTAAGAATAAGATGGGATCTATATTTTAATACAACTTGCCTGTAAAGTACAGACTGAATCTGTAGCAGAGAATATCACCCCAAGAGCTGTCATTAAAAGGATCATTTACAAAAAAGACAGGAAATAAAGATGTCAGCAATAGCAGATCCACATAATACAATAAAATCAGCAGCTAAACAGTCATAGCAGTGTAAAAATGCAAAACGTTTGCTGTTGTTACTCTTACCCATATAATCTCGGATTTCTAAACCTTCCACATTGAGAAGCGGAAATATCAGCCTACACCCTGTGACAAGTTTTCAAAAAGCTTCCCCTCAAGGTGTGTTTTGAAATGGCTCCGACACGTTAAGATATATTAAACTGAAGTGCTGCATAATTATCCAAACTGCACCGTTGGAAGGCTTACATGACTACGCACTCACAAGAAAAACAAAAAAATGCACAGAAACTTCCAATCACAAACCCATACCTCCAGCAATTATTGCAAAAGAAATGAAGACACCAATCACTCCAAAAAGCACTATTGCCACAAAATTGCGAAAGAATTGTTTTTTCTTCACTTGGAACCTGTAGTAAAATAACATATCGATTTATGTAAAAACATTGTTGTCAAAAAGGTCAAAGAGAATTCATAAGTCAACAAGTGTTGGTGATCTCCATATACTCGATTCAACCTAAACTACAAAATCGTATTTTTTTTTATTGAACATGAGAAAAGAAGAATTGAATCATAATATAAACCCAATTGTATGTTGATAATTGTCAGTACAGACTTAAGGGTATACACTTAATGGGTTTGTACATGGGGAAGATTGAGGCTCCGAAAGCCAAGATCGTCCTTGCACTTGCAAGGGTGGTATCTCTTCCTTCTAAAAATGTGATGATGTTGTAGCACAATTTTTTTATTTTTTATTTTAGAAAGAGACTTCTATTAAGTATGAGAAAAACATACAAAAATCATAGCTATAAGCCGGAAAAGAATAGAATCACCCCAATATGTAAGGTGATTTCAACCACTAAGGAGCATCATGATGCCATGTAAGACCTGTGGTACTAGAGGAAAAGAAGATGCCATGGTCCCACTCTCACATAAATATCACGCGCTTCACCTGCACAGAACGAGAGGGCCCCTGAATGCGAGCCCAAGTAGCCATAAGAGTATGGATGATATCACCCCATATAGTACTAATGCACTGAAACCCAAAAATCTAGACACCCTCAATAGCCTCCGTGCATCTAGCTCTCCACATCTGCCATGCTGTAATACTGGCAACAATCTCCCAACTGGTGTCAATCCTCTGTCTGGGGGGTGTATAATCATAGTGAGGAACATCCTGCAATAAACCATGCTGGGTAATACCTCTACGAATGAAAATAGCAGAATCTGTACTACTGCCCTCATAAAAAAACTGCGGACCGGACTGGGAGAGCCAAGCAATTACCCCCCAAGTCACATGTATTGCTCGGCCACTCAATTTGCCCATAAGTTGGGCTACAGAACCCCAAATCTATTGTGCAGTGCTGCATCCCCATAAACAATGTTGTACAGTCTCAGAATCTGCTACACACCTAGGACAGGAAGGTGCTACACCAAAAACCAATCTCCACTGATTGGTGGGGAGACCACTATGTAAGAATAACCAAAAGAAATGAGAGATCTGGCTCCTTCTGTATGAGTGCCAAAGTCTGCCAATATCTGCGCTATATCACTGGAGAAATATCATAGCTTTCCCAATGAGGCCTCAGAGTAGGGAAACTATGCATCTATCAAGTGAGGAGAAGCCTGGCATTCCAAACAATGACACTGAAAAAAGGAAGGCTTTTCAAAGGATCAAAGGCATCAATCCACTCCCACTCTCCTAGATCCCACTGAAGATATCTAATAGGACTGCCACTATATAACCACAAACACCAAGAGCCACGAGTCACTATCTGAGAAGAAGGGTCAATGAATCAATGCTTCCCCGAACAACCAACAATCCTCACTAGACTAAGCCTAGTATCTGGGATGATCTCCTCCATACTACATCTCCTCAATCTCCCTCAAGGCATGATAGAGTAAATGATGCAATCTGTAGCCTTCTGGCCCGAGAGAGCAATGACCTGCAGAGGTATGCCTATCCTCAAAAAAACTCCAAGCCAACTCGGATGATAGTCTCCGTGAAAGGTCCCAAAAAGCCACTCAGGCGAAATAGCTGCATCAATCTGATCAATACGAATGAGAGAGCCCCTAAGATGCTGAATGGATGCAGCTCTCCGATCCTCCGGAAGACTCTTAAAGGTCTTCCAAGCAAGAACTATGTGTGCACATCTCTCCCATCCTGACCACTGCATATAACGAGATGCAGCAAGTGGCCGACCAAGCTCATCCCTAATGAGCTCGTTCCACATAATAGGTTGTCAGTCAGCCTCATCCAAAGACCTGGGAGGCCTTTGTTGCAAAAAGATCTCATGCTTCTCCATGCTCTGACAATGGCTGCAATAAGAGGGGAAGATGGTGTCCTGAAATCAGCCTCTGTGAACAAAAAACGTGTGCTTGGCATCCAGTCTCTCCCGACCCTTGGTGTACATCCGAAAATCTGAGACAAGAAAAAATCCTTCCAAGGCCTGGTAGGAAACCTCTGACCACAAGTTTGCAAAGCAACGCCCTGCACTGAACATCCGGATCGATAATATTCAAGCCCCCCTCTTGTTTGGGCTGAATAACTGTGAGCCAAGCTACCTTGGCATGAGTGTCTAAGGTGCCATCCAAACCCGACCAAAGAAAATTGCGGATCAATCTCCGCAATTGGCCAATGCAGTTGTAGCACAATTTTTAAACAAGCCAAGGCGAAAAATTGGATGCCAACACTAGGACACATCAAAGGATTTCAAGAGGTTGACATCATGTATACCTCAGCCTTTCAAACAAGACTTTGATTGGCTTTTGTGAAGCACATTGCCATCTTATTACAAATGTCCAAATTGCATGCACTTTACACTAGGTTCAAGTTGTGCCTCTTTTGTCAACAATCCTTATCTGATGATATCATGTATCCTTTTTTTTTTAAACAATGGCACTATCCAATCTCTTGAAGGACACTTGCCTCCGATTCAGCATTCAACAGTTGCTGTTGTTGAGCTGAACAAAAACATTTTGCAACAAGTCCTCCAATTGCTTGTCAAATTCTTCTTCCATCATCTTTCTCCATCTCCTCCAAGTGGTTGTCCAACTCTTCCAATCGCCTGCCTAATACCATCAGCTTGTTCACATGGTAAGGAAAATTAGACAGGGGTTGAGCATCGGCCACCATATATATGGTGTGTTCCTCCAGTCTGATTGTGGTAATTAAGGTGGCAAACTCTGATTCAAAAAGATATCTGCAAATCTGTCAAAGCTGCTTTCATTCAAAGTCACAATATCATCTCATTTGTTGGGAGCACACATCATAAGAACCTCATCACTTTGCCATGTGAACTGTTAGGATCACCTACCTAGAAACCCTAATAGGGTAATAATAACCCACATTGAACTGGAGATCGATGACTATGATAAATAGCGACTAGCAACTCTCCTCCCAGCCATATGCTCTCGTCCGGAACCAGCCCCAAACTTGAGGTCAAATCTCCATGAGTCAATCAAGCCCCGACAGCACGCCCTGGCATCCCATACCATCAAACCGCTTGCCCACATGCAACTACTCTGGGCTTGAGGTCCTTCTCACCTTGGTAGAACTCTGTACCATATGGATCCCCCATAATCCTCATAAGTGAGCCCAAACTCCACTTCTTTTACTATTAACCTTTTAGCCATTATAAGCCTCTACTTAGCTTTTTATTGACTCTAAGCCAATCCAGACTTCATCCTTGCTAGCCCATAGCCTCTCGGGCGGGTCCAATCAACTCCCATGCCTGGCTAAGCCCTAACCCCAACCAACCCTGGGTTAGAACATCCCCTTGACTCCGTGTTATCCTAACCCCCAACTAACACTCGTCCTAGCCCGGTTAGGGATGTAGCATTATCTCCCCCTTATATTGGATTCATGTTCTCATGAATCCAAGTAGGAGACAATCAATCAATCAATTGAAGCCTACCCTCGAATTCTTATATTCCATCATAGCATATAAGTTATCTAGCCCTTACCTAAGCTAGTATGGAATTCCTTTAGTAGATCCATGCCACTGGAATTGCAAAATCCCTATGAGGTAACCTGCTTACCAATCCAATTCCATTGTGACAAATGTCGGAGTTGGATAGAAAGAAAAAACTGAAATGTCACGAAACCCATCAAAGACAACCCTAGCATTGATTCACTGCACAGTTTAGCCCTCGCACTAAACTATCTCAAGGGCTAAACTATCTGTGCCAATGCTTGCTAGTGCTCACAAGCTAACTCTGTGCTAAAGCCTCCCATTCACAGTTCATTTTGTGTGCAGCACCTAGAGTACACTCGTGTGCGGTCATGAGTTAACTGAATCAACTCATACATCCATAGCAAGTCGTACTAACTTTTTGCCTCATGCATAGACCTTCACACCATACCAGCAAATCGTACAATCCACCAATCGCTCTCTCTCAAAGCCATGTTGATTATACCAAGTGGTACATGCACCCATGCATGAGGAAAGTCCTCTAGCACAACCCATATCCAAGAAAGCAACTCATGTTACTGTTGCCAGAAATTGAAGCTCTCCCTCACTCAATTAAACACACAAACAGAGATTCAAGTTCATAAACAACAGAAGAGAGATGAACACGAACAAAGATACTCTATATTTCAGAATTCTCCACGATTGCTTTGAGATAGTTATCACCTTTCATGTGAACAGTACAACTCTTCACATCACCGACATCTACTATTTTTGCACCCTTTGATATCACTCACACAGGTACATTATTTTGATCCTTTGCCTTCACACCCATTACATCTAAAGCCTTAGCCTTTCACACGCTTTACATTTTTCACTGATTTAAATCATTCTAATCCCTAGTAAAGTTGAGCATTACAAACATTTACTTTCTATAGTTACTCGACAACAGGTACCCTCCAAATGTACCATAGCCCGATCACAACATCCTTTCTGTACATTACCTCATCTATCACTTAGCTCTATCATTGTACCCTGCTGTCACCCTTTTACATTTAGTTTATTACATTTTTGTACCATCTAGCATGAGATATATCATGGAAACATTGTAACACTTCAGCTTCATAGGACAATTAGGCCTTTTGTAGACGTTTAATATAACTTTCTTTCCTTCTTTCTTTTTGTCAGTAACCCAAATTAGGGGCTAGACTGAGACCTAATTCCAAATTGGTTCAACTTTCAGCAAACTCTCTTGTGTTTCCACATCTTTTAGCCGGAAATTCTCTTCCACCAAAACACGCCCTAGTTACCAGGAGGCCCTTGTTCTGATTTAAAGGAGCTTTCCCAGCAAAGATGTGGTCTAAGTGAGAGTTCCAGAGTGCAAAACTAGCGGTGCTCCGCAAACCTCTCCGGTGTATCACCTACACCCATATCTTCCACCCAAATGGAGCTCCCAACACCAACAGCAATGGTCACCCGTGCTCAAAAGAAGACCATGATGGAAGCCGCCAACCCTAACAAAAAAGGTGATAACCCTTCCCCTATACCTCACACCATCATATATCACTCCTTTTTACAAGCCTTTCAAAGCTGTTCAAGAAATGTCATTGATGCTCGACACACCAGTGATCTCAAGTTCCCAGTCTTCTCTATGCAAGACCTATTGAGGGAAACCAACCCCGAAGTGACTCCGTCAAAACCCCATAGATCTCCTCGTAGAACGTTCATGGTACGAGACTCAAAACCTGCAAACAAACAAACAAACAAACAAGAAGGGGGTGCAACCCTGACTCACCACCCAACCATGACAGCCGTGGGCAAGCCCTTGTCCCCACCGAGCCACGAGCTGAGCTAACTAGGTTGATGAACCGACCAATCTCTACCTCGCGACGTCCCATACCGCCACGAAGCTACCCGCGCGGGCCTCAAGACTGCTGCCAGCCTCGGCTACATAAAGCAGGTGCACGTCTGCACTAGATCCAGGCTCCAGACCATAGAGTTCTCACAAGTCACGCGAGACTCTATATGACTAATGACTAACCTTGGCCACCCTTTTATAGGCTCTTGGCCGGTCATCGGGCGTCCACACTTGGGCGCCCGCCCGTCCATACTTTGGTGCCCGCCCGTTAGTCTATCCCTAACTCAGCTCGCCAATTAGCCTGCCTAGCTCCAAGCTTCCCCAAACCTCGAAGCTAGTCTTGTGTGCGTGTAGCACACGGTAGATACACACTGTGCACATGACATACTCCCCTTCCTCTAAGAGCTCACTCCTAAGCTCACTAAAAAGCCAGGGTAATCTCTCTAAAGAGTAGTCAATGTCTCCCATGTAGCGTCCTCCTCAACACGATTCTTCCACTTGATCTTGTATTCCGTGATAAGGATATTATGCAATCTTCTTTCACGAAATCCAAGAATCTTTTCAGGTTCGTGTGGAACAAATGTCATATCTTCGACATCTATGATTTCTTGAGGAGTAACTAACTCGTCTGTTTCACCAAGTACTTCCTTAAGTCTACTGACATGAAATACAGGATGAACTTTCACATGAGAAGGCAAATCCACTTCATATGCAACTGAACCAATCCGTCGTATAATACGAAATGGTCCACAGTATCTAGGGGATAATTTCGGAGATCGACCTGTCCGTAAAGTCTCAGAATCTTTTGGAACTCGCAAATATACCATCGTTCCTTCAAAGTACTCTCTCGGTGAATGATATCTATTACAATAAAATCTATCTCTGTCTTAAGCACTTCTAATAGATTCCTTCGCAACTTGTAACATTTCTTGCATATCTCGCAAAAAATTACGTGCAGCATCATGCTGAAGTCCAGAGAATCCCACTGTAACAGGTGATCAAGGTTGAAAACCATACGTAAGCATGAAAGGACTAAAACCTGTACTCGTATGCTTAGTACTGTTATATGCAAATTCTAACATAGGAAGATAATCCTCCCATGAACTCTGTCTTTTGGATACATATGCTCGAAGCATATCCTCCAAAATCTGATTCACTCTTTCAGTCTGGCCATCAGATTGAGGATGATCTAAGGAACTCAAATTCAAAGTTGTTTCCAACTTCTCAAAACAAGTTTCCAAAAATCACTCGTAAACTTAGAGTCCCTATCACTGACTATGTCCTGCGGTAACCCGTACAGTCTAAACAATTGCTCAATAAACTGCCTTGCTAATTGTGTAGCTGTAATAGTCTTCCGGGTCGGTAAAAATCTAGCCATTTTTGTCAAGCGATCTACCACAACCCAAATAGAATCGTGGCCTTGATGTGTTCTTCGCAATCCGGTAATAAAATCCATGGAAATACTTTTCCATTTACTACCTGGGATTTACAAAGGATGCAACAACCTAGCCTGTCTAAAGCGTTCAGCTTTATTAGCTTGACAAACTTGACACTTGAGAACATAATCTTCTACATACCCTTTCATCTTTGGCCAATAAAAAGTGTGTTTCACTAACGATAGTGTCCTGTGTACCCCATGATGTCCAACAGAAGGGCGTCGTGACACTCCTTAAGAATCTTGGACCTAATATCCGAGATCTGTGGTACACAAATTTTATCGGAATAGTAAACCATTCCGAATCCTCCACTGGCCTCCTGCCGCCTGAATGGTAGGCTGTTCAGTCATTGAGTCTTGGTCAATCAATGAGCTCCCCTCCTGGATCTTCTGCCAAAATGGACCAAAATAACTATCAGTCCTGGAAAGCCCTCTCAATGACTGAAATAAGTCAGTAGAAATCTCAGTGAACGACAAAGTATTCACCTCTCTAATTCGACTAAGCGTATCTGCAACACTATTCAAGGACCCTTTCCGATAACGAATCTCAAAATCAAAATCTTGCATTAACTCAGCCCAGCGAGCTTTCCTTCCTCTCAAATCATCCGCATCACACACATGCTTGATTGACTGATGATCGATCAATACTACAAACTTGGAGCCATATAAATAATGTCTCCAAACCTTGAGAGCATGAATCACAGCATAAAGCTCCTTCTCAAGGGTTGGCCAACGAGATTGAGTGTCGTCTAGCTTTTGAAGATTATTTGAGGATGGACCAGATCCGTCCAAGTAAATCACCTTGGGGTACACCTCTGTTGCTTAGAAGAAAGGATAACACCTGGAGAATGTGTATAGATTACAAGAGATTGAACAAGCTGACAATTAAGAACCGTTATCCTCTCCCTAGATCAGATGACTTGATTGACCGGTTAGCAGGAGCGAAATATTTCATGAAGATAGATTTACGTACTGGCTATCACCATATTCATGAAAGGCATGTCGAAAGAACCGCCTTTCAGACTAGGTAGGGCCATTACGAGTTTCTCGTATTACCTTTTGGGTTAACCAATGCTCCAGCCACTTTCCAGCAAATGATGAACGATCTTTTTCGTGAACATCTGGGAAAATTTGTGGTGGTGTTCCTAGATGATATTTTGATATATAGTCGTACCCTTGAGGAGCATGTTCGACACCTCACAATTGTCTTATCTATTTTAAGACAAAATCAACTATATGCTAAGTTAAGTAAATGTGAGTTTTTTATGATAGACATCATTTACTTGGGACACAAGATCACTAGAGATGAATTGAGCATTGACTATGACCGAGTTCAGAAGGTTCTGGACTGGCCTATACCGCGAACAGTGAAACAACTTCGTTCTTTTCTTGGTTTTGTTGTTTTTCTTCGAAAATCTGTGCGGGAGTACTCTCAGCTCACACTACCGATGACCGACTTGTTGAAAGGTCGTGGACGTAAGCCAAACCAGCCTATCACTTGGAATAACGATTTGGATATGGCCTTCAAACTTTTGAAAGATTAAGTCAAGGAAGCACCTATCTTGGCATTACCCAATCCTAGTCAGCCTTATGTTCTTGAAACTGATGCCAGTGACTATGCCATCGGGGCTGCTTTATTTCATGATGGTAGACCTGTTGCTTTTTAAAGTAAAAAGCTAGACGACACTCAATCTCGTTGGCCAACCCTTGAGAAGAAGCTTTATGCTGTGATTCATGCTCTCAAGGTTTGGAGACATTATTTATATGGCTCCAAGTTTGTAGTATTGACTGATCATCAGTCAATCAAGTATGTGTGTGATGCAGATGATTTGAGAGAAAGGAAAGCTCGTTGGGCTGAGTTAATGCAAGATTTTGATTTTGAGATTCGTTATCGGAAAGGGTCCATGAATAGTGTTGCAGATGCGCTTAGTAGAATTAGAGGTAAATACTTTGTCGTTCACCGAGATTTCTACCGACTTATTTCAGTCATTGACAGGGCTTTGCAGGACTGATAGTTATTTTGGTCCATTTTGGCAGAAGATCTAGGATAGGAGCTCATTGATTGACCAAGACTCAATGACTGCACAACCTACAATTCAAGCTGCAGGAGGCCAGTGGATGATTCGGAATGGTTTACTATTCCATAATGACAAAATTTGTGTACCACAGATCTCGGACATTAGATCCCAGATTCTTAAGGAGTGTCACGACGCCCCTTTTGCTGGACATCCTGGGATACACAGGACACTATTGTTAGTGAAGCACACTTTTTATTGGCCAAAGATGAAAGGGTATGTAGAAGATTATGTTCTCAAGTGTCAAGTTTGAAGTTTGTTAAGCTAATAAAGCTGAACGCTTTAGACAGGCTGGGTCGTTGCATCCTGTGCAAATCCGAGGTAATAAATGGGAAAGTATTTCCATGGATTTTATTACCGGATTGCCAAGAACACATCAAGGCCACGATTCTATTTGGATTGTGGTAGATCGCTTGACAAAAATGGCTAGATTTTTACCGACCCTTAAGAATATTACAGCTACGCAATTAGCAAGGCAGTTTATCGAGCAATTGTTTAGACTGTACGGATTACCGCAGGACATAGTCAGTGATAGGGTTTACGAGTGATTTTTGGAAACTTGTTTTTGAGAAGTTGGAAAAAACTTTGAATTTGAGTTCCTCAGATCATCCTCAATCTGATGGCCAGACTGAAAGAGTGAATCAGATTTTGGAGGATATGCTTCGAGCATATGTATCCAAAAGACAGAGTTCATGGGAGGATTATCTTCCTATGTTAGAATTTGCATATAATAGTACTAAGCATACGAGTACAAGTTTTAGTCCTTTCATGCTTATGTATGGTTTTAACCTCGATCACCTGTTACAGTGGGATTCTCAGGACTTCAGCATGATGCAGTACGTAATTTTTTGCAAGATATGCAAGAAATGTTACAAGTTGCGAAGAAATCTATTAGAAGTGACCGAGACAGATTTTATTCTAATAGACATCGTTCACCCAGAGAGTACTCTGAAGGAACGCTTGTATATTTAGTTCCGAAAGATTCTGAAACTTTACGGACATGTCGATCTCCGAAATTATCCCCTAGATACTGTGGACCATTTCGTATTACACGACGGATTGGTTCAATTGTATATGAACTAGATTTGCCTTCTCATGTGAAAGTTCATCCTGTATTTCATGTCAGTAAACTTAAGAAAGTACTAGGTGGAACAGACCAATTAGTTACTCCTCAAGAAATCATAGATGTCGAAGATATGACATTTGTTCCACACACGAACCTGAAAAGATTCTTGGATTTCGTGAAAGAAGATTGCGTAATTCGCTTATCACGGAATACAAGATCAAGTGGAAGAATCGTGTTAAGGAGGACGCTACATGGGAGACATTGACTACTCTTCAGAGAGATTACCCTGGCTTTTTAGTGAGCTGAGGAGTGAGCTCTTAAAGGAAGGGGACTATGTCATGTGCACAGTGTGTATCTACCGTGTGCTACACGCACACAAGACTAGCTTTGAGGTTTGGGGAAGCTTGGAGCTAGGCAGGCTGATTGGCGAGCTGAGTTAGGGATAGACTAACGGGCGGGCACCCAAGAATGGACGCGCGGGCGCCCAAGTGTGGACCCCCCATGACCGGCCAAGAGCCTATAAAAGGGTGGCCAAGCTTAGTCATTAGTCATATAGAGTCTCGCGTGACTTGTGAGAGCTCTATGGTCTAGAGCCTGGATCTAGTGCAGACGTGCACTTGCTTTACGCAACCAAGGCCGGCAACAATCTCGAGGCCCGTGAGAGTAGCTTCGTGGCGGCATGGGACGTCGCGAGGTAGAGATTGGTCGGTACGTCAACCTAGTTAGCTCAGCTCGTGGCTCGGTGGGGACAGCCAAGTCTGTGGGCTTGCCCACGACTGTCATGGTTGGGTGGTGAGTCAGGCCTGCACCCCCTTCTTGTTTGTTTGTTTGTTTGCAAGTTTCGAGTCTCGTACCAGGAGCGTTCCATGAGGAGATCCTATGGGGATTTGACACTCTCTATGAGTTGTTGCGCCAACAGCTCAATGCACTGTTGGAACAATTGAATCATGGATCACACAATGGCCATCACTCCTCACCGGCACCCAAACTGCAGGATGCATGGGTATCAGCCGTACCAAACCCTCTCTCGCCAGTTAATACCAATGCCCCCACCTTATTGTGCACATCAACGGTAAACCCCTCTTAGGGGATATCATTGATGGCGGGTCTAGAGTGAACCTTCTGGCAGAATTCACCCTCTGGGCAATGGGTCTTCAGGTCACCATACCATCCAATTTCTGCGTGAAAATGGCAAACCAACAAGAGGTGACCCCCATGAGCCTAGTGGAAGGATTGGTAGTGGTGATCCAAGACACCACCTTCTTGCTAGTGGATTTTGTCGTAATCCATTTGCCTGAGGTCAAGGGAGCCTACTCACTACTGATTGGGCAGGAACACAAGAGTGCTGCATGATTGGGGATCTGACCGGTTGTGGATGCCCCAAGAACATGGTACACAAGAACTGCAATTGATGGAAGAAATCTGGGGTCAAGGCACACCGGGCATAGTAGCAACGGAACAGGAATGGGAACGGAACGAAAGCACCACCAGGGGAACGGGAACGGGAAAAAGGGGGAACGGGAACGAGGGGGAACGGAAACAGGGAACGACCTAGATAATTCCTAGAAATGACGATAAATCTTAACATACACTGCTCATTTATATAACCAAATCAGAGACACACTAAAGTCTAGTGCACCATAATTTGCATGGCTAGATACTAACACTGAATAGATCTCACAAGTCAAAATAAATTAGCCCACATCATACATGACATAAGTGACAAAAAGCACAAAATGTGGCCCACATGGCACAGCCTAGATAAAAGAAACAATCCAAGTCCAAAGTCCAAGCCTCAAGGTGACATGCAAATAGTAAGGAGATATCATGCATGGCTATTGCCACTGATGCCATCAAGGAGACTTTCATCTATGTCATCCAAGAAAGCCATATCATCAAGACCAACATCTGCAGCATCCAAATCTTCAATCCCATCCTGACCAGGATCTGCAAGTCCATGTGTCTCCTCATCATCCGAGGACTCCTCATCAAGCAATATAAACTTCTCTAGTTTGGGAGATGCCATATCACCAAGCAAGCGCAAATTAGCACTTACAAAAATCAAGTCATTGACTTGTTTTGTCCCAAATTTGTTCCTCTTCTTGGATGCAACATGGCCGAACACACTCCATAGCTGCTCAATCGGAGAGGAGCTTGCACCTTGAGACAAGATCCTTACTGCCAATGATTGAAGCTGTGGTGTACGAGCCCCATAATCCTCCCACCATAAAGCAGCCCCTATCTTAAACCTATCTCTCTGTGCATCAGTCGATCCAAACCTTCGCAACTTGCTGCGATAAAATCCAAGTTGGTCTTTCACCAACCTTCGTTTATCTGCATCACGAACCTGCCTAGAAAGCACTATCTCCCAACCATCCATCACCTCATCATCGACCTCTTGTCCACATCCTTGGAACTCGGGATCCAAGACATACGCAGCAGCATGCATAGGAGAATGATAACCATTCCATCATGCTTCACATAATTCTCGAACCTCTGCATATTTCTCATCAGACAAGCCCATTTCCCCTATTTTCTCGATCATTCGGTCAGCCCCCTCATAAACCTTGCCAATGCATGGCTCCCGTCCATCTGCAATCCGCATCAAGCGCATGATCGGCTTCATCATAGCATTGATAGTATTGACTTCATCCCAAAATGTGAAGTCTTGTATGGTTCTTGCAACCTCTATGCCGGCTCTTGACCGAGAAAGAGCCCATCCCATCCACTCATTGCATACAACCAACTGCTTCAAAGGCAATTGCACTTTGGATAACCTCTTCATCATGAGAAAGTTATAACCAAAGCGTGTCTCTGAGTACTTTAAGAGATCCTTTTTGGGCGATCTCTTGCGGAATTCATTCAAAATAAACTGATGGTTTTGAATGAAGCTTATTATCTCCTTGCCTTTTTGAATGTGTGGATCAACCCATGGCAAGCTGCCAACATCCTTCAATAAGTTGCTCAAACAATGAGCAAAGCATGGACTAAATGTGATATGCGGATACCTGTCTTCAAGCTTAAGACCAGCTGCTCTATTTGTTGCCTCACCATCAGCTAAGAACCGAATAACATTCTCTGGTCCAACTTTCTCAATACCTTTGGCCCACTCTTCCACAAGCTGATCTGCAGTTTTTCCAGTCCCAGAAGCATCATGTGAGGAAATGAATTGCATTCTTCCTCGAGAATAAGCAACCATGCCATGAATGGACCTTTTTGGAGTGTCACTCCAACCATCTGCAATAAGTGACACACCATTCTTTGCCCAACTTTCATGCACAGACTCTAAAGCACATTCAATTGCAGCTTTCTCCTTTTGCAACAAGGTGGTGCGTAGTGTCTCATACGAAGGAGGCTTGTATGTTGGGCCATACCGTGCAATCTCCTGGACCATTTCAATGAAATATGGAGACCTGGCAACATTGAATGCTACAGGATCATGATAAAAGAACCTTGCAACAGCTACATCTACCCTCTCTTTCTTGCGGGGATCCCAAGCTGCTCCCAAGGTTTGCTGCTTGCCGGAACTTGCACCCATAGACTGCGAATCTTGGGAAAATGCAAAGCTCCCAAGTCTTCCATACTGTTGTCCATCTCCCAAGTGTACATCTTCCCTACTGAAGTAAGATGCATCAATTGCCGGTTTCTTTCGTGCACATGCTTTCTCCTCTTCACTTGGGTACTTTGCCAAAAGCTCTCTACGCATTTCAGGTGTTGTCCCTGGGCATTTGTTCACTTGTGCTTTTTCATTGTTTACATAGCATAGATGTGCTCTCACACGGTTTGCTCCTCCTGACTTCTCTTTGTTACATTGCTTGCATTTCCATCGTGTTGAACCTCCCTTAGATCAATACCTTTCTAGCCTTTCAACCTCGTCCCACCAAGTAGCATTCGAAGCCGATCGCTTTGAACCCGAGTAAGCCATGATTTCTGCAAATTCGGGCAAAAAGTTGAATAGACTTTCAAAGTTAACCATTACAGAGAAATGAGTCCTTTTTTTTTCTTTTGTTTAATGGGGAGAGACTGTGCAGCCCAGATTGTGACATAGGTAATTTTTAAAACACCAAAAGTTCAAACAAAGAAACAGAGAGAGAAGAAAGAGAAAAGCTTGTTGCCTTGCCTTCTAAAGATGTAAACTGTTGAACTTGAGTCTTGATCACTCGGGCCCAGGCAGATTGCATTGTTGCTGCTTGCAGGTTGGTACCAGGCACAGTGTTGAGAACTTGAATGTAGTCACTAGTGTGTACACTGCAAGGGCTGGGGTCCTGGCTGGGGCGACTGTAGTGCCTGGTACAGAACAGTACGGGCAGGACAGTATGGGCAGTGGACAGCAGTACAGCCTACACGGCCACGGCCCACAGGTCACGGGCAGGCTTTAGTTGACTTGCAGGTCGGCTGACGGCGACTACAGTATGGGCATGAACTTCCGAAAAGTGACGGGCGCAAGGCGTACGGGCTTCTAATTTTTTTAAAAAAAATCCACGTCATCATCGTTCCCACGTGGGGGAGGGGAACGGCAGGCAGGCGTTCCATCTCCCGTTCCACAGTCGTTCCCTGGCGTTCCACGTATGTTTCACCACCTCAACGTTCCTCATCCCGTTTCCATCGTTTCATTCGTTCAAGCCATGGGGGAATGCGTTCCACCGTTCCCAATGGGGGGAAACGGGGTTCCCCTGCTACTATGACACGGGGTGCCACTATAGCCTCCACCCCTTCTAAGCCACCATCTTGGTCCACACCAGAGGAAGGCATTGTCCCTTACAATGATGACTCAGAGTTACTTGATTGGCTCCAAGCTACACAGGACCTGACTTCATACATGGTGGACATCACTGAGGTAACCCGGGAGCCGGACACCCCACCAACGGACCACTATACAAGTAGTGGGCCTAGGGGAGGGAACCCATCATGAATTGTCAGAGAGGAACCTACCTCCCCACCTACTCCTATGACACCAACAAGGAAGCCCCGACCACATCCTATCAAGATGCCCTTGGAAGAACTCCCTCATTCCTAGAAGTGAATTCAATACGCGACTCCCCTATCTGTCACCAACCTGCCCATAATCCCACTGTCCTCTCCAAAGCAGCTGAAACAAGGGAACCACTTTCCATTCCCTCGTATCAAGATCCCGTGCAGGAGTATAACCTCCGCACCGAGGAGGATCCATGTCCAATCTTGTTGGCTTCCTGGCTCTGGGATCACCAAGCCCTGGTAGATCAAGCCATCGCCTTCTTCCACTCTTACAAAGATGTCTTTGTCTCAACCTACCATGATCTAGATGGTGTACCATTTGATATTGGTGTCCACCCCATACGCCTTCAAGAGGCTACCCGTCCTATCCGCATAGTCACCAGAAAACGCATTTTGATCTACCGAAACTTGCAAAACGTTTCTACAAAACCTTCAAAACCTTTGACAAAACATTTTGTTCACTTTTAAAAAGTCTTTCCCAAAAAACACGTGCGA
This sequence comes from Cibotium barometz, assembly GCF_041138505.1. Lineage (NCBI taxonomy): Eukaryota > Viridiplantae > Streptophyta > Polypodiopsida > Cyatheales > Cibotiaceae > Cibotium > Cibotium barometz. The sequence goes on along the minus strand of NC_141107.1, from coordinate 224,593 downwards.
CTGTCGACATCAACTGCCCCTGATCTGCTCGTTGCGCGCTTTTGTCACCGCCTCACCTTCGCGCAAGTCTACTGCTAGTCTCCATGTTGTTGCACCCAGGCCCCACGTCTGCCCATGCTAGAGACTCCCCATGTGCCCATGCTAGAGACCCCAGTGCCCCACATCTGTGCCCGCATTGTTGAGTCAGCTACCCCTGATCTGCTCGTTGCGAGCTTTTGTCACCGCCTCACCTTCGCGCGAGTCTGCTGCTAGTCTCCACACTGTTGCACCCAGGCTGTCAAATCCCCATAGGATCTCCTCGTAGAACGCTCCTGGTACAAGACCTGAAACCTGCACACAAACCAAACAAACATGAAGGGGGTGCAGGCCTGACTCACCTCCCAACATGAAGGGGGTGCAGGCCTGACTCACCTCCCAACCTTGACAACCGTGGGCAAGCGGGCAAGCCCACAAGTCTTGGTTGTCCCCACCGAGCCACGAGCTGAGCTAACTAGATGGACGTACCGACCAATCTCTACCTCGTGACGTCCCATACCGTCACGAAGCTACCCTCGCATGCCTGGAGACTATTGCCGGTCCCCTCGGCTGCATAAAGCAAGTGCACATCTGGCACTAGATCCAGGCTCCTGACCATAGAGCTCTCACAAAGACACGCGAGACTCTATGAACTAATGACTAACCTTGGCCACCCTTTTATAGGCTCTTGGCCGGTCATCGGGCGTCCACACTTGGGTGTCCACCCGTCCATACTTGGGTACCCGCCCGTTAGTCTATCCCTAACTCAGCTCGCCAATCAGCCTGCCTAGCTCTAAGCTTCCCCAAACCTCGAAGCTAGTCTTGTGTGCGTGTAGCACACGGTAGATACACACTGTGCACATGACATACTCCCCTTCCTCTAAGAGCTCACTAAAAAGCCAGGGTAATCCCGCTAAAGGGTAGTCAATGTCTCCCATGTAGCGTCCTCCTCAACACGATCCTTCCACTTGATCTTGTATTCCGTAATAAGTGTATTACGCAATCGTCTTTCACGAAATCCAAGAATCTTTTCCAGTTCGTGTGGAACAAATGTCATGTCCTCGACATCTATGATTTCTTGAGGAGTAACTAACTGGTCTATTCCACCCAGTACTTTCTTAAGTCTACTGACATGAAATACAAGATGAACTTTCACATGAGAAGGCAAATCCAATTCATATGCGACTGAACCAATCCGTTGTGTAATACGAAATGGTCCACCATATCTAGGGGATAATTTCGGAGATCGACTTGTCTGTAAAGTCTTGGAATCTTTGGAAACTTGCAAATACACCATCCTTCCTTCAGAGAACTCTCTGGGTGAACGATGTCTATTAGAGTAAAATGTCTCTATCTTGAGCACTTCTAATAGATTCTTTCGCAACTTGTAACATTTCTTGCATATCTTGCAGAAAATTACGTGCTGCATCATGCTGAAGTCCTGAAAATCCCACTGTAACAGGTGATCGAGGTTGAAAACCATACATAAGCATGAAAGGACTAAAACCTGTACTCGTATGCTTAGTACTATTATATGCAAATTCTAACATAGGAAGATAATCCTCCCATGAACTCTGTCTTTTGGAGACATAGGCTCGAAGCATATCCTCCAAAATTTGATTCGCTCTTTCAGTCTAGCCATCAGATTGAGGATGATATGAGGAACTCAAATTCAAAGTTGTTTCCAACTTCGCAAAAACAAGCCTCCAAAAGTCACTTGTAAACTTAGAGTCCCTATCACTGACTATGTCCTACGGTAACCCATACAGTCCCTATCATTGACTATGTCCACGTAGCTTTTTGCAAGATATGTAAGAAATGTTACAAGTTGCGAAAGAATCTATTAGAAGTGCTCAAGACAGAGACAGATTTTATTCTAATGGACATCATTCACCCAGAGAGTTCTCTAAAGGAACGATGGTGTATTTGCGAGTTCCCAAAGATTCCGAGACTTTACAGACAAGTCAATCTCCGAAATTATCCCCTAGATATTGTGGACCATTTCATATTACACGACGTATTGGTTCAGCCGCATATGAATTGGATTTGCCTTCTCATGTGAAAGTTCATCCTGTATTTCATGTCAGTAAACTTAAGGAAGTACTGGGTGGAATAGACCAGTTAGTTACTCCTCAAGAAATCATAGATGTCGAAGACATGACATTTGTTCCACACGAACCGGAAAAGATTCTTGGATTTCGTGAAAGACGATTACGTAATACACTTATCACAGAATACAAGATCAAGTGGAAGGATCGTGTTGAGGAGGACGCTACATGGGAGACATTGACTACCCTTCAACGGGATTACCCTGGCTTTTTAGTGAGCTCTTAGAGGAAGGGGAGTATGTCATGTCACATGTGCACAGTGTGTATCTACCGTGTGCTACACGCACACAAGACTAGCTTCGAGGTTTGGGGAAGCTTGGAGCTAGGCAGGCTGATTGGCGAGCTGAGTTAGGGATAGACTAATAGACGAGCACCCAAGTATAGACGGGTGGGCGCCCAAGTGTGGACGCCCGATGACTGACCAAGAGCCTATAAAAGGGTGGCCAAGGTTAGTCATTAGTTCATAGAGTCTCGCGTGTCTTTGTGAGAGCTCTATGGTCAAGAGCCTGGATCTAGTGCAAACGTGCACCTGCTTTATGCAACCGAGGCCGACAGCAGTCTCGAGGCCCACGAGAGTAGCTTCGTGACGGTATGGGACGTCACTAGGTAGAGATTGGTCGGTACGTCCATCTAGTTAGCTCAGCTCGTGGCTCGGTGGGGACAGCCAAGACTTGTGGGCTTGCCCACGGCTGTCAAGGTTGGAAGGTGAGTCAGGCCTGCACCCCCTTCATGTTTGTTTGGTTTGTTTGGTTTGTTTGCAGGTTTCGAGTCTTGCAGGAGCGTTCTACGAGGAGATCCTATGGGGATTTGACAGGGAAAGCTTGGAGCTAGGCAGATAGACTAACGGGTGGGCACCCAAGTATGGACGGGCAGGCGCCCAAGTGTGGATGCCTGATGATAGGCCAAGAGCCTTTAAAAGGGTGGCCAAGGTTAGTCATTAGTTCATAGAGTCTCGCATGTCTTTGTGAGAGCTCTATGGTCAAGAGCCTGGATCTAGTGCAGACGTGCACCTGCTTTATGCAATCGAGGCCGGCAGCACTCTCAAGACCCGTGAGGGTAGCTTCGTGGCGGTATGGGACATCACGAGGTAGAGATTGGTCGGTACGTCCATCTAGTTAGCTCAGCTCGTGGCTCAGTGGGGACAGCCAAGACTTGTGGGCTTGCCCACGGCTATCAAGGTTGGGAGGTGAGTCTGGCCTGCACCCCCTTCTCAACCTTGACAGCCGTGGGCAAGCCCACAAGTCTTGGCTATCCCCACCGAGCCACGAGCTGAGTTAACTAGATGGACGTACCGACCAATCTCTACCTCATGACGTCCCATACCGCCACAAAGCTACCCTCGCGAGCCTCGAGACTGCTACTAGCCTCGGCTGCATAAAGCAGGTGCACGTCTGCACTAGATCCAAGCTCCTGACCATAGAACTCTCACAAAGACACGCGAGACTCTATGAACTAATGACTAACCTTGGCCACCCTTTTATAGGCTCTTGGCCGGTCATCGGGCGTCCACACTTGGGCGCCCGCCCGTCCGTACTTGGGTGCCCGCCCGTTAGTCTATCCCTAACTCAGCTCGCCAATCAGCCTGCCTAGCTCCAAGCTTCCCCAAACCTCGAAGCTAGTCTTGTGTGTGTGTAGCACACGGTAGATACACACTGTGCACATGACAAAGGTCCCCCGTTTGCCCATGCTGGAGACTCCCCCACTTGCCCACTGCTGCCCCCTCTTCTCCCCCTACTTACCATGAGTTCTAACCATATCATTGTCACCTCTATGATGATATAAATTTTATGATGATGCTTTGAAGTTTGATATTTGAATTATGATTTATCATTTGTCACTCGTGAAGTCTCTTAAAAGTTGAAGTTTTAATTTGTATGTGTACAATACTACAATGTACTACTATGTATATACAAATTAAAATTTCATATATGCATGCATGCATGTATGTATGTATGTATGTATGTATGTATATCCAAAACCTACGGTTTTGTAGGTGTCGGACGAAATCTTTCAAAAAAAAACCTTCAAAACCCAGAAATGTTTCTGGTGACTATGCCTATCCGTGGACAGGCCTACAGACTCAACCCAAAGTATGCAGAGGCCATCAAACTGGAGCTTGAGAAGCTGCCCACATTATCTCCCCAGTAGAACACTCAGGGTGGCTCTCCCCTATGGTCATCTCTCTGAAGAGAAGACCAACAAAATCCGTGTCTGCATGGACTTCCGGCCTCTCAACAAAGCAACGATCAAAGACAGCTTTCCCCTTCCATTCATGAACCGGGTGCTGGAAGACGTTGCCTGTCATGTCCTCTACAGTTTTATGGATGGATTCAGCAGCTACAATCAAGTAGTTATCCACCCGGATGACTAAGCCAAGACAGCTTTTGTCACCAATGGGGAACCTACATTTACAACAAAATGCCATTTCAATGCTCCTACACTTTTCAGTGGATAGTTACCAATATCTTCAGGGAGTCAATTCATAGATGACTTCTCTAACTTCACTGGCACTCAACTCATGTCCCGCGTAGAGGCCTTCTCTGAACATCTTGCCCAGCTAGCTCTAGTCCTCCTGCCTGCGTCTCAACCCCTTCAAGTGCTGCTTTTTGGGCGTCCAAGGCACACTGTTGGGTCACATCATCTCTGCAGATGGGCTGACCTTGACAAAATTGAGGCTATCCTCAGGTTACCCCCTCCAGTCACCTCTAAACGTAACCCAAATATTTGTAGGATGGCTACCACCGTCATTTGATCCACATGTATGCTGACATCACACTCTCATTGACCCGACTGGTAAGCCCATCCACCCTGTTGCAGTGGTCCAACCCTCAATAAGCCGCCTTGCCTACCTCAAAAAGCGTCTCACAGAGGCCCCCATCCTCATCACCCCTGACTGGACAGTCATCTTCCATGTTCACATGGACACCAGTCTCACACCTGTGGGTGCGGTACTCACCCAACCAGCAAGAAGTACAACATAGACCTCCCCTTCTACTATGCCACCTTCTCGCTCAGACAGATATGAACTACAGCACCACCAAGCGGGAACGGCTTGCCATTGTCTATGCCTGCCAGAAGTTCCGCCACACTCTCTTAGTACTTACTTCATCGTCATCTCGGATCACCACACCCTCAAGTACCTCCTCAACAAACCACAAGTGGCTGGACGAGTCTGGAGGTGGCTGCTGGTATTCCAGGAGTTTGATTTCAAGATCGTCTTGTCGCCCAGGCAAACATCATGTGACACCCTCCAGTACCTCCTCAACAAACCACAAGTGGCTGGACGAGTCTGGAGGTGGCTGCTGGTATTCCAGGAGTTTGATTTCAAGATCGTCTTGTCGCCCAGGCAACCATCTCTCCTGCATCGACATAGATGAACATGGCCTATGGTGGGCACGATGGTATCCTATGCCTGTGTCATCCAACGTTTGATCTAGAACTTTCTATGGGCTAGCAGTAATGGGAGACCGACCAAGGCCAAGGTGGCCTGAAGGGTGATCATTCAGCCGCAACGCAGAGGGGGCCTAGGCATCATCAACCCCTCCATTCAAAGCCGTGTCCTGTCGGGCAAGTTGATTGTTCACAGTCTTCTTCCAGGCAGAGAGCCTTGGAAGGACTTCCTCCTCGTTAGGGTCTCCACACGCACTCCGACCTTGGGAGGCCCTTGGCCTCAGAGCACGAGATGGATCTTCCTAGAGATGCCAGCACAAGGCTTTAGCCCAGCATTTGAGGACAGATTTGCAGCAAGTCTCTTGCGTGCTTGGGACCATCTCAGGCCGGCCCTACAACAGTCAGCTCCAGTAGCCTCCAAGGAGCGACTCCGGCAACCTTTGAGTGGTCACATGCTCGCGGATCGCCCACACGTATCTTGGTAAGCCTTGAGTACGGGCCCCATTAGGTCACTTGGAGATTGGCTTGCAAGGCGACTCCTCTCTATCCTCTAGATCATGCCATGTCCTGTCACTATTTGGGCATTCTCTGCGCTTCAGGCCTATGGACGAGTTCTGTAGGATGGACTGGCATCTTATGGTTGGGGACTTATGTCTACACCGAGAGCCAGTAGGCTGGATATATGGGTTGGGATTGTGTATCTGCGCCCAAATCCAGAGTGTGGTACCACGGACTACAAGCTAAATGAATAGGGAGACTGTTCAATGCATCCTTGCATAACATGTTTGCAAGTTAAAAATCCTGTCTTTGCATGAACTATTTGATTGCATGCAAGATTTGTTTGTGTAGTTCACATGTAGGGGACGCCCTCTTGTGAACCGTGCGAGTGAAACTGTATTCTGACCTCGTTTGTGGGCTGTAGACAGGTGGTAAGTACACCACTTTACTCTTTTATGAGTTAAAGCAATGTATTCTTTGTTTTGCAGGTCCACACTTTAATAAGTGTGTCCGCCCAAGTTATAAGTGAGATTGGGCGTCCACACTTCATTAAAGCTCGGGCGGACAAACTATAAGTAAGAATAGACTAGAATTCCCTTCCGGTCGGCTAGGCGAGTGTCCAGGCACCCTTCCCACTAAATTTGTGTGGAAAAGGGATGGTTATGGACTGGGTGGCAGTATGAGGACCTGCCACCATGCTATTACTCATTTTGAAAATTACCTCTCTCTACACTCTCTCTCTAGAAATAGGCGCCCCCCTTCAAGAGAGCCTATTTTTGTTATTCTCTCTAACTTTTTTGCTTGGTGAGAGTGCTGATTTTCATTCCCTCTTGCTCCCAGCTCCAATGGAAAGCTTGAAGATTCTTCCTTTCACAGTTAAGCCTCCAGTTGCTCACCTTTTCACTCTATCTCTCTCTTCTAAATGAATATGGAGTCTCCTAACCATTCTACCGCCCCCAAATTCTACTGAAACCCTAATTTTCAGAAACCCTAATTCTGCAGAAACCCTAATTTCAGAAACCCTAATTTTGGAGGAAACCATACCAAGCTGTGCCCCTTACTCATAGGCATCTAAAGAGCCCAAAATGCCCAATTTTGGACTCATATAACCTGCTTAAAACCCTAAAAATCAGAAACCCTAATTTCAGCCGGAAGTGGAAAACGGTCACATTCAAGCTGTAGTTCGTCCGCACTGAGGTGGAGCTCGACATTGATCGTCCAATACTTGGTAAGAGCATTTTGCAAGCAATTTTCAATTTGAGATTCGAATGCTTTGTCAATATGGTCTCCTATGTCTCGGTCCTGGCACACACATGTGTATGTGTATGGATGCCAGTGGAGCATAGCTGCGTTTGACAAGCTTCAAGGAATCAAGGAACGAAGCTACTCTCAAGTGAAGCTATGGATTCCATCGTCTACGACAAATTTGTTTGCAATGCTGTTTTCATGATCATGGATGCACTTGAACAGTTTGGCATGTGAATGCCCGTGAGGCTTGTAACAGTTTTCCTTGATAATAAAATCTATTACAAGGGGGGTCGGCCCTTTCCGGCCCTAGTGCAGTGTGCAAAAATAAAATTCAGCTTCTTACTCTATTGTGTTGCGCCATTTAAAATTGTTTAATTATGTTAATAGCTTAAGTGTTTGCCAAGATTGTGCTCAACCCCGACCGGGGGAATCTCATTGGTATCAGAGCCTAGGATCTTCCTCCTTTCTGTGTGGAAGACGGTCCTAATCTAGCTTACACTAGCTGTTAGCATTCTTAAGCATTATGGCGAGCCAAACAGGTACTTCACGGGATGTAAATCCAAGGAAGAGTACATATGTGAAGCCAAGAGGAGACAATGTGCATGATGATACTCAAATGCATGAACAATACACTGCTGAAAATGTTTTTCTTGGGTCACATGATGGTATTGCACATGCCGGACAGCCATCTTATGTTAGAAGGGAAGGAAATGCAACTCATGTATATATGGGACAGCCATCCCGAGGTAAGGAGAAGGCTATACAGAGTGATGCACATGATGCTATGCAGGCTGAAATTGCAGACCTCAAAAGGCAATTATGTATGATGCAAAAACAACTCAAGGATATGCATGAAGACTCACAGTCAAGGCATGTATCTCGTGTGTCAAAGCATTCTCCTTTTGTGAATGATGCATTGGAAAATGTTGCCATGGAATTGGGGGTTCAACCAAGAGATATGGCTGTCTCTTACCTCATGGGACAAGGTGATGTAGTTACTCGAAAGGAAGGAGGGCTTAGGTTTAAAAAGCCTCCTCTTATGAATCAACATGCAGCTGAAACATCAAAGCTTAAATCTATTGTGCGACAAGAAAGAGAAGAGGCGTCTGCTACCTCTCATCATGCCTCTACCGCACATGTTTCTCCTCCCCACAGGTCATCTATTAAAGCTCATGAAAGTCTTCTCAAGGAACCGACTCATAAATCAGCCCCTCCTCATGATGGAATTGAGCGATATGTTCCTACTAATGAAGCAAATAAGCAACCAATCGAGAGAGATGAAGAGGAAACGCATCAACATAAGAAGAAGAAGACTAAAGAGTTTACTGCAGGTGACAAAACAGTTAAGTTTGAGTATTTTCATGGAGAATATGATTCTACCAAAGCTCTATCTTTTATCTCCCAATTTGAAATTGCTTTTCATGAGGGAGAATTTTCAGAATCATCAAAACTCAGACATGTGGGCATGTACATGAAAGGCACTGCTGCTCATTGGTGGTTGGCCGAGAAGCTTTCCGGCAACACCATTTCTACATGGGCTGAATTCAAACAAAAGTTTTATGATCAATTTTTGCCTCCAAATTTTACTCAGGATATATGCAGGAAGTGGGACAGGTTGGAGCAAAAAGAAGGGCAGTCCATTACCTCTTACGTCTCCAAATTTTGGGAGGTATTAATGGAAGTGTTACCCTTCATGACCGTTACTGAAGAAGAAAAGAAGAGGAAATTTGAGTCAGGATTGCAACCCATCTTCCAAAGAGGACTACAAATCTATCCAAACCAAACTCTTCGTCAACTCATAAACTCGGTCTTGGCTTCCGAAGAGCTTAATGTCAAATGGGTGCAATCTAGAATTGACCAAAGCCTGGGCAAGGGTAAGGAGAAAGCTGGTTTTAATGTACAAAAGGGTGGACAGCCCTTTAGAAGAGATTTCAAAGCCATGCACAAAGCTGAAAATTCAGATTTGAAGGATGTAAAGCCCCCTCAAAGAGCTGAAAATGCAAAAGAAAAGAAACCGTGGCAGAAAAAGGGTGTTTATGGCTTGACTCCTCAACAAAGGGTACAATACATTCGTGAAGGCAAATGCTTTAGATGTGGTAGTAAAGATCACATCTCTCCACAATGCCCTAACAAGAATAAGAAGCCAGAAGAGCCTAAAGTGCATGTCAATATGGTATATGATGTACAGGGCAACACGGGACATGCAAACATGCATAGAATGGTATGCAAAGCATGGGGACAACTAAAAGACCAGCCAGCTTTATTCATGTTTGATGACTGCTCCACTGACAACTTCATCTCCACTGATATGGCTGCTGCCTTGGGGATTGAAGTAGGTGACATGGGACCCGAAATTCATGCATGCTCAGCTTTTCTGGAAAAAGATGTGAAGGTTACACCCCTTATTGGAAAGCTGCGAATGCATATCCAAGGATACCTCGACCACGAGAACTTTCTCGTTGCCCCTCTTAGTGGATGTGATGTATTACTGGGAAAACCTTGGCATGCACGCCTTGAGCCTACCAAGAATTACAAGACCAACAAAATCACTTTTATGTATAAAGGTAGAGAGCATCATTTAGATGCAGGTGTGTCGGGTGATACTATCCCCGTTGTATCTCATATACAAATCAATGATGTGGCTTTTCGACTTGCTTTACCGGATCATTGGAAGATTCATAATGCATTCCATTAGAGCCTCTTGCGCAAATATGTGGGACCGGAACCTTTGGAACCGGTTATGGAAGATCCACCAGAGGTGGAAGAGCTGGAAGAGGTATTGCAGCCAGAGCAAATTGTGTTTCATAAGGAGCGAAAGTTTGCAGGTGGCAAACTCCAGAGGCGCTACCTTGTGAAATTCAAGAACTATTCTCCTATGGATGCAAAATGGATGGATGAAACATACTTCCAGGAGTATCCGCAGCTCCTCCAAGCATATTTGGAAGCATTTCAGTTGCGGTCAACTGTTTAGAAGCAGGGGAGGATGTCACTATTTGGGCATTCTCTGCGCTTCAGGCCTATGGACGAGTTCTGTAGGATGGACTGGCATCTTATGGTTGGGGACTTATGTCTACACCGAGAGCCAGTAGGCTGGATATATGGGTTGGGATTGTGTATCTGCGCCCAAATCCAGAGTGTGGTACCACGGACTACAAGCTAAATGAATAGGGAGACTGTTCAATGCATCCTTGCATAACATGTTTGCAAGTTAAAAATCCTGTCTTTGCATGAACTATTTGATTGCATGCAAGATTTGTTTGTGTAGTTCACATGTAGGGGACGCCCTCTTGTGAACCGTGCGAGTGAAACTGTATTCTGACCTCGTTTGTGGGCTGTAGACAGGTGGTAAGTACACCACTTTACTCTTTTATGAGTTAAAGCAATGTATTCTTTGTTTTGCAGGTCCACACTTTAATAAGTGTGTCCGCCCAAGTTATAAGTGAGATTGGGCGTCCACACTTCATTAAAGCTCGGGCGGACAAACTATAAGTAAGAATAGACTAGAATTCCCTTCCGGTCGGCTAGGCGAGTGTCCAGGCACCCTTCCCACTAAATTTGTGTGGAAAAGGGATGGTTATGGACTGGGTGGCAGTATGAGGACCTGCCACCATGCTATTACTCATTTTGAAAATTACCTCTCTCTACACTCTCTCTCTAGAAATAGGCGCCCCCCTTCAAGAGAGCCTATTTTTGTTATTCTCTCTAACTTTTTTGCTTGGTGAGAGTGCTGATTTTCATTCCCTCTTGCTCCCAGCTCCAATGGAAAGCTTGAAGATTCTTCCTTTCACAGTTAAGCCTCCAGTTGCTCACCTTTTCACTCTATCTCTCTCTTCTAAATGAATATGGAGTCTCCTAACCATTCTACCGCCCCCAAATTCTACTGAAACCCTAATTTTCAGAAACCCTAATTCTGCAGAAACCCTAATTTCAGAAACCCTAATTTTGGAGGAAACCATACCAAGCTGTGCCCCTTACTCATAGGCATCTAAAGAGCCCAAAATGCCCAATTTTGGACTCATATAACCTGCTTAAAACCCTAAAAATCAGAAACCCTAATTTCAGCCGGAAGTGGAAAACGGTCACATTCAAGCTGTAGTTCGTCCGCACTGAGGTGGAGCTCGACATTGATCGTCCAATACTTGGTAAGAGCATTTTGCAAGCAATTTTCAATTTGAGATTCGAATGCTTTGTCAATATGGTCTCCTATGTCTCGGTCCTGGCACACACATGTGTATGTGTATGGATGCCAGTGGAGCATAGCTGCGTTTGACAAGCTTCAAGGAATCAAGGAACGAAGCTACTCTCAAGTGAAGCTATGGATTCCATCGTCTACGACAAATTTGTTTGCAATGCTGTTTTCATGATCATGGATGCACTTGAACAGTTTGGCATGTGAATGCCCGTGAGGCTTGTAACAGTTTTCCTTGATAATAAAATCTATTACAAGGGGGGTCGGCCCTTTCCGGCCCTAGTGCAGTGTGCAAAAATAAAATTCAGCTTCTTACTCTATTGTGTTGCGCCATTTAAAATTGTTTAATTATGTTAATAGCTTAAGTGTTTGCCAAGATTGTGCTCAACCCCGACCGGGGGAATCTCATGTCCACTTTCCAGGGTCACACTAAAGACTCATAATAGGCCGCCCCTCCCACATCCATAGCCGCCATAGTCTCTCTCTAGCCATGCTCACTTTTTACAATGGCTAGCCGCCCATTTACAATTGGGGGCCCAAAATTGGCTTCCTAGTTCTATGTACATCTAGGCTCATTCCTGTGACCAGCATTACACAAGTCGTAAGCTCGGTCATCCCATATATCTTTATTAAGCGCTTAGCACGGTTACATAACAATGGATTACAAGAAGCGTAACCACGCTTGAAAAATGATGTTAACCAATGTGGTTAACACTAGGATGCAATCGGCCAGCTCATATTGGAGTATATGTATGGGCTGCCCTCTTCCTCATTTATCATTCATTCCTTGATCATTCTTGTTGATCACTTTGGTGAGCACCTTCAGCCCTCCGCCTACGGAATCCACTCCTTGCCTACGGGCTGGTTGTATTCACTCTTTTCTTGAGATTAGTGCATCAGCGTTTTGCTGTTTTCTCTCATCTCTCTGTTGGAGCTTCAGCGTTTTTGTCATTCGTCTACATCTTTCAGCTGCCCTCTGACATGGTATCAAAGCCCAGAGACATCTAGACCTAGAACTGCTGATTGGAGGCTGATTGGTGCTGATTTTCTGCGTTTTCACGCAAACTTGGTGGCTGTCCGCAGTGTTTCAAACCTGTGTTTTCTTCTCCGGAGGGTAAGATCAGCGTTTTTTTCTCCTCTCCACTCTTTCTTTCCCGCCCACCCTCCCTACAAGTGCAAAGAGCAGCTTGCGGGCTGTTTTGGTGGCTGCGTTTTTCAGAGGAGGTACATCATGGCACTCATCCAACCTCGGGCGGTTCAAATAGCCACTCTTCTGACTTTTCCTTCAGATGCCAAGTTGGCTGGCACAAACTACGACATCTGCAAAGTCATGCTGGAAGCAATCTTGGAGACTTATGGTCTTTTGGAGTTCATTACTCCACCGGTCCTCCGGCCCAACCCGGACACCGCAGAGGATGAGGATATGAGGGATGCCCTTACGCACAAACCCAGGCTGTACCATAAAGGTGGAAGGCGGTCCATATGCATACCATGTAGCTGTAACCATGTGCTAGTCTCGGCATACCAGCACTCCGTGTCGCCCTGTGATGTGAGCTGTCTAGACGACTCTAGCGCGAGTCTAGAGTATCTGCGCCTAGAGACTCCATAGCCTATGTATAAGTGACCGTCTGGAAGAGGGCCTTGGCTACGATTGATGGGGCTCCCAGCTCTACCCGGACTATCTCATGTGGTACTGATGATTTACTCATGATCATGCGGGAGATCATCATCACTAGTGGTCTCTCTATCTGCTCGCACCCATCATAAAACTCCCCTCCATTCGAGGGTAGCTGCTCTGTTGTAGATCCACTCCTCCGCCTATGATAGAGACTCGGCCCCCAAGTGGGAGCACCGTGATTAGATTGATTGATCTTAGCCTTCACCAAGTACATTGCTTTTATAGCCTTGAGGTTCATCTACCTCAAAGACTCACACTTAATGCATACTTATCAACCCTATATAAGAGTGGGTTCACACACATATACATACTAACTCATAGAGAGTGTTCTCCCTATGAGTTAGTATGTGTGTGAGTTATATATAACTCACAGACACACATTGCACGCACGCACGCACGCACACACACACACACACGAGGCCCTGAATCACAACAAACCCCCCTTCAGAATAAAGGTGGAGATGCCTAAGAAGACCTTCAATAGCCATGGTGATTTGGGCCCTAAACTACAACACTTGATACAAAAGAACACAATGTGCCAACACCTGAAACCCTCCTGTCAGGCCTAATTAAAGAGCCATGACTATGCCTACATCAATCTACCCGAAGACAGACCCCCTAGCTCTAAGTAGGGATAAGTACAAAATGGAGCCTTTTATACAAACAAGGCTTTACAACATACAAACAAGAATTATTCACCATATTTTAGGGGACTAGCTTGGCAGAGATCATGCAAGATAAAAAGCCCAATCATAATGTTCCTCGTCAAGAGAAAGATTTGCCATCACTGTGAAAGCTTTCTCTAGTGCCATGGATGTTTCTGCTACATCTTCTTCCTTTGGCTATTTATTTGAAGAACCTGCCTTTTGAATGACCAAGCTTTTTGCAATATGTACACTTTCTAGTCCTGCTTGATTTGCCTTTGCCTTTCATCTTGGAGAGATAGTCTTTATCTTTTAATTCTTCAACACCTTGCTCCTTGAGATGTCGATCGTCATTTGTGAGGATAGAAATCATCTCGTCGTATGCCATTTCCCAGGCCACTAAGTATGGGAAGTGTCTCTGCATACTTTAGGAATTTCTTCTATGTTGGATAGAAGAACCCCCTTGAAGTCATCTTTGTCCAGTTGCGCTTTTAGGGCAGCGAGTTGTTTTTAAGAACTGAACCTAGATTGTGTGGATGCTCTTGCAGAGTTTGAGATTCCTTCAATCTCATGTTTAAGAATTCCTGCCTGAGGAAAACCTTCAAATTATTAATCTTATTTCCAAAAAGGTTCTCAAGTTTATCCCATACCTCTTTAGCTATCTTATCCAGGTCACGATGGTGGATAAGATTATCTACCAGCCCCAAGCCAATGTGTGTGAGAGGGCCTTGTCATTCTTGTCTTGCCAGGTTCACATTGTCAGGGATCCATCTTCTTCTTGTGGCATTTCTTCCGTGCCCTTGACCACATTCCACACCCCACCTCGCATCAGCAACAACCTGATCTCAGGGAAGTTGGCTCCGAGAGCCTCTCAAAAGTAGTGCTACTTTCGATCATATCCATGGCATTCAATGCTTGCAGGTGTAGTTGAATTGAGCATTAATTTGATTATTTTTCCGAAATTTTGCAAAAATAATAATAATAATGATTGCAATTCAATCTGGCCAATTCTGCCCCAGTTTCTGAAAGCCCCAAAATATTGTAAGTGTAAGAGCATTAATTAGATGATTTTCACCTCATTTTTAAAAAACCCTATTTTTTTATGATGTGGATATCTGCAAGTACAGTCAGCTGTGGTGGCACCTCTGTGGCCAACAAGGGGTGACAACAGAGGTGCTCTTGGACAAGCGATGGTGGGCCGCAAATTCCGGAGTGGTGATGATGGCGTGCAGGTGATGGGCTATTGCAGCACGTCAATGGCAGGCTGCAGATGCTGCACAGAGGGCAGCTTAGGCCAGCGTAAAGACATTTACACAGTAGGGAGTTGGAATTTAGCATGCTTTTTGAGCCTTTTAGGTCAACTGACTAATTGTGAGAGTAGGTTAGGGTATGCACACACTGCATAGTTGTAGGTGCATGCCAATGATGGATTATAACCGCCAGGAGGCACATGGTCATATGAGAATGGGCAAGCCAAGAACTTGAGAACAAAATATTAAGCCAGAAATGGGAAGCCCTCTACTCTCCATTGGAAATGCACGGCATATAAGACTACGTAGTTTGGAATGATTTGCAAGAGAGGATGCCACAGTTTCACACATAAAACCAAATGCTCCAGGGTGCCCCAAATCAGTCCCTAGACCCTGGATTGATGATGCATAAATTTAAGAATTTTGAAATTGACCTCCAATAAAATTTTATCAAGAGATGTCTCGCAAGACAAAAGTGTAGCTTAAGCCATGTCCATAGGACATACACTTGCTAATAGAAGAATTGTGTGCACGTGTGTTGTGATGAAAGGGAGTGTTGGATACCCTGCATTGAAGATGATGGGCGGTAAAAGGTAAATGAAGAAGAGCTCCTCGTCGAACTGTAGCAGGAGAGAGTTGGTGCCCCGGGTGCTGGCCAAGACAATGACACCTGTGCACAACCCCTATGTGACAAAAGAGAACACAGACCCAACAACAACATCAGCTGAAGCAGCAAAGCCAACAAAAAGACTCTAACCACCCATGATTACTTTTACATGGGATTTTAAAGACGGTAATGGTGTTTTGCCTGTAATATGGGTTGATATAATAAGCACAATGGTGGTTGATTTTAGGATAAAAGTATATGTTGATTGCCTTTAACATGGGATATGATGAGCACAGTGAGATAATTGCTTTGAAATGGGACGACAGTAATGAAGATTGCGTTAATAATTGCCAACATGAATGTGAGGATAATGATGTACCAGAATGAGGGCCGTGATGGATTCGTTCATCCATTTGTTCTCTTCGAGGAGGTGACCGATGATCATGCAAGCGCAGAGGAGGGCGACCATGAGCGTGATGGCGATCACCACAGTGTGGTTGGTGGTATCTCCCTGCGTCACGATCATGGCTGACATGGCTTGAGAAACGCCCATCTGACCAGCCATTGTTGTGAAATTCGAAACCATTTGGGCGCCAATACCAATTTCTTCTTAAGCTCTGCTTACAGCAGCTTATACTGGTAAGATCCTGTGAGTGTATATATGCAGATGCAAAATCTATGCATATGAATCAAGCTGTAAAGCTGGTTTGATACGGCATGAGTTTGGAAAGAAGTGGACGTCACTCTAGCTGCTTTCGAACGACAGATTGCTTGCAGCACGTGCCGTAGATGTGACAAGAGTTGCGTAGATTCAACCCATGGTTAAGAGAGGGAAGGTTAAAACGGACTAATCCAACGCTATATACACACAGAGGCGTGCGAGGGTCATGCATGTGGGTGCTTTTTCTTTTATCCTACAACTTTATATTATGCATATAAATGGATAACCTTTCTCGAAGCGTCCTGCATGTGGCCTAGCACTACTATGCATGTAATCACTGATCAACAAGCGTTTTCCCACATGGCCCCTTTCATTTTAGTATTCCTTGAATCCTTTTCGCACCTTGTACTATATGCACAAAGAAAAAGGCATTCCAATGTATCTTTATCGGCCAATAATGAAACCTCGCTGATGTGATTTTAAGAAACCCTTATTTTAAGGAATGATTCTACTTATGAAACTAACATATAGTAGAGATTTCGAAAACAAAAACCTAATAGATTTAAGAGTTGTCTTTATTTGATTGGTTTGAGAAATATGTTTTTTCCAAGCATTGCTTCGTCCCACCTCTCTAGCCTTCTCCCAAGATCAAGAGGGTTGCACTTGTACTTTCAATGCAATAAAGATGCGTTATATCTATCAAAACAAAAGAGTACATACATCAGGATATCTACTTCTTAGTGCTTTATAAATTCTTCTTTTTTGGATGAGTACCAAAGTAACCAAAATTTAGCACTAACATTTGAAAAAATATCAAGATTGCAACTAAAATGTATAATTTTTGTCCCTTAAAAATTAAGACAATGACAACTTTCATCCAAGATTTCCAACTTTTAGGTGAGAAAAATACAATTCAACATTGCTTCTCCTCGACCAAACTTGGCCATTTTTACAAAAAAGAGTAATAAATGATACATTTCCCTCACTACAACAGTCACGCCCATTTGCACTACTTATACCAACATTTTAGTGAAGAAAACGAAAAAAGTGTTGAGCTCAAAGCTATTTGATATAGTGCAAAAATGATTGCACTCTATAGTGGAGTGCCAATATCAGTGTTAATGTTGATTATGCCAATGTTTAACAAGCATGATGTAAGTGTTACATTGTAGCACTATAAAATTTATTAAAAGACATTTGAGCAAATTAGTGCCAGGTTTTTGAATTCCTATGCATCTACATTGACAACTTAGAAAAATAATTAAATTGAGATACAAATTGTTAACCACTCCGGTGTGAACATGGTCTCGCCACCCTGTCCTACTTTCATAAGGTGCTTCGTCACCTCATCTTACTTTTTTGTACCGAAAGCTTATCTTTCGTAAACGGTGCTAAAATATATAAAGCAGCCTTATTCTCTGTACCTCATACCAAATGGGAAAGTTTTTGACTTCATGTGTATAGTGCTCAAGGACATACATAGTGGCTATGGACTATTTCTAAGTCATGGCTGACCAAGTGTGAACACTAGCCACTTGTATATAAGGTAATTTTAATACTAAGCAATACACAATGATCAAATTCTTGCGAGCTCGCTTCCCACTTATCCCTACTCTCTTGTTTGTGTTCTTCTAAATCCTTGCATAGCTACATGGATGCATGTTTGTCAGCTCTCTTCCCTCTTATCCCTACTCCCTTCTTTATGTTCTTTTGAATCCTTGTAAGTTGTATAGCTAGTTGGATGCATGCTTGGGGAGGAACGGTTATAGGATCTCCCTATCATAAGGTTCCCCCCTCTTTCCACTGGCTCTTGTGAGATTGGTCCATAGTGTAGGAGTTTTCTTCTTGCCTCCATCTAGTCGACTTAAGCATTGGAGCTCTTCGGTATGTGACAACAAAGTGAGGATGCCGATGAGGACGGGCTAGCACACCCACAACTAAGAGAAGGTGCATTTCACGGCAATATGCAAATCTCCCAATAGCACATGTTTTGTCAATGCTAAGTAAGCTTTTAACTTAAACAATATGGTAATGCTATCAAGGAGTATTCTAAGGGATCACCCAATGTCGATTAGGAGATCACACTTTGAGCTCTCTCTCTCTCTCTCTCTCTCTCTCTCTCTCTCTCTCTCTCTCTCTATATATATATATATATATATATATATATATATATATATATATATATATATATATATATATATATGTATGTATGTATGTATGAATGAATGTATGTATGTATGTATATCTATGTCTATGTCTATGTCTATCTATCTATCTATATTGCCATTGTATTGAATTAAAGTTTCACACCACAACGTTTATCACAACATTTTCAATACCACTTGTTCTTGCTCAAGTTAGAAATGTACTAGATGAACCCAAATTCATACAACTACTTTCATGATAAATGTTGAGAAATGTGGTACCATTGAGCACAAGGAGGAGGTAGGGATTGAGAATAAGTAGCCAAGCAAGAGCAAAGTCTAGCATGAAGCCACATGAGTAAAGGGAATTATCCCACATTGATGTGCAAATAAAAAGGTGTACCTCTTGGTCATATTAATTTTGTTGTCATTACAGTAGAATTAGCATCTCATTAGGAAGTTGATTATCATTAAGAGAGCTCGATCCATACTTCTCAAGATGGTATCATAGCTTAGGTCTAGCTCTCTTAGTTTAGGTTCAATTCATTAGCAAAGTGATTAGTGTTAGGTTACTTGGATGAGGGCTTAATCTCCAAGCTATCTAAAGAGACTACTAGCATCAACATTCAATGATTGGTTGAGCTGAATTGTTTTCTCAATCTCAGTAGCATAGGGGAGAGAGAGAGAGAGAGAGAGAGAGAGAGAGAGAGAGAGAGAGAGAGAGAGAGAGAGTCTACAATAGGAAAACTTCTCCATCGAAAGATTGCTAAAGAAGGTAGTTGATCGATACACAATCGATAGTTTATAGCACTTCTTCCTCAAATCTCAAGCATTGCTGGAGGACATACTAAGTGGAGCATAGGTCCTAAATACCTCTTGGAGAGCTAACACAAAAGAAGAGCACTAGATCTCTGAGGTGACAACCCAACTCATTATCAAACTCAACAGCATAGTGTGCAACGTCAAGTGGGAGACGAGTAAAGATAAATAAGCAAGTGCACAACTAGGGTTAAAAACAACATGACTAACATCAAGGCAATGGCCTTTCTAGTGTACATAGAGGTCTTCTGCCTACAAGGGTAACCTTGTGATGCTAGGTCCACTTGCTAGTTGTGGAAGCTTTCTAAGAGCACTGCAGCAAACAATAACAGGTAATCAAGATAGCAAAGTGGAGAAGAAAGAGAAGAAGAAGGCAGTGCATAGCTGAACCGATAGGCAAAGAGAAGAAGAAAAAAAGCCAAAGTACCTAAAATGCCATCGTTGTCGATAGTGAGAAGGTTGGGAAAAAAGATTACAAAATAATAAAAGGATCTCTAATAAGGTTTAATAAACCTTACTCTCATTTAAGAGAGGGTCCACATGCAATACATCATGGGATCCACTAGCATGGATTTTACCAAAATAGGCCTCCGTAAGACAACAATCATCACCGACATCATAAGGATCACGGCCTTCAACATCGACATAAGCACTATCACCATCAACATGTGTGCCAGCACAAGCATCACCAATGCAATCTTCATTAATTAAAAAATTTCACCCAAAATTTGTAACCTTTGTAGTAAAAGCGGCCAATATGAGCACGCAAGAGTCAGTGTGAAAATGAAGAGTAAATCCCTTGTAAAAATCTTGCAACCAAATGAGTATGCGAGCACATGTGTGCATAAACAAAGCAAGAGTGCATTTACATCAAATCTATGCGTAAAGAACAAGTGCATGAGATGAATGCATTTTCAAAGCACGACATCCACACAATGCATCAAAGGAACATAAGGAAATAAAAAACAATGTATCCTGTAATAATGAACATCACGTCCACACCAAAGGAGTTGTAAAAAAAAAAGCCAAAGAGCAAAGACCAAGATCCAACAAGCATTCAACAATGCGAAGAAGGACACGAAATCGACATGAAGCATGAAGGAAGCAATAAGGGATCTTCATCAAGCAAAAGAAGGAGATTTCGAGCAAGCAATAGCACTAGGCAACAAAGGAGCTACCAACCACCACCCTAACCTAAATCATATGTTGTAAAAGCCACCAAATGAGTAGGTAAATTGATATGCTTTGGGAACACTTGACCACCAGAGAGTAGCCAAAGTAGCACCTTGGGGAGTGAAAATTCACATGACCATCTCTAAAATAATCTTTGAGGTAGAGAGTAACCAAGCCAAAAGAGCCTCTAAGTTATCCAGCCAAGTTAGAAATGAGAGGGGGTGATGATATGTTGTAAGCTTCACATCTAACCACTTTGCAGTAGCCTAAAAATATGGCACCAAGGGGGGTGTTGAGAAATGTGGTGCCATTGAGCACAAGGAAGAGGTAGGGAGTGAGAATGAGTAGCCAAGCAAGAGCAAAGTCTAGCATGAAGCCACATGAGCAAAGAGAATTATCCCACATTGATGTACAAACCAAAAGGTGTACCTGCCCATATAAAAGGGGACCATTTTCAAGCAATGAACATATCACTTGCACTTATCTCAAGTTTCTCTATGTGTCCAAGTTAATCGATCTTAGAGTCTTGAATTAACTTGAGTGCAATTTAATTAGCACACACTCATTATCATGAGTTCACTTAGGTATCACCCACCTTATATTAGTCATGTTAATTATGTTATCTTTAGAGTAGGATTAGGATCTCATTAAGAAGTTGATTATTATTTAGGAGAGCTTGATCCATACTTCTCAACATAAACACTTAATGTTACTTATCATAAAGTGCAAAAGCCAAATTTAGGTACTCACACAAGCTTATGCAATGCTAGAAAAGCAAAAATCAAAGCTTATCATTTAGGAGAACTTGATCCATACTTCTCAACATAAACACTTAATGTTCATAAAGTGCAAAAGCCAAATTTAGGTACTCACACAAGCTTATGCAATGCTAGAAAAGCAAAAATCAAAGCTAGTTTAGCTAGAAGAGCAAGCCATGGAGAAGAAAACCTCCCCAAAAACAAGGTCCCGATGAAAGTCAGATACAGCAACAAAGCAGCACGAAACCATCAGCGTAAAGAAGTTGCAGTTGTGCAGTTTAAAACTCCCAGTTGTAGAAAACTCAACAGGTGTTGAAAGCCATTAAGGAAGAAGCCAATAAGCAACACGTGTTAAAAGCCATTAAGGAAGAAGCCAACAAGAAATTGGAAAAACTAGATCAGCTGACAAAGTCAGTCAGGAAGAAATTGGTAGAGCTACACAAAGAAATTCAGCTAAGGGATACGAGGTTGACCAAAACAGCTTAAGTAGAACTTGAGCTGCAACGTGTATACGGACACAACTAATGCAAGAGAAAAGCAAACAACGAAAGTTGCACGAAGAGCTGTTGATAATCAAGCAGTAATTAAAATCATCTTCGCCAGTTGCCACAACCAATCAAGTAAAGTCCACCCCCACCCATCCATCAATCATTCCGATCAACCTTTAATGCAGCTTCTGGTGCAAAGCCACCAGGCGTGCCAGATGTTGACGGTTTAACACAATCTGGAGACTGGTGTGACTTGAAGAACTAGCCAGAGGACATAGAACCTTTGTTTCATGGTTGTGTTTTGAAAAATGTAGCACGATTGAAAAACTAAGATAGCACTCAAGTAGCAAGATTTACTTGAGCTTGGGACCCCAAAAAATATGTATTAACTTGGTTTTGAACTGTATAATCATTTTCGATTGCCAATTTGCACTAACATAATCCTAGTTTTCTGGAAGTGCCTTTGGAAGGCTAAAATTTTTCTCGTTTTCAGCATCTTGGTAATTATGAGATTTTTGTTATAGTTCACAAGTAGCTTAGGAACTAGGACCTAAAGGAGATTGTGTTGTTTTGAAACCCCAAGTTCTACCAATTAGCTTTTACAAACATGAAAAACATGATTTATTCAAGAAGTTATAGGCATTTTATGGGATTTTTGACAAAACAGCTTCAAATTTCAATGAAAATTTCAAGTTAGAGTTTTTTGTCAAATTTCTAATATAGCTTGTGTTTTGACATCATGAAAAATCCCCTTTATTTTTTGACTTTTAATCGACCTATGGTTGAAACAAGGTGTAGAAATGTTGTTTCTATGTTTCCCAAAAAATTCCAAAGTTTTGGTGAGAAACAGGACACTGAGGACACTTTAGTGTCCAATTACAGAACTAGTGTTAAGACATATCTCTAAATCCTAACATTAGCATCATTAATACACATACCATTAAGCATTAACAAGGCATCCTTATGATGTACACATCATTAAAGTAAAGCATTAACATCATTAGCACATATGCATCGTCAAATCTAATCATTAATATCATCAACACAGAAGTATCATCAAATCTAATAATTAAGCATCCTTAAGGCACAATACTGGCATTATTAGGACTTCATCACAAGATCTAACATTTAAGCATCCTTGAGACATATTATTAAGCTATAGCATTTTTTGATTCATGTAGCATATTTTTTTAAAGCTTTAGTGAACCACTTAAACACGGTTTTGAGAATCATTAGATAACTTCGGTGAACCAGTAAACTTTGTTAAAGATATGCACATATGAGAGTACATGAAATCCTATTCAAGCCATGGATACCATTCATGGGGAATCTATTTACAACAAGCTTGATAATAGAAGGCATTGATCCTACTTAATCCAAAAAACCTTATTCATATGATGTTATGTAGACTTACCAACTCACAATGAACATGCCTACATGGAGCGTACTTGGTAAATAGAAGACATTGATCCTACTTAATCCAAAAACCTTATTTATATGTTATGTAGACTTACCAACTCACAATGGACATGCCTAAATGGATCCTACATGGAACTTTATGAAAAGTAACTCAAGTAAACAAGATCAAAACCCAATTCTATAAACTACTTGATGCAACCAACTTCCTTTGTGACTCCTTTTAAATCATAAGCTATTCGAGTTTCAAGCAAATCATGAATTGAATAATGGGATCTACTCAGTAGATAAAACATAGCTTTAAGTATAGATAATGGGATCTACTCAGTAGATAATGGGATCTACTCAGTAGATAAAACATAGCTTTAAGTATAGATCAATCACACAACCCTTGACACCTCTTTAATGTTATTCTTAAGCGTTCCTATGAGCATAAAAATTGACTTAAATTGAAAACAAATCCTACCAATATTCTCCTTGATTCATGAAGAGAATTGAACTCCTCATTGGTGAACAACAAGATTAAATCACTTCATGCAGCTATCTTAGGCATCCAACCACTTTTTATACGAGTTGAAAGCTTCATTTGACAAACTTGAAATTTATGGTTCTCATGAGAATTGACCATTTTAGGAGGCTCTCATCTCACCCTTAAGCTCCCCATTATTCTTGCTCATAGCATGTAAACATGATTACTAATTATAGCTAAGAATTATCAGTTCTAAAACCATATATACATGGGCTTGATTTTGTCAAATAGCATCAAGAAAGAGGCAGAGCGCTAGCATAAAAATCCACTTGAGGGGAGAGTAGAATATCAAAAATCAAGCTCATAAGCTTAACATTGGTCATTCTCATAGTTTTATAGTACCATTGGTGGGTGGTGCCTACACAACACATTGAGTGATCAAATCAAGCAAGAAGCATGGGAATGTAGAGATATCATTTATCCACATTTTCCACAAATATTAAGAAAATAATTGGTAATTACATGAAGCTTAACCTCTTTCTTAAACGCTATCAAATGCTTAGATGGGAGAAGAGTTACCTTGTGTGTAAAGGGAGGGATGAAGGAGGCCCTAGGCTTGAGGAAGCAAAACTCACAGTGAAGGAGAAGCTGACAATTTTTTTAAAAGAGGGAAAGTGACTTTAAATAACTAAAATGGGCTTAATTTATAGGTATTTAATAAATGCAATGCCCTCCACCTTATTTAAAAGACTCATGCTTTCCTTTATTTAGCCCAAATGGCATCCCACACTTAAGACCCTGATATCTCATTTAGATTTATTCATATTTAAAGTGCATATACTTAAATAGGCATTATTTATTACATGTCAATTAGGCCTAAGGTTTAAACCATTCAAACCTTTTTATTTAAAAATGTTTTACTAAGTGCTAATACCTTAAATTATTTTGATTACGCCATCCACAATTATTTTTTTAGGGTGGTTAACACATAACTTCCGTCTCTTGTATCAACGTGAGTGCGCTCTTGTATCAACATGGCTCTATTAAATGATCAGATTGTCCTAGAATTCCTAAAAACTTTTGAGAAATGGATTTTGAAATCTTATATGATCCAATTTGGGTTTTGAATGATGAGTTTTTAAAAATTCTATTCCTGAGACTACTTTATGTTTTCTCGTGAGACCAATGTGTGCATTGAAAATATCTTTTGTACGAAATCCGATTTGTCTTTTTTTTTTTGACATACGGTGTCTAGGACCTAATTAGAAATTTTATTTTCAAATTATTTTTTGAGTTTTAACGTTCTCTCTCTAAACTTTTATTGGGAAAACAAAGATAATTTCATAAACAAATGCTTCCAAAATTAATAGACTAAATAGCTGGCATTATTCACCAACTTAAATATTTATAAAAAGATCTAGCATAGCCAAAAATTAAAGTACTCACATTTTCTAGGTGAATTGAGATGTATTTGGCACTTAAAATCTCATGTGGCTACTTGCTGATTTGCATGCTACTTTCCTTTGCAAGATCCTAGGATCAAAAACAAACTTTCTCATTTAATTATTTTTTTCAAAACTCCTTCTTCAAAATAAAATTCTCTCACTAGTCTTTAGCTAGATAATGAGAGATTTCTAACTTACCTACACATAACACACAAAGAGGAATCTTACATCCTCTCTTAGTTAAAAAGAATCGAGATGTCTTCATCTCAAAAATCGTGGATAATCTCTTTGTAGATCCTCTTCTTTATCCTATATGGCATCTTCTATTGGGAAAATTTTTCACTTGACCAGGTACTCTCTCAAGGTCTTAATTTTAAGAGGTTTCTCTCGGGCATCCAAAATTGCCTTGGGTTCTAGCTCTAACTGCCCTTGAGGTGGGGAAATGACCTCCTCCTCCTCATCTAGTATATGGCTAGGATCTGGCACATACTTGAAGTTGATGTGAAACACATTGTGAACCTTTAGGTGGGGAGATAACAGAGGTTCATAGACTTTATTTCCTATTTTCATGGAGATCATATAGGGTCCATAGTATCTAAGGGAGAGTTTCCTCTACTTCCCAAGGATAACAAACTCCTCAAGAGCCTTACTCAGAGAAACACCATGTTTCCTTCTTCAAATATTATGTTGGATCTTCTTTGATTTGTATACTACATTTCTTTATATCTTGGGTTGCGTGTATTTCCTTCTTAATGATTTACATATGGTGACCCATTTCATCCACAACATCTACTTTGATACCTCTACACTAATCATTGGGTCTAACCAATGTTGAAGTCAACACGAGTTGACGTTCATGACGTGCCTGGGTGACCGTTCCACATTTATACCATTGGTGCATTGGTAGCTAACGGATCTTTGCCAGAGTGATTCTATAGCTAGACTACACCTATCTAGTCCAATTGAGTTATGGCATACTTACCTTGCTAGCTCACCTACATAGCATGTTCATGCTTCGGAACACTTGTACATAGTACTCTAGTACTTATGTTGGTTTTCACTTATCTTTTATAGACCTATTTTGAGAGAAACAAGGAGAAGAAGATTTCAGCCTTCCATCTTTGTGTGTGACACAATGTTATCTATTGCTGTGAGAGTGTGTGTATGATTTTGCAAGAGATCAAGTTCTCTCTCCTCTCCCAATCTTTTCATGGTATCAGAGCCTGGTTCAAGCTTAAGAGCTGAGCAGTAAGCAAAGAAAGCTATGAAGGCAAAAGAAGCAATGGGTAAGAGCATTATTATCTCTTCCCTATCTTGTTTAGGTACGCTACTCCTTGGGTAGCTATGGGAGCTACACATCTTCAATTGAAGAGCTGTCTTCGCAGGCATGGAGGTGCCTATGTGGTGTGTAGTTTTTTTTTTCTTGAGATTTGCGATGACCAGATTTGCATTTCGAGTTCATTTTGGCCTTCAATCGGCCCCACTGTAAGGTGTTTTTAGGAAACTTCTTCAAAGTTTTGGTTTGGAATTATTTCTGTCTGAACTCTAGCTATTGTAGTACAGCAGTGCATTTTGGATGTCTAGATAGAGATTGCATATATATTGTTGATTGTGGATGTATGTACATTTACATTGGTTATGTGCTATGACATACAGGTTGTGTAGAACTACTACTATAGGAGTTGATTGTGGATGTATGTACATTTACATTGGTTATGTGCTATGACATACAGGTTGTGTAGAAGTACTACTATAGGAGCTACTATAGGAGCTACAATAGATATTGCTATGTTGTAGATAACATACAAAAACTGTGTATTTATAGATTTTTGGTTTTTGTAAGTAAAGATGTATGCTCTAACAACATTAACCAGACTGTCAGTGAGAAGCTTTACAAGAACAACTTCAGCAGAGATAAAGATGTTTAAAGACTGGAACCAGGGTGTAAGAAAAGTTACGTACTAGGTTTTTAGTAAGTGTAATTGACACTATGATAGTAGGGAATATACAAGATGCTAACACTCTAGCAAGTTGCATGGAAAAACTTGGTGAAGATGTTCTAGACAAACAAAGACAAGGAAGTTGCTAAAATAGGAGTTGCATACAATGGAGAAGAAGAACACGTCCATCCATGAGTATACATTAAAGATGAAGGGTATTGTTGAATCCCTTGGATCTATTAATGTCTCATTTGGGATTTGGTATCTATGTTAATCATAGAAGAGGTCTTTGGGTGAAGAATCTTTCTCCCAAAGTAAGAACACTTCAGAATAGGTCTTCTACTCAAATTCAAGTAGAGGTAGCGATGGAGGTTATGATCGAGGCCAAGGTGGGGGCTGTTTTGGAAATCAGAATTATGAAGAGGCTAGTCTTAAGGCAGGGGATCCAAAGAGGCAGATGCAATTGGCAAAGACAACAATCGAGATATGGTTCAAAGGATTTCTTTTATTATGGAAAACCAAGTCACTTTGCAGTAGCAGAATGTCCCAAGAGGTAGAGTGGCATAAAAAGTGGCAAGTTGTAACAAAACAATACTGCATCTTCAAGCAAGTGGACTAAAGATGGATGTGAGAAGTTGTTTGTTATGTAGCACATGTTAAATTTAGTGACAACAGATGTATCCACAAACAGTGATGATGTATGGCATGTGGATTTGGGAGCCTCTAGCCACTTGACTTGTCATGCGCTGAGTGGTTTAAAGATATCAAAAATGTAGAAAAACCAGGTTATGTATAGACGGGGGATGACATGGCTCACCTATTGCTCACATTGGGAATATGTTATTAGCTATGCAGTATGGCAAGATAAGGTACATAGTTGATGTAATTCATGGGTCTAACATAATAAAGAGTTTTTGTTGGGTAGATGGTTGAGCAAGGTTTGTAGGTATACTTTAATCTTTAGGGTAGCTATGTTAAGGACTTCAAAAACAAATGTCGTTTGGTTGCAAAGGACAAAAGAGTGGGCAGAATGCTTGAGGTGAAAGCTGTTATGTTTGCATATAAGGTGTAAGTGTTGTGGCTGATATAGATATTTGACACAAACGTATTAGTCATGTGAATGAGCAATAGGTGATTGAAGTCTATGTAGAATTTAAAAATTATTACAGGTTTGCTAAATTTTAAGGTGGATGGAATGCATAAAGTATGTGAAGCATGTCACTTTGGAGACCAAACAAAGAATGTGTTTCCACATGTGACGAAGCTTGACGTGAAAGCCGGCGCAAAGATGTAGGTAGGGAGGGCTCTCATTTTCATGTTGCCTCAATCGTCTGCAGAGGCTACTCTAGCTGAGTGTTTACTTGTCTCGCTTGCTCTATGAGAGGAGGTTGTGCCACGGCCACTACCTATTTAGTTCTTGTGTTTCCATGTGTTCCTCTCTTGCCGGTGTGGGAATAGGTGCAAGGCCCTCTATTCCGCTAGTCGGGCATTTAAGCTGCAGTAAATCTGGAAGCAAATCAATTTTGCTTATTTAATCCGGAGGCGGATCAATTCCACTTGTTGAATCTGGAAGAAGCGGATCAATTCCACTCGATGGAATCTAAAGGCAGATCAATGCCTCTTGATGAATCCAGAAGCGGATCAATTCCGCTTGATGAATCTGAAGCCGGATCAATTCCACTTAATGAAATTCGGAGGCGGATCAGGCATTCTGCTTGTTGAACTGGAGGCGGATTAGGCTTTCTATCTGCTGAATCCAAAGGCGGAGCAGGTATCCCAACCCAGCAACCGAGCACCTTGTCCCATCATGCTACGACCAGACACACTGATGTTAGCCACCCCTGCACATCCCCAGTATAGTCTTGCCCATGAGAGGGCCATCAGAGAGTCATAGCATATCTGCACCAGTACTACCACCCGAAGCATATTCCCCTGCTTCTTTTATGGTCGGTACTGAAATTGAGGGGTTTAGGATCTCTCCATGGCATGTGCCCAAACCTCGCCACATGACCATAACTAGCTGCTCCAGTTAAAGGGAGCTCATCATAATCTGCTCTCGGGTGGTTTGCATGGATTTGTCCGAAAGCCATCATGTCCATTACTACGGATGTAGTAGCCGAGCTGAGACTACCAGGAGTGTCTAGATTGTCTCAACTAGAAGCAACAGTGGATAACCAGATTCGACCAGATCTAGATGCAAAATATGTGCTGTGTTCCAAACTGTAAAACGGAGTAGACTTGGGTAATGGGTCGAAGAGCATGCAAGCATTGTGGTAGCAAGAAGCATCAGTCTAGTGAATGTGTGACCTGCAGGAATTGTGGCCAACATGACCATGGAACCAACGACTGCTTGTACCATGTATGTGGCCAATGTGGATTCTAGGGTCACAGCTCTCGGGTGTGCCTAAATGCATTTTTGGAGCAGTCTGAGGATGTCCAACGGAGGTGGCTCAAGCAGAGGAATGCACGTGATATTGACCGCCTTCTGAAGAGTAAACATGAGCTAAAGCGGTTTCTCAAAGATGCTGCCCTGGCCATGGAATGGCACTCCCAACACCCTCGAAGAGGAGAATCCTTGTTGTAGGATAGTGCATGGGCTGCATATGCAGCAGGACGCCTCTTATCTGATGTTAAGCATGCGATTATAGACCTCAAGGATGAGGATAGTAGTTCGGAGAGCAGCTTAGAGAGTGACTCTAAAGATTCTGATGCAGATCCGGAAGCTGCTTATGTTTGCCATGATAATGGAGTGGATTTTCTTGTGATTGAGCATGCATAGGAGGGGCTATTGGGTGGAGTCTTCCACTAGTAGAGTTCCTCAGATGTACTTGACCATGGGGATGTGCTTGATGCTTTGAAAGCTGGTCATGCTTCTATACTTCTGTGGGTAGAGCACTTTGTGATGTCCTAGCCTCAAGGAAGACCTTGTCTGACATAGGTTGTGTGGAGAGTGTTTCTCTTGATGCTTCAGTTATGCATATAGATGTACAAGATGATGCACAACAACATCTTGATTATGTATTATATATCAGTGATGGTAGGTGGGGTAAGCTGAATGAGCAGCCTGTCCCTCTTCTTGATGAGGATCATGATGTATCAAAACACGCAGAAGCTCATACCAATGTTGAAACAGATGTATGGCATATGTTCTCGCCAAGTTGGGTAGTAGAGGTCCTAAACACTTGGGCCGAGATGTTTCCAGGTTCCGGATTTGTACCTCCTCCATATCGACATCCGTATGATCAATCCGGATTGGGTTTTGGCCTAGCCTTGGAGCAAGTGTTGTCGGGAACAATATTCTAATAAGGAAGATGATGATCATGTACATGAGGATGGCCATTCCATGGCCCGTGTCTCAAAGCAAACTTTTGCAGAGTCTCCATCCTATGCACAGTTGATGGCGGATTTATGTTGTGTCTACTCTGTGCCCATGGAGTGTGGACATACTTGTAGAAACATGGTTTTATGTTTTCTTTCTATATGATCATGAGTGGATGTTTTGTATTTGATGGGTTCCCAACCTTGGCATGTTGCCATAAAATGAATGCACTGTACTTGCACCAGATTCCTATTATGTGCACGCCACTGGCATGACCCTATGATTGTGGGTTCAAGTCATCGGATTGGAAATCCAATCCTTTGGGTGTGCCAAGTGTTGGTAGCCGGATAGCCACAATCGATCAGTCGCCTGGCATCGCCGAGCATCAACAGGCTCTCAGAGACGGGCGTGCCAAGTGTTAGCCTTCACCTACCTTAGGTTTTGGGGCATTGGCATTTGTCTCATTGACTCGTTGGTTGGGGGATAGCAGAAGGGAATGTAGCTCGACTCTATGAGCAAGTAGCTTGAATGGAACCTTTCTTTTATTCTCCTTCCTCTTCCTTCTCTTTCTCTCTATGTTTCTTTTTGCAAGCATTTCTTTGTTAGGGTTGAGGCACTAACCTAACAGTTAGGGTTTGTCAAACCCAATTGGAAGAGGAACCCCAAACAGCTTACCTTGAAGCATGTGCCTCGATTCACGATGTAAGACCAACTGAGGAAGCCCAAGAATACGACAAAGGTTCCCATGACAAAGCAGTCTATGAAAGACCTCGAATAGTAGCACCAACAGTTAACGGGAAACCCTGTGGAGGAGTATCTCAAAAACCTGAGTGATGATCGCCCCTCGCTAGGGAAACCCTGTGGAGGAGTATCTCAAAAACCTGAGTGATGATCGCCCCAAAAGAACAGACATTGAAATCCATGTTCCGATACACTATCCTCGCAAAACCCTAGATATGAGCAGGGGTGATACAGCTTAAGAAGTTGCATATGTTCCTATAGAGACATTGTAGGTCTCTCTTCCTTCCTCTCTTCTAAAATCTAGATCCCCATTGGCACCTTACTCCAAGGCAGTCCGAGCTTATGGAAGGATTTGAAAGATTGGATGGAAGGATGCCTTGGAGCAGGAATGCAAGAGCCCACAGAACTAGAAAGCTTTGACGTGACCGACGAGGATGGATTTATAGAGGCTCGTGACATCATCGACACCCCCATTGTCAAAGTCAACAAATTAGGGCAATAATTTGAAGGAGACGAGCTTAACGCAGTGCTACCCCTAGCCTTCTATGGCCTTCAAGTCACCGCCACATGATGAATGATGAGCGAGATAGCAAGGGGTACGCATCTCTTCTTCTAGAGATCGAAGACTATGAGAATATGATGCATATCCTTGCTACGTTGGACACACTTCCAAGATGCAAAGGTACCCGATTTGCTATGGTTGCTATCGAGTAAAAAATCATGACCCTCTACATGCTAAATGCCACGTGCATGCATTATGTCACAAGTCATGAGCCCGAGAATGGCAACAAGGAGGATCATTTATAGGGTAGCCATTTGTGCAGAGCTCGTAACCCCAAGGGCTTTCGTGGAAAAGAGACATATGTCTACCTTGTTAATTGGAAAACACATTGGTTGAAATATGTCGGGGTTGTTGACGCACGCGCATACTTTAGCCAAGTTTGGTAAAAGGAGCTTGTTGCCGCCCCCATTTTGATCCATATAGTGACCTCCAAATGGATGGAACCCAGTGAGTCTTAACTCCCAAACCTCAAAATCTTTATTGCGCTCAACGTGCAAAGCACAAAATAAAAAACTAGTGCTTTCAGAGAAGGAAACCAAAAAACTGGTATATGAAGAAAGCACTAAAGTGGAGGAGACTAAACAAGTCCCCGAGCACTTCAAGACCTACAAAATGGTTGATCGTTTTGTACAATATTACTTGACCCAAATAACCCATGATGGAGAGCTGAGAACATCTTACGATGGTCTAGAAAAATTTAAGGAAATTAACCTAGGTGGGTCTAGGTGAAGATTTGAGACCCATCTACATTGGGAATGATCTCTTAGCCAAAGAAGAAGTAGACCTGGTCGCTCTCCTCACAGAATTCTAGGATTGCTTTGCTTGGAAGTACATGAACATGAAGGGTGTACCCCCCCGAGGTAGTCAAACATACGATCCCTAGATTGAGGGAATGAGACCAGTAAAGCAAAGAGCGTGTCCTATGAACCCAAAATATTCCAAGATGGTCCGGGAGGAGACAGAAAGACATAGATGCCGGATTCATATATGAAATAGAGCACACAGAATGGGTTTCCCCCATAGTGATAGTACCCAAAAAGAATGGTAAACTGAGAGTGTCCATAGATCTCAAAAAGTTCAATGCTTCCACAATACGAGACCACAATCCATTGCCCTTCATAGAGCATGTGCTCGAGAGAGTCGTCTCGGAAAGGAAGCCTACAACTTCTTGGATGGATTTTTGGGGTACAATTAGGTGTTGATTGATCCAAAAGATCAGCAATAGCTTTCTCTCTACGGAATGGGGCACATATACATACTGTGTCATGCCCTTTGGGTTGACCAACACTCCAGGCACCTTCCAACGCCTAATGTGCTTGGCCTACAACAAGGAATATCTTCGGAAGTTCCTTGAAAATTTTATGGATGACCTTTGTGTTAATTCCACGTGGGAGCACATTTAGAATGTTTAAGAAAAATGCTAGAGAGATGCCGACTCTATTGAATCTCTCTCAAACCCCTCAAGTGCCAATTCTGGGTACGCCATGGGGTAATTTTGGGACATATCATCTCAGAACATGGCATCTCACAAATGACAGTAAAGTGCGGCTCATCCTTGAGCTGCCACCACCTCTACTAGTTTCAAGGGAGTCCAACGCTTCATGGGACATTTCGGGTAGTATTGGTGATTCATCTTCATGTATACCAACATTGCTCGTCCCCTCTATGGATTCCTAATAATCTTTGAATGGATAGAGGAGTGCCAACAGGCTTTTAACACCTTCAAGAAAGCCTTAGTGCCCCCATCCTAAGGTTCCCCAATTGGAACATAATATTTCATGTTCACATTGATGCCTCCACCTTCGCGAAGATTGGGAGCGTACTCGCTCAACCCGGAGAACACAACATGGATTTCTCTATTAGCTTTGCTAGCCGCCACCGCCAGCTCAATGAAGCAGAATAGAACTACACCACTACCGAGAGAGAGGGTTTAGCCATGGTCTATACGGTTAAAAAGTTTTGCAATTATCTTTTGGGAACCTAAATTTGTTTTCTTTGTGGACCATCAAGCTCTCCTCTATCTCGTGACAAACCTTGTATGATGGGCCAAATCACTAGATGGTTGCTAATCTTGCTAGAATTTGACTTTACAATCATGGTGATCATGGGTATGGGCTTCTTTCGGAAGTGATATGGTATTATCCTTATTGGGAAGAGGGACAGGCTGCTCATTCAGCTTATGCCATGCACCATCACTAACATGGGGGATATAATCAATGTGCCGTTGTTTGCTGATCATCACCATGCTTTTCAAGGACATTTTGGGTAGCCAAAAGCTCGTCATTTGGATGATCAATTGCAACCATATCCACTCCATTATCATGACAACCATACTCAGCATCCGGATCAACATCAAAAGCTTCAAAGTCACTCTTTGGTTTGCTGTCCGAACTACTGTCTTCATTCTCAAGGTTTGCAATTGCATGCTTGACATCAGACAAGATGTTTCTTGCTACAATTACTGTCCACGCCATATCCTGGAACAAAGAGTCTCCTCTTCGAGTCTTCGAGGGTGTTGGGAGTGCCATTCCACGGCTGAGGCAACATTTTTGAGAAACTGCTTTAGCTCCTTTTTACTCTTCATCAGAAGGTGGTCGATATTGCATGCATTCTTCCACTTGAGCCATCGATGCTGCACATCTTCAAACTGCTCCAACAATGCATTTGGCCACATCCGAGAGTTGTGACCCTAGAATCCACATTGGCCACATACATGGTGTAAGCAGTCATTGGTTTCATGGCCATGTTGGCCACACTGCCTATAGGCCACATAGTCACTAGACCGATGCTTCTGGCTCCCGTAGTGCTTACATGCATTCCCGCCCATTATTGAGGGCTACTCGGCTTTATAACACATACTTGCATCTAGATCTGGTCGAATCTGTTTGTCCATTTTGTTGCTTCTAGTTAAGATAATCTAGACAGTTAGGTCAGTGTGATCTCGGTGGGTGTTGCAATCGGAGTACTGGACATGATGGCTCCCGGAACTCAGAGGGTCACCCTCTACCACACGCTTTCTCCTTTCCCTCAGCCTGAAGTTCTGCTTGAAGATATCTAACTCCACTTCACCTGTTGCTGAGCGTTTGCCTTGCCGTGTGCTTGTGCAGCTGTGTATAGCTTCGTAGTCACACATTGATGCTCATCGTTGCCTTCTAAGCTCTGGAAATGGCCCATTCGAGCATTTGTTTTGCTACCTTTGTGCTGCTTTGTTTGCTTACTCAGGTTGCCCTGTCGCATGTGCATGTAGACAGTCTGGGCCTATATTAAGCAAGGTACGTATTGTCTGAGAAGGTCTACCGTGTTTGACCTCTATTTTGGATTTCCACCCCCCGGTAGGGGAAGACATTTGCTTCTAGGTTTGAGCGGAAGATCTATATGCCGTCCGGACTCAGCAAGCTGGGGTGCATTGGAGTAAGCGAGACCGGGTGGAGGCGGAATTGGCATTCCGGGGAATGGAGTTTTGGTGGACTGGAGGAATGAGCAGTCCGAATAGTGAAGTCTGGGTGGCAGATGCTGAGCGAAATTGGGTTGAGTGCAAAACAAGATCCGGGTGTGGGGGGTGCGGTATTATTAACTGGGCAGCTGAAGCAGATGTTAACCACATATTGGTTAAGGCATTCCTATGACAACTACGTGTGCACACTTATGTAATAGGCGACCGTGCCATTTGATGAGGAAAATACCTTAAAGATGCTCCCAAGTATTGAGCTTTAAAGGACGAACAAGAGGATCTTAGTCAGTTGGCCAAACCATAGAGAAAAGCCTTGTAACTATGTTTTGGGCACCTTGAGTCACTTACTCTCGGGCGGCAGCCTAGTGAGAAAAGGCTTGGAACTATAAAGCCAATTTCTCTTGTTTGTAACTCATTCTCCTATGTGTACAATAGAAGTGGAGTGTTCTCTCTCTCTCCCTCTCTTTTACAACTCTAATCTAGTATGTGTGGTGTGCTTAGGGTTAGGGTTTGAGAGTGATTAATCACCTGTTTTATTTTGCTTCCTCTCTCTCTCTCTCTCTCTCTCTCTCTCTCTCTATTAGGCTAACCAACGCGATTCTCTTCCATGGAGATCCCACACGATCTTCGTGAGCAAGAGAGGTTGCATCACCCGTTGAATTAAAGTAATAACTGCCTCGATGTGACAATGAGTGCGGGAGGATGGCGGTGAGCGACTACGGTGGAGCTCTTGAGCCATGCTCGAGCTCGACGGATAGGTAACTTTCCACGACACAGTTAGGGTAGGCTTTCCTTAACATTTTTGGCACCACTGCTGGGGGGAGCGCCATCTTTGATTCGAATCCGACGCGTAGAGCCCCTCCATAGCCCCTCGGTGCCAGGTAGGCTCTTTGGCATGCGGTTTTTTGTTTTTTTGTTGTATTTTGATATTTTGTTTGGTTTTTTTTTGTGTGTTTTTGTTAAGATTCATGTATAGCTTTGTGTTTAGAGTAGGATTATCACTTGTTTTCAGTAAAAAAACTTGTGATTTGGGTGATTAGAGAGCTTAATTAAGAGAGTTTTTACTTAAACCTAGACTCTTTTTGTTAATTTTTAGCTAAATCTTGTTTTTCTTGTTTAATTCCTTTGCATAGCCATAAATTATCTCTTAAATTTCTCTAATTATCACTAACCTACTAGTTGTTACTGTGATTAGTGGACTTAAAGAGCAAAAAACTAAAAAATTAAGCCTAATTACTTGTAATTAGACTAATTAGAGTGGCATTAGTATTCTAAACCCTTGCCTTGACTCAAATATATGCTTAGTTCACTCTAATTAGGTCCTAATTAGGAACAATCATTACTAATTTGGTCTCTTTTGTCTAATTTTTTTTCTTTTGAGTGGATTAATTAGTGACCTAATTAGCAAAATTATTTTGGAGTAATCACATCTTTGGATTATTTTGGAGTAATCACATCTTTGGATTATTTTGGGATAATCACATCTTTGGATTAGCATAAACATTGCTAATCCACCTCTATCAAATCCCCATGCTTAAACTCTTCACCAATTAGGAGTAATTTGAGGGCAAAGAAGAGAGTTAAGGAGTTATTAATAGTGGGATTAAGATAATTAATCTCTAGAGGACCTCTAAATTAGTCAAAATCCACTAATTTAGAGGTAGCCTCTAACTTTAGCCCTATCCCACTCACCTAGCATTAAAGAGGGGGTCTTAGCTGTCTCCTACTCATTTTCCTCCAATTTAAAATTCAAATATGAAATTTCAAAAGTGCTATAGATGTTCTTTCCCAAGTGTCGTGGACATTCCTTCAAGTTTTGTGGACGTTCCTTCCCAAGTGTCGTGGCCATTTCTTCTCGATCATCCCTTCTCGGCCATTCCTTCCCAAAGTGTTGTGGACGTTCCTTCTTCCAAGTGCCGTGGACGTTCCTTCCCAAGTGCCGTGGACTTTCATCTTGGTCGTTCCTTCCCAAGTGCCGTGGATGTTCCTTCCCGGCCGTTTCCTCCCAAGTGCCGTGGACGTTCCTTGGCCATTCCTTCCCAAGTGCTGTGGACATTCCTTCTAAGTGCGTTTCACGTTCCTTCTTGGCTGTTCCTTCCCAAGTGCCGTGGATATTCCTTCTTGGTTGTTCCTTCCCAAGTGCCGTGGATGTTCCTTCTCGGTCGTTCCTTCCCAAGTGTCGTGTGGACGTTCTTTCCAAGTGCCGTGGACATTCCTTCTCGATCTTTTCCTTCCCAAGTGCCTTGGACGTTCCTTCCCAAGTGCCCTGGACGTTCCTTCCGAGTCGTTCCTTCCCAAAGTGTCGTGGACGTTCCTTCCAAAAAAATAAAAAATTCAAAAAAGTTTAAATTTCCAAATCTTTTGAGGTCCTTTTGGTCTACCTCCAGCTCACTTGGGTCATTTTTACATGCATAAAACGCCTCAAAAGACCACTTTTAACCTTAAGGGTGTGTTCACT
This sequence comes from Cibotium barometz, assembly GCF_041138505.1. Classification (NCBI taxonomy): domain Eukaryota; kingdom Viridiplantae; phylum Streptophyta; class Polypodiopsida; order Cyatheales; family Cibotiaceae; genus Cibotium; species Cibotium barometz. The sequence continues at coordinate 187,122 of NC_141107.1, read as the reverse complement.
TTTGCAAGGCAAAAGTGAGCTAAAACTCTTATTTTGGGCATATGTATGTACCGTTGAAGCTTCTTTAAGCATCCCTCCACACCATGGAAACCTTTCGGTCATGGTTGCATGCCCCCAATTCCTCCATTCCATTTGACGGCACCCCGGCCTCAATTGTTCATTCACATGTGGTCGCCATGCCACACATGCTTGGCTGGGAAGGCGAAACGATCTTTGAAGAGCCTTCATCTAGTGGGCCCCCTCCCTGCATGCACCCCAGTGTGGATAGACACCCCGAGCACATTAACATACCCTCTTATCTATCCACCACGGATATATTCCCAACTCCCACCCTTGTAACATCTCCCCTTCTGCCACAACTTAACATTCCAAGCTTAGCACAAGCTTTAGGAAGGAGAGTATCACAACACTTGCACCCATAAACATCACATACAAAACCTGTGGGAAAATTTTTTCAAACTTTTACCAAAATTCCACGGAGTTGGAGACCCCGTATTCCACATCAAGGTCTTTAACCAAATCTGTCAGGCATTTGAAATTTTTGATGATGCAACCAAAGTCCATCTATTTGGACTTAGTCTTGAAGGAAGGCAAGGCCGTGCAATGGTTCCAATCCTTGGACCCTCGGCTACACAAAAGCGCTTTCAATGCAGTGAGGGAGGCCTTCATTCTTGGATTTGCACCCTATGGGCCCAAATGGAGCCCCGTCATCTAACTGTTCTAATTGGAAAAAAAACCAAAGGAAACATTACGCAACTATATCATACACATCGAGTATCTTGATTCGCGTTGCGAGGGGAAGAAAGCTTTGTGTGCTTTCTTGCAACCCTAATTCCAACAATTGGTATCAGAGCAGGCATCGGCTCTCAGGGCTACACCGCCAGCACCCTCCGACTCATGTTCTCCGATTGAGGTGAGCTTTCACGAGCGCTTGCAGGTTCCTATACTCTGCAAAGGGCTTGGCGTTCTCAGAAATCCCATCTGAGGTCGTTTCGGGCTCCGTTTTTGCATTTCAAGTTCTGCACAGGTGTTTTCGTCATTTTCTGCAGAAATTTCGACAGTGCAGTTTTCTGCAAAACAGGCATACGTACTCTATTGTGGACCGTGCTACATAGCACGAGTTGTTTTCTGTTCAGTCTTTGCTTCATTACAGGTAGCTTTTGCATCAGTTTCAGTCAGTGGCCATGGCTGATAACAGTAATGATGTATTTCGCATGTTATCTGCTGATGACAAATTGGATGGAGACAGCAACTATCCACTTTGGGCATACATGATGCAACATGTTTTGGTTGCAAAAGGAGTGTGGAACATTGTGCAGGGTATGGATGTACGTCTAGGTTCTGTGGATGTAGGATCTGTTGAGGATGTTGCAGGTTCTAGCAGCTCTACTGTTGCTGTTTTACCCAGTGCTGAACAAGCTCGTTGGGATGGTAAAGATGCGCAGGCTCATGCCTTGATTGCACTTTCTGTCAAACGTAACATCACCCCACACATTCGTTCAGCTAAAACAACAAAACAGGCTTGGGATATTCTAGCTGGTTTGTATGCAGGTCATAACAAAGCAAAAATCGCTTACTTACGTAAAGAGCTAGAATTGAAGATTATGTAGGAAGATGATGACATGAATGTTTTTCTTGCTAAGATTAAAGATCTCAAAGAACAGTTGATTTCTGCAGGTGAGATTATTCCTGATCATTCTCTTGTGCAGACTGTTCTTGATGCTTTACCGGAGACATATCAGACTTTTGCTTCCACATGGAGACTTCTTAATGAGGATAGACCTGATGCTATCAAGTATGATACTTTAGTCAACAAGCTCTTGCAAGAAGCGTAGTCCAGGCAGCGTGCAGTTGATCAAGCATTTATGGCTGCCCCAGCAGAGCAGAGAAGAAGTGGTAAGGCAGTCCCTTCCACTGTTTCTTCTCCTATTAGTAGGTTTGCAACTTCTTCTCCTTCCACAGGTAGCAACAATAAGTTTGAGAAGGCTCTTGATAAAGGCAAGAAAAAGATCAGGTGCAACTATTGTAAGGCAAATGATCATGTCATTAAGAATTGCCCTAAGCTAAAGGCTAAAGAGGCAAAGAAGAAAGAGTCAAATGTAGCCACAATAGCGGATGCTTCTACAAATGCAGATTCTGCAAATGTTGTGCAAGATACAGAATGGGCGTTTAGCGTGTATTGCCAGTATGACCCATCTGTACATGATGCATGTTTGGCAGTTTCTGTTGACTCTCATGTTTGGTATTTTGACAGTGGTGCTACAAAGCACATTACCTCGCATCGTGATATGTTCACTTCTCTTGAGGCTGTCCCTAATGGGAATACTATCACATGTGCCAATAATGCTTCTTACCCAGTGGAAGGGCGTTGGTAAAATTATGCTTACTGCTGTAAATGGCAGCGCTTTCACACTTTCAGATGCTTTGTATGTGCCAGGGATAAAGAAGAATCTATTGTCTGTCTCTGCGCTTACTAGACTTAGACTTGTAGTCAAATTTGTGGATGACAGATGTACTATTCATGATTTGACTTCTGGTGATACGATTATTGTATCTGGTACCTTGTTTCGTGGGCTGTATAGGCTCAATTCTTATGACAAGTGTGTGGAAGATTCAGCAAATGCAGTTTCTGATGAAAAGGTAATTTTAGATGCAAAACTATGGCATGCTCGTTTTGGTCATCTGAACTTTGCTAGTTTGCTGCGTTTGCAGAAATTTGATATGGTTGCTTCATTGCCCCCTCTTGAGGCACCATTGAAACATGTTTGTGAAGGCTGTATTTTGGGCAAAATGCAGCGTTCTGCATTTCCAAAGGATGGTTCTGTGTGGGCCACTCGCAAATTGCAACTTGTACATAGTGATGTATGTGGGCCTATGCAAACTTCGTCATTTGGTAAACACTTGTACTTCGTGACTTTCATTGATGATTACTCAAGGCATACATGGGTATATCCACTGAAGGCAAAGTTCGAAGTGTTTTTGTGCTTCAAACAGTTTTTTGTTATGGTTGAAAATGTATCCAATTGTACTGTGGGCACCCTCCGTTCTGATCGAGGGGGGGAGTACTTGTCTAAAGAGTTTGATGCATTTCTGGCTAGTCGTGGGATAAAACACCAATGTACAGTGCCGTATACCCCTCAGCAAAATGGTGTTGCTGAGAGGAAAAACAGGTCACTTATGGAGATGGCACGATGTATGGTCAAGAGCCAAGCTTTGCCACATGCGTTTTGGCTTGAGGCTATCATGTGTGCTGCATATGTACTCAACAGGTGTCCCACTAAGGCCTTGCAGTCTATTACTCCATATGAAGCTTGGCATGGCAAGAAACCTTCTATTGGTCACTTGCGTGTCTTTGGTTGCTTGGCCTATGCTTTAGTGCCTGTGCAACAACGCAGAAAATTGGATGATAAGACTGTCAAATGCATTTTTGTTGATTACAGTGCTGAGAGCAAGGGTTACAGATTGTATCATCCGCAGTCAAAGCGTATCTTGATTAGTCGAGATGTTGTTTTTGTGGAAGATGCTATGCAGCCTTTGTTATCATGTACCAAAGAGACAGGTGTGAGCTCACGGGATGTATTTGATACGTTGTTGCCTCTATTTACAGGTGGGAATTCAAATGTAAGTCCTAATGAGGTAAATATTCAGCCTATGCAGATTTCAAACGATATCATAGATCAGCCTATTTCAGATGCAGATTTACAGGATGTAATTTCTGAGGATAGGGCTGAAAATGAGCAGGCTAGAAGTATGCCTAAATGGCTGGTGCAAACCTTGCGTGATAGTAAAATTGATGCACCTATATCTAGTCGTACTCGTTCAGGTTTTCAGCATGTCTCTTATGCATCAGATTGTTATGCTTTGGCTGTGTCTAGTATGTGTGAAGAGGAAGAACCTCTTTCATTTGATGAGGCACAAAAATCAGAAAATTGCTTGGCTGCAATGCAAAGTGAATATGATGCTATAATGAAGAATGGTACATGGTCTTTGTGTGATTTGCCTATTGGTAAAAAGGCCATTGGATGTAAGTGGGTTTTTAAGTTGAAACAAAAGCCAGATGGCAGGGTTGATCGCTATAAGGCTAGGCTTGTTGTTTTGCAAAGGGTTATGCTCAAGAAAAGGGCATTGATTTTGATGAGACCTTTGCTCCCACTTGTCGTATGACTACCATTCGTAGCATTTGTGCATTGGCAGCTCATAATGGTTGGAATGTACATCAATTGGATATAAAGACTGCGTTCTTAAATGGAGATTTGCATGAGGAGGTGTATGTATCGCAGTCTCATGGTTTTGTTCAAAGAGGGCAGGAAAACAAAGTGTGCAGGTTGAAAAAGGCTTTATATGGTTTAAAGCAAGCTCCACGAGCTTGGTATGAAAAGATACATGCATATTTGACTGCACATGGTTTTCAGAATAGTCCAACAGAAAGCACTTTAGAAAGCACTTTGTATGTTAAACGCGTGGATGATGTACATCTAATCATTGCTCTCTATGTCGATGACATGCTGCTCATAGGACCAAATGAGAGTCATATTGCTGATTTTAAGACTGATTTGAATGCCTCTTTTGAGATGTCAGATTTGGGGCATTTGCATCATTATTTGGGGATACAATTTAAGCAGTGTGATGGAGGTATTGCTTTGTGTCAGACAAAGTATATTGAGACATTGTTGCAGAGATTTGGCCTTGAAGACTGCAAGCCTATTGCTACTCCAATGGAGACAGGTTTGAAGTTAAGTCTTCATGATGCTGGAGATCACTTTGATGTCACACTCTATCAGACAGCTGTTGGTTGCCTCATTTATGTATGCATTACGAGGCCAGACATTCAGTTTGCAGTCTCACAGGTGAGCAGGTTTATGCATAGTCCAGGGTCTCAGCATTGGAAGGCAGTTAAATGCATCTTTCGCTACTTGAGTGGCACCATACATCTTGGGTTGTTTTATCCCAAGGGGAGATCGTTGCCGCCAGATTTACATGCTTTTTCGGACTCAGATTATTGGGTTGGTTGCTATGACTCAAGAGTGTCCACAAGTGGTTTTTGTTTCATGCTCGGTAGCTCATGCATATCTTGGTTGAGCAAGAAGGAACCTACTGTGGCCACTTCTAGTTGTGAAGCTGAGTACAGGGCAGCTTTCACAGCTACGGTTGAGTGTGTGTGGCTGAGACGGCTTATGGCTGACTTGGGTGTTGGACAGGAGTTTGCTACCTCTATCTTCACTGACAGTCAGAGCGCATTGTCAGTTGCGAGAAACCCAATTTTTCATGCTCGCACAAAGCACATTGAGGTGCATTATCACTATGTCAGGGAGAGACTCTCAGCAGGAGAGATCAGCTTGGCCTATGTGCCAACACAGGACAACCTCGCCGATCTTTTCACAAAGACGCTTCCTCGTGAGAAGTTCGAAGCTTTCCGCAAAGCTTTGGGCTTGCTCGCCTTTGTGGACTGATCTACTTCGGGCATGGCACTCCCCTATACATGAGTGCCAGCTCTCGTTCACACCATCACTCCTAAGGGGGATTTGTTGCCATATATATATATAGGCAGTGATGTGTGTGAACACACTTAGGACCGCCGGGGCACTTTTTCCCTCTTTAGGAGGTTTTTTCCCCCAGCTTGTATATACGCCAATCTCCAAGCTTTGTGTGCTTTCCTGCAACCCTAATTCCAACAAGAAAGCTATTCCATGCAATTGGCCATCGTGACAATGCCACCCCATAGCTCATTTGTAACATTACCTTCCTCTCCTCCTAGGCCCCAAGCCTTGCTAGTGGCACCACCCCAAAGCAACTACTCAAATAATGTGCCACCATGCCCCTCTCCAGTACCAATCTTTCCATCCCAACCGTTGCCTCTTCGGGCAAACCCCATTGCTTATGGAAAGATCCCAACTAGGTCTATTGCTAAACCTGTGGAACCCATGCGCTCGGCCATCCCCGTGGCACCCCTAATACCTCACCTCCCTCTGTCGGTGCCTCACATGGACCCTAAACCACTGGTGCACACTATAGCTGCACCCGTAGGGAAACCACCTCTTCTGTGTTTCCTCTGCTGCCATGAACCCCATAGAGTGGCAATCTGCTCTCAAAAGAAACGTCTGCCAATGCAACCACAATGTCATGGATCTGGAATTGACCTTTGCTATAGGGATTGCCCTTTGCAATCCGTTTCTCATTCCACAATCGAAGGCACGCCATCCCTCTACGTGTTGAGCGTTCAACAACAAGGAAGATATCAACTATCCCATTGAATGTCATCACACGGTGTAGGCCAAGCTAAAGAAGGCCACATCCCAAAAGAAACAACGCTCTAAGCACGTTGGCCATGGTGACGATCGGGTTAGCATCCTCACGAGCTCAACAAAGACCACATCATCCTCCTCCGCTAGCGATGATCGTGCCTGATCTGCCCCTCCCCCTGCAGCGCAGTAAAAACTCACCAAACAGGAAAAACGGTAGCCACATATCCCAATGCCATCCTTGAGAAGCAATGTCTTCAGGAGGCCCAAGCCATGGTAGAGCAATACTAGTCTCAACTTGAACCGCCACCCGTTTTCGTAACCTTTGACCCTGTACCGGAGTGCACACCGTCCCCCATTGAACTTGAACTTTGACACTGAGTCAGGCAGGAGCCCCCGCAACCGCTCCAGGCTGAGGAAGATCCATTTGCCAACATGCCGTTGACAAATGACAAATTTTCCCCTCATGCACCTCCTCATCCTCCTACCTGTTGAAATTTGAGCATAATGATGAGCTAGGGTGGATCATACACTAGAATCAACATGATTAACAAAGTGATTAAGAAATGATTAAGACGTAATTAGTGGGTAATTAGCAGATAGATTAATGTAGGCATGGATACTCAAAAACCAGCAAATTCTCATTAGGGCTATGCCTCAATTTATAGAGTTTACATCAAGCATCTAATCCCATTGATTTCTCCATGATTTACTCCCAGAATATCTCCACCTTTTGCCTGATTCTCTCCACCTCTTCTCTTTTCCCTGAATATCTCCCAGAATATCTCCACACTCCTAAATTCCCTCATGTTACCCATTATTCTCTCCCAGTAGATTCTCCTAACCTTTTCACAGGTTCTTTCACAATTACATCTCCTCTTTTACAGCCTCTATCCAAGAGCTTGTTCCCACACACACCCTATTCACTTGTATATTTCAACACCTCCCCTCAAGTGAATACTCCTAGTACACCTAGACCCTATACCAAGTTTACTTGGTAGTCCGCGACCAGTGTCTACTCCTTCCCTCAAGTTATCTCAGCACACCTGGACCCTGTATCAAGTTTCTTTCTTACTTGACAGCCCGTGACCAGTGCCTCAAGTCCCTAAACTCCATAGTCCTTGACACTCTCTCTCTCTCTCTATGTGTCCAAGGCTACTATAAGTGCCCGCGACCTTGACTAAAGTGCTCACACATACATCTACCACTTGGCCTACATCATCGGTGGCTCAGAGGTGGTTTTACTTTATTGGGGCAGGTTACATTGGGTTGTGGGGTCTCTCTCTCTCTCTCTCTCTGAGATTTTCACATGGCTCCTCCATCTTTGGAGCCTCACATCTTCTCTTGTCTTCAGTCTTCTTCTCGTGGCAGCATCTCTCCACGCGTCCGTCTCTTCTTTCAGTCTTCTTGGGGCAGCTTCTCTTCTTGGGGCAGCTTCTCTTCTTGTGGCAGCTTCTCTTCTCGTGTCCATGTCTTCCTTTAGCTTTTCTTCTCGGTGTGGATCCTCTTCTTGGGAAGAGATATTCTTCTTCTTTCATGGCTGGGGCCATGAGCTCGTCCGTCAGGTCATTTTGCTCCATGTGAGCAACATGTTTCAATTTTTTACTGACAGTTCCTTTGGGTTTTTGATGTTTATATTTTGTCATTATGCAATGCGAACCCAAAATTATGCGGGAGGTCTTACCTCTTGCCTTAATCTGGACAAGGGCAGTGTCTGTTCCCATTTTTACACTGATAAAATGTGCCCAATACATAATGCGTATAGCATTCATTCTCATGCACATTCCAAATGCAACTCTGGCTGTGAATAATCTTGAATTTGAGTGAGATTTACAGGCATTAACCAAGGGTTGAATGCAAAATGATGATTTTCACAATTTTATCAGCACAATTTTACCAGAAATTACACTGAAATCAAGGGTAACCAATTTGTACGGGATGGTTGGAGTATCAAACCAACTCCGATTTGAAATCTGAAGTTATAGGGATCTGTATCAGATACCTAATGGTTAATTTGAACCCTCAATTGCACCAAAATACAGTGATTAGCACTGATTAATCACTGATTAGCAAATTAATGCTCTGTTTTGTGTGCAAAAAACAGAGTATGCGAGGAGTCCAGATCTGGTGCCTTCCACTTCAAATGAGCTCAAATGCTTTCAAAGGCATCAATAGCAATGAGTCTAGTAGAGGATTAAGCCAAGAAACACAAGATTTGACCAAATATTGAAAGCTTAATCTCTGTTTTACCAAAGTCACCTGCAGATTTGATGAAGAGCTTGGATCTCACTGTAGACTTGATGAAACTGAATTCTGTCTTCACCAGCTTGTAGAGCATGCTTGAAAACCCCCGGGGCTAAGAGGAATTAGAGCAATTTGATTTGATGAAGTGGGAATTAGTGATTTGCTGCAGAAAAACGTAGCCTGCTAAAACAGCGATTTCTCCCAGCTCCGTTGACGGTTTGCACTTCTTTTTTGATAAGCTTGAAGAGCACTGAGATGGCTATCATGTCCTAGAAGGGTTTGGCCTAATTTTATGTGTGCAAGGAGAGGGAGCTCCTCCACTGGCTGGGGGTGAAGGGGAGAAGTGAAAACTCACTAAAAATTTGATTTTTTGCTAATTATTTTATTAATCCTGATTAATTCACTAATGGGCTCATAAATCTGGTTGATTCTAGGCATGGCTCTGATACCATGTTGAAATTTGAGCATAATGATGAGCTAGGGTGGATCATACACTAGAATCAACATGATTAACAAAGTGATTAAGAAATGATTAAGACGTAATTAGTGGGTAATTAGCAGATAGATTAATGTAGGCATGGATACTCAAAAACCAGCAAATTCTCATTAGGGCTATGCCTCAATTTATAGAGTTTACATCAAGCATCTAATCCCATTGATTTCTCCATGATTTACTCCCAGAATATCTCCACCTTTTGCCTGATTCTCTCCACCTCTTCTCTTTTCCCTGAATATCTCCCAGAATATCTCCACACTCCTAAATTCCCTCATGTTACCCATTATTCTCTCCCAGTAGATTCTCCTAACCTTTTCACAGGTTCTTTCACAATTACATCTCCTCTTTTACAGCCTCTATCCAAGAGCTTGTTCCCACACACACCCTATTCACTTGTATATTTCAACACCTCCCCTCAAGTGAATACTCCTAGTACACCTAGACCCTATACCAAGTTTACTTGGTAGTCCGCGACCAGTGTCTACTCCTTCCCTCAAGTTATCTCAGCACACCTGGACCCTGTATCAAGTTTCTTTCTTACTTGACAGCCCGTGACCAGTGCCTCAAGTCCCTAAACTCCATAGTCCTTGACACTCTCTCTCTCTCTATGTGTCCAAGGCTACTATAAGTGCCCGCGACCTTGACTAAAGTGCTCACACATACATCTACCACTTGGCCTACATCATCGGTGGCTCAGAGGTGGTTTTACTTTATTGGGGCAGGTTACATTGGGTTGTGGGGTCTCTCTCTCTCTCTCTCTCTGAGATTTTCACATGGCTCCTCCATCTTTGGAGCCTCACATCTTCTCTTGTCTTCAGTCTTCTTCTCGTGGCAGCATCTCTCCACGCGTCCGTCTCTTCTTTCAGTCTTCTTGGGGCAGCTTCTCTTCTTGGGGAAGCTTCTCTTCTTGTGGCAGCTTCTCTTCTCGTGTCCATGTCTTCCTTTAGCTTTTCTTCTCGGTGTGGATCCTCTTCTTGGGAAGAGATATTCTTCTTCTTTCATGGCTGGGGCCATGAGCTCGTCCGTCAGGTCATTTTGCTCCATGTGAGCAACATGTTTCAATTTTTTACTGACAGTTCCTTTGGGTTTTTGATGTTTATATTTTGTCATTATGCAATGCGAACCCAAAATTATGCGGGAGGTCTTACCTCTTGCCTTAATCTGGACAAGGGCAGTGTCTGTTCCCATTTTTACACTGATAAAATGTGCCCAATACATAATGCGTATAGCATTCATTCTCATGCACATTCCAAATGCAACTCTGGCTGTGAATAATCTTGAATTTGAGTGAGATTTACAGGCATTAACCAAGGGTTGAATGCAAAATGATGATTTTCACAATTTTATCAGCACAATTTTACCAGAAATTACACTGAAATCAAGCGTAACCAATTTGTACGGGATGGTTGGAGTATCAAACCAACTCCGATTTGAAATCTGAAGTTATAGGGATCTGTATCAGATACCTAATGGTTAATTTGAACCCTCAATTGCACCAAAATACAGTGATTAGCACTGATTAATCACTGATTAGCAAATTAATGCTCTGTTTTGTGTGCAAAAAACAGAGTATGCGAGGAGTCCAGATCTGGTGCCTTCCACTTCAAATGAGCTCAAATGCTTTCAAAGGCATCAATAGCAATGAGTCTAGTAGAGGATTAAGCCAAGAAACACAAGATTTGACCAAATATTGAAAGCTTAATCTCTGTTTTACCAAAGTCACCTGCAGATTTGATGAAGAGCTTGGATCTCACTGTAGACTTGATGAAACTGAATTCTGTCTTCACCAGCTTGTAGAGCATGCTTGAAAACCCCCGGGGCTAAGAGGAATTAGAGCAATTTGATTTGATGAAGTGGGAATTAGTGATTTGCTGCAGAAAAACGTAGCCTGCTAAAACAGCGATTTCTCCCAGCTCCGTTGACGGTTTGCACTTCTTTTTTGATAAGCTTGAAGAGCACTGAGATGGCTATCATGTCCTAGAAGGGTTTGGCCTAATTTTATGTGTGCAAGGAGAGGGAGCTCCTCCACTGGCTGGGGGTGAAGGGGAGAAGTGAAAACTCACTAAAAATTTGATTTTTTGCTAATTATTTTATTAATCCTGATTAATTCACTAATGGGCTCATAAATCTGGTTGATTCTAGGCATGGCTCTGATACCATGTTGAAATTTGAGCATAATGATGAGCTAGGGTGGATCATACACTAGAATCAACATGATTAACAAAGTGATTAAGAAATGATTAAGACGTAATTAGTGGGTAATTAGCAGATAGATTAATGTAGGCATGGATACTCAAAAACCAGCAAATTCTCATTAGGGCTATGCCTCAATTTATAGAGTTTACATCAAGCATCTAATCCCATTGATTTCTCCATGATTTACTCCCAGAATATCTCCACCTTTTGCCTGATTCTCTCCACCTCTTCTCTTTTCCCTGAATATCTCCCAGAATATCTCCACACTCCTAAATTCCCTCATGCTACCCATTATTCTCTCCCAGTAGATTCTCCTAACCTTTTCACAGGTTCTTTCACAATTACATCTCCTCTTTTACAGCCTCTATCCAAGAGCTTGTTCCCACACACACCCTATTCACTTGTATATTTCAACACTACCTATTCCACAAATAGCCAAGCCTAGCTCCCCCGTTCACATTGAACAACTCGATGCGAACACTGACACAGAGTCCGACAAAGACTCACGAGGTCTGCACACCAAATTTGCTAAGGTATTTTATCCTCCTACTGCAACCACCTCTCAACCTCCATGCCTGTCAAATAAGGACCAAATTGAACTTCCATATACTATTGTTGGTTCACCCTATGATCAAGGCCCCTTCCCTCAAGAAGCCCCTACTCATCAACGTGACCTGGCCGGCCTCTCTGCCTTCCTTTTCTCCCAAATCTAAATGCCCATTGGAACCTCATTAAAAGGTAGCCCAAATTCATGGAATGACCTTCGAGATTGGATGGAACACAAACTACAAGCTTATGTGGACGAGGAAGCTCTAGATTCCTCAGATGAATCTGAGCCCCATTATCCAGACTTACTCCATCACCACCACCCATGACCCAAAGGTGCACCAACAATTCGCGTCAATGCACTGGGACACTACTTTGAAGGTGATGACACAAATGCAACGTTGCCCATTTCCTATAATGGACATGCGGTCAAAGGCATCCTAGATGGAGGTGCTGGAGTAATCATCCTTACATAAACATGCTGGGAAACCTAGGGTCAACCACGCTTCGATCCCACCACATTGGTGATCAAGCTTGTCTGCGGGGACAGAAACTCTGCAAAACCCCTAGGCCTAGTGCATGGCCTCAAGACAAAAGTTTGTGGCATGACATTCCACCTCACATTTATGGTCATGAACTTTCGTAACGCCTCCTATGATGCCATCTTGGGTCGGCCCTTCATGAGAAACCCGACTGCTCCATGACTCAGACTTGCATTGTCTACCTCCGCAAAGTGTCTCAGACAACACTTAAGGTCAACTGTATCATGAGAATCAGTGGTGGGTGCCAAAGAATCTTCTTGCCACCACACGGATTCTATGATGGCTACATAGAACTATGGATCCCTAGATGGCAAGCGCAAAAACCCAAGCGTAAAAAGCCAACTAAGCCAACAACCACGAAACCATCCTTAAGACAAAGCTTCAATGTTGGCTAGTCCCCGACCACCTATGACCACAAGGTTACTATGAAGGCAACACTCACCTCTAGCTACCCAATCATGCTACCTATGCTCATTCCCCAAAACAAGGTTACTTATGAAGGCAACACTCACGTCTAGCTACCCAATCATGCTACCTATGCTCATTCCCCAAAACAACTCCCCAAGCAGCTGCGAGACAAAAGGTCCCACAACCACGCGACGGCTCCAAGCACAGCAAAGCCAACAGTGCTCTCGGTGTGCCTACTAATGTGCTAAAAGCACAAGGCTTCGATGAAGGCACAACACACCTGTGGCTCCCCAAGCCATAATCAAAAGCCTCTTCTTTGTTGACAGCCACCAATTCATAGCTCAAAGCCTCGTCATCATCGACAAAAAAGCTGAAAGCCTCACCAACCACACACCTTCATCACTCATCGGTAGTGTTGGGTGCCTAAATGTCTCTTAGTAGCCCAAGGCTTCCATGATGGCAATTCCATCATTTAGCTCTCCCAAGGCATGCTCCTCAACAGTTCACCCGAACCACACCTACCATGCCAGTGTGCCTGCCTAATTGTGACAAAGATGGTTTGGTGACCAACGGGCAAGCAAGTTCCCTCCTCCTCTACAAAATCCTCAGGAATTACCCACACCCAACCCATGGGCACTCCAAAGCTCAATTCGCCCAACCATTTCAACCCACGGAGCCTCCTCCACAAAGCTCCACCCTGCCCCTCGACTTCATCACCACACCAAGGGGAAGTGCTACACATGGCTGAGCTTATCCAACCACTCAAAAACCCAAAAGTAAGCTCACAAACTCTAGCCGCATGGGCCAATCAGTACAAAACCCTCTTTAGGGGTGCTGACCAATAAACACATGGAAAAAAAAGTCTCTAGGTGATTAGGACCACGGGCACACCTTTTGCCCTCGCCCATGCACAACACCTGCAAATCTCCCTGGGCTCTGTCCTATGCACGTACACACTACATAAAGCTTCACTATCGATAACCATCAAGGTACATCTCTGGATGGAGGGACCATGGTGGGCACAAGCCTGGTCCATGGAATGACCCATCGCCTGGATCTTCTTAATCACCCCTATTGCACCCAAATAATTGCGCTTCATGTCTCATCAATCCTACCCAAAACTTTTTCTTTGGCTCAACACCTATGGATCCTTGACATTCGACTACCACCCCTATTGCACAGGATCCAGAGCTCCAATGACGAAAGAAGACAAAACATAAAAAGAAAAGAGAGAACACCGCAAACCTGATGTCTCAACATCCATGGGAGCCAAGATACCCATCACGATGTCTTGACAAAGATGCTAGAGCTTCATGAACATTGCCATTGATATATAACATCTTGGAGCACAAGCAGTCTCCGTGTGTTGCCTCCTTGTCCCTCCAAAATTCCCCCCTCACCAATTGATTACTAACCCCATTGTTTTACTAACTCCTCTTTAATCTTACCACCTACCACTGGAATACTGGTCATTTAGTATTCTGTGCTAGTGTCCTCATTCAAGTACTTTGACTCCTCTAATGAGTATGTCCCACCGTATAGGTAATTAAAAAAAACAAAATAACGAGTACTTTTGGGCACATACAAAAAAGCAAGCTCATAAGAGCCCATCAAAGTAGTTGGATACTTAATCACCAGTACTCCACTAACTTCTTTCCATCATACTAGCTCCCCCACCCCCTCTCATTTCCGGAGAGACAGGAGAACAAACCAAGTACGACCTTCTCCACGTGACTCACCAACCTCTCACCGATCACAAGGACGTGATCGACTTCAAGAAGTGGAGTATGTTAACCACATATTGGTTAATACATTCCTATGACAACTATGTCCGCACACTTATGTAATGGGCACCCATGCTATATTGTAAATCCTATCATTTGATGAGGGAAACACCCTAAAGACGCTCCCAAGTATTGAGCTTCAAAGGACAGACAAGAGAATCTTGGTTAGTTGGCCAAACCATAGAGAAAAGCCTTATAACTATGTTTTGGGCACCCCGATCACTTACTCTTAGGTGGCCTAGTGGGAAAAGGCTTAGAACTATAAAAGCCAATTTCTCTTGTTTGTAACTCATTCTCCCGTTTTTGCAATAGAAGTGGAGTGTTCTCTCTCTCCCTCTTTCTTGTAACTCTAATCTAGCACGTGTAGTGTGCTTAGGGTTAGGGTTTGGGAGTGATTAGTGCTAATCACTTGCTTCTTCTCTCTCTCTCTCTCTCTCTCTCTCTCTCTCTCTCTCTCTCTCGCTCTCTCTCTCTCGTGATTAGGCTAACCAACACGATCCTCTTCCGCAGAGATCCCACACGATCTTCACGAGAGAGCTCGCATCATCCGTTGGATTAGAGCAACCACCTCGGTGTGACAAATGACTGTGGGAGGACGGTGGTGACAAGCGGCTACGGGAGCTCTTGAGCCATGCTCAAGCTCGGTAGATAGGCAACTTCCCATGACATGGTCAGGGTAGGCTTTCCTTAACAGCGGAATGCATATGTGGGTTGGCAGACGACGCGGTATATGGAAGCTGGCTGGCGTGTGCAGAATTGGATTTCGGTGTAGTGTGAAATGAGAAGTTGTGGAGTCAGCAGAAACGACGATTTGGGTGGCCAAGGTGATTGTCGTGTGAAAATTGGCAAAGAGGTGTGGAATCTAGAAGTTTGTCTACTTGTGGAATTTCATTCTGGGGGTGTGTGGGGAGATGGTAGTTTGGGTTTCCTCCAGGAGCAGTAATCCGGGTTACTTACAGGCACGATGGTTTTTGGAGTCTGGATGGCAGATGGAGTTTGAGAGTGAGTCGAAAATTCGGGTTGTTTCCCAGATCAGTGTTGGAAATAATCCAAACCTAAAGCCAAGATTAAAGCCCAAGGTTCAAAGGTTATTATCCATGTAACTTCAAGTGAAAGTCCCAGAAGATCCAGAAGACTGTAGAATCCATAGAAGATAAATTGATCGTAGCTTGGGCCAAAATCTAGGGGGAAGCACCAACGTCGGCACTACAGGTGCGACATCTTCTGTATGTGAAATGTGGGAAGAAGCGAGGACACCTCAAAGAGAATTGCCACACCACTGACGTTCATATACTATGCGATTTGCGATATGATGGGTCACACCAGTGATGCCTGCTATTACAATAGCAAATCCAAAAGAAGGAAACCTCCCCCACATGTGGCGGCCAGCAATCCAACAAACAATACCAGTTCATGTGGTAGCACCAGCTCCACCATTGCCACCATGCAGCTGGACGGGGCATTCATCCAACTAGTGGCTAAGAGTGTTTTTATTGCCAGCACACTAGGCACTACAAGACAGATCACCCTTTATGGCAAAAACATCGCAGCACGAGATTATCGAATAAAGGGAATCAACACCACAACCGGTAGCCAATGTAGTGGTTATCAAAGAGGACCAACCGGTCGAGAATGATCCAATCCTTATGGTCGTAAAATAAGGTCCAAGCACAAGTCTAGTTTAACACCAATAGGTGAAATCACAACCTCAAAGGGCAAAGCCCTAGCATGGCCAGAGCAACAAGTCCGCGAGATGGTGACGATGGTCTGAAAAGTGCAAGAAGGCATTTTGACCATGGCACCTTGATCAAAGGATGTCTTAGAAGGAATGTGCAAAGTTTCATAAGAGGATGCACCGTTGGAGAAACAAGCCCTTGCGAGCTGCAGTACATACAAGGACCCATGCCCAGACAGATGATCTCCCTGGATTCAAAATGCAAGCAGGAGATGTCAACCCAAGAAAATGACCTCACCTATGATTTGTGGGAGGATTTGGCCCAGATGAAATTAAACATCACATTGGACCAACTGCTTAGCCTAGTACCAAATTATTGGAAGTAGCTGTTGGAAAAAATGGATAAATTGCCCAATACACTAGCATTTGAGCCGGTAGTCAATACGGATCGGGTGGCCGGCGCATCAAAAGGAATAACGGCGTACTAGATTGGGATGCAGTAGTCCTGGAAGTCACCATCACCATGTTGGGACATACAATTTCCGGACAACCCTCATCTAGTCTCCCTATTTGAATTGGACGTGGATGGCATTGTTTCCTGGTATGAGACCGAGGTGTTAATGGTTCACGCACATGAACAAGAAATGCAGACTATCCACAGGGTTGAAGAAGATGACTTGGAGGACATGGAGTTGGGATCACACCAACAATCTCGGATAGTCCGGAAGCTAAGTACGAGTCTTAAATAGTTGCTTCAGACATATGTGGATGTCTTTGTTTGGAATTATACAGATATGAAGGGGATTTATCCCCATTTTTATTAGCACTAGATTAATTTGAAGGAGGATTCTATTCCAATCCGGTAGCAATTATGCAAAGCAAGTGAAGGAAGAAATTGATAAGTTGGCTGTCCCCTATTGTGATTGTGCCAAAGAAAAATGAGAAGCTACTAGTATGTGTGGATTAGAGAAAATTATATGCCGCCACTATTACTGATCCATTTCCTTTACTGTTTACGGATTGTGGCCATGTGTGTAAGGTGCTAGGCCCAGTGCAGCTTGAAAGTAACAAGATTTTCTTGGCATTGTAGGTGTGTTATTGTCAACCCTACAATCCTTCTACGGAGGTTGCTTGCGGAGGTTGCTCAAAAAAGACCGTTCATTGTAATAATTCAAGATGAGTGGATGCTGCACATGGCAATGCGTTTTTCTTTGAACAACTCATGGGCAATTGACAATACATTTAAAACAAACATTTTTGGGCTACCATTGTATGCTGCAGTATTGCCCAATCAAAATGGAATTGGCATACCTATTTGGTTTATGTTATGCACAAATGATCCAGGGTCTGCACAAGAAGCAATTGCTCTCCAGGTTACTCTCAAGACAGTGCTATCTAGAATGAGAGACATTCATCCCAGCTGCCTTGGTAATTGACAAGTCACACATGGAGCTTGAGGCTTTCAACAAAGTGGTGCAAGAAGATCCTTATTGTTGGATAGACAATGGCTTAGGTGGCCAACAACAAGTGGCATGCCATGTCCTTCTCTGCTGGTTCCATGCAAAGGAAGCGCGGGTAGAGAACTTACTCCCAAAGGTATTCATTGACTTCCAATGTAATGCTTCTCATTGGTTACCATACGCTTCATTAATGTTTGGTAATGTATTCTGCAGGTTCCCAAGGAGTCCCAAGACCATCTCTACTCCTCAATGTGTACAAGACCATCTCTACTCCTCAATGTGTACCCTTTTGAATAGCTCTACGGAAGCTGCATTTGAGCTTAACCTACGAAATTCTCTTGCAAAATTATGAGTTAAACACAAATGTGCAGAGATATGTTACAAATGGTTGGTGTGGGAGTGATTTCCCTTGGCGAACTAGATGGCCAAGATTTGGTCGCCTCTTCAATTATGGAAATGTGGACACTACAAACCTTGTGGAGAGACTATGGCAATATATAAAGTACACATTATTGAATGCACAGATTAATCGATCTATTTTGGACTTGGTACATGCAATCATTGGTGACTCGCAAAGTGGCACTCGCATGGGTGGGACCTTATTAGAGTTTTTCAAGCAAAAACAAGAGATAGGTACTATGTTGGTTGCTTTTGCATAGTAATATGTTCACTTCTTAACTTAACTCCTTTGCTCCTCTCTTAGTTGACTCCAGACGATTCAATATCTATGGACATACTCAACAGCAAACAACACGTTTACGGGAAGGAGAAAAATTGCTACAAAGATTTGAAGAACGACCTTCTTCCGTGATTGCAGTAAATGAGCTAAATTTGCTATTCAAGATGTTAAGTGCTTCATCTAATAAATGGTATCATGTCAGTTTGCAGACCAATTTTTGTGATTGTCCGGATGTTGCAACTGCAAGCATCTATATGGCCTAAGGCTAATCATTGAGAAGCATGGGAACTTGTCAACCCTCCAGGCCAAAAAGACTCACCACAGTGTTGAGAAGAAAGCATCAACATGGTCGGCAACGAGTGAAAACCATGGATTTGGTGTCCCCATTGTTGCTCAAAGACTTTTATGCTGGATGCTAAAGTGACCATAACTTGTTGCACATGCCATACAATATTACCCTTGACATCAAGGCAGGCCCCAAGTGGTGGCGATTGTATTCTTGTTGGAAAAGTGGTACGAATATGTGGGATCTCCTCTAGCGTTACTGCTAAAATTGTGTCATGTGATCCCGACGGTGATGTAGATCAAGAGAGATGCTTTTCCTTAGCTCAAGAATGGAGACATGCTGCGCAACGTGTTGGCCTCTGAGTGGATGCTTGTTCTCTTGTAATCAAGCTTTACACAACTCCATCCTCAATGAATTAAGAGTCTTGCTTTCTTTACCGTGTCTTTATGATCGTGGTTCACTTCAAATGAGGTTTTCATTTCTGTTATTATTTTTCTAAAGTTGTATGTTGTCGGGTCACATTGCCATGAATTGATGGGGTTCAAGTAGTGTTAATCATTCTTGGTTCACAAATGGTTCACACAAGGTTCACACAGGGTTCACAACTTTGTAAATATTTTCCCAAAGGTTCATGCTCGGTTCATGCTCTCGGGTCACATTGCCTTGAATTGATGGGGTTCACACATGGTTCACACATGGTTCACAATGGGTTCACACATGGTTCACAACCTTGTGAATATTGTCCCACAGGTGCATGCTCTCATGTCACATTGCCCTGAATTTATTGGGTTCACACATGGTTTACACATGGTTCACAAATGGTTCCCACTTGGATCACATTTGGATCACACATGGTTCACACAGGGTTCGCTACCCTGCTAATACTTTTCTAAAATTGTATACTCTCGGGTCACATTGCCATAAATTGATGGGGTTCACTCTTGGTTCACACATGGTTCACACTCGGTTCACTCAGGGTTTACAACCCTGTGAATATTTTCCCGAAGGTACATGTTCTCGGGACTCATTGCCATGATGAGTTCATTGGGTTTACACATGGTTCACACAAGGTTCACATTAGGTTCACACAAGGTTCACATTAGGTTCACACAAGTTTCACTTTAGAATCACACAAGGATTACAAGCATGAGTATCTTATTCACATACCCTCTAAGGATTATGTTCATCTACTTAGGAGCCCTTTTTGAGAACAAAGGGAGTACAGACCATTGTCTGTCTATTACCCACAACCACTCACATTAAAAATTAGCATAAGGGTCTTCTCATTCACAACATAATGGAGTTTTCCATCAAGGAAGATTTACAATCCATAAAGATAATGTGTTTGCTAAAAAATTATCCACGATCACTCACAATTAAAATTAGCATAAGGGACTTCTCATTCACATCACAATAGAGTTAAATATCAAGAAAGAACCATAATCTTTAAAGAAATTGTGTTTGCCAAGAAATTATCCACAACAACTCACATTAGAAAGAAGCATGAGGGACTTCACATTCACAAAATAGTAGAGTTATTCATGAAAAACAAGAGAAGATAAGAAACAATGCAAATTATCATTGCCAAAATATTTGTCATAAGACAACCGAGTTTGTCAATAAGTTTGCCGCGATACAAACTAACTTTGCAATAATGCAAAGTATCATTCCCAAAATCGTTGCCACAATACAAAATTTGTATGATGTGAAGCTAAAACTATGCCGACACAAAGAAGGTGAACTCATTGTATCTCCAAGATCTTTTTCTTCGCCCATGCGGCCAAATCTAGCTTCAACTGCTCCACGGCCTCATGTTTGAACCAGTTCCTAGTCAAATAAAATCGAATGAGTATAACTCCTTGATTGTGAAACTTAGAGATAAGACTCAAGAGAAGCATCTTACATAGCTCTTCGATCGTTTGCCGTATGTCCCCTCAATCATCCGTTTCATGTAGGCCATGACATAGAATCCACAATCTATAGCATTAGGCTGCCAAAGAATCAAAGAATGAGTGAACCAATACAAATTTTCATGGTGGTTAGTGATCACAAGGGTGCCAAGATTATTACATGTGGTTTCTCCAAGGTATCCAAGGACTCCTTCCCTTCTTTATATACCAAGATGAATCCAGGATAAGCCCAAATTCACCTTTAAACGAAAGTGCAAGGTATAGACTCATGGTAGTCACTAAATACTACAACATCCCTACTAACACCGTCAGCGCCTAATAGCGGTTGTAGAATTAGGTACCAATATATGCTCCCCCACACACACACGAGCATACATTAATACAAAGTTCAACAGACTGAGTTTCTGTATGACTTCGGAGATCAAGGGCAGACTTGGCCATAATGAAACCTATCACTAATAGAAGCATTAAATAGGAAAAATTAGCATAAATAAGGGGGTTGATAGGGCATATGCACCACAGAAAGATAGGAAGAATTAGCACAATATCAACTGGTCGTAACTCGGACGAAAACTTCACACTAAAGCCAGAAATAATCAAGAATTGATTAGGGTGAACTAGCAATCTCTAGGTTAAGCTTAATCAATTCGATTAAGCTCAAGGTTTTGACTGAAAATGAATAAAAAGAGAAGGGCGAACCAGCTTGCGGAGCACTTACCGTCGCAGTTTTTGGAGGTGATCGTCGCACAGCTGGTTCACACCGTCGCTCAGCAGCTATTTTTCAGAGGAGATCAATTGCACCGTCTCGCAGCTGGTTCACAATAGTGCAAGAGGCAGCTGGTCCTGAGGAGATTGCAAGGCAGAGCAACTGGAAGTAGGTAGCGCCCATGATAAGCTGGTCCGCAAGAGTGAATAGGTAGCGCTTAGCAGTCGATTTGTTTGGGAGGGGCAAGGCGGAGCAGCTGGTTCGGCGTGATTGAAACCGGATTGCAAGAATCATCGGCATAGGAATTTTGAAAAAAAAAAATCAGTAACGCCGACCGGGCCGTTTGATATGTTTTTAATCCACTGACCCGTTTTTAATACGTTTTTAATACCTTGAGAATCTCACGCCTCCGTTTTATATCCCTTGAGAATCTTGAGATTCTCACTCCTAATCTAGCGGTCAGAGAAATACCAGCCCTTGATCACTCCTGGAGATGTTGTGTCACATAGTCCTGAGGGGTGTCTTGGGCGGTTGAGCCAACGGTTTGTCCCACAGTGGTTGAGGCAGTTATGGATGGTGGCCCACGTGTTAGTCATGTGCTAGAGGGGATTAATACACCATTTCTATTCTTAAGCCATGAACCCTCGAGAAAGGGACGGATTTGACAGGAGCAGATACTCCCTTAATCATCAAGATGAAGAGCCCTTTACGCGAGTGCCTCGGGCTGCATAACGACAATCCTCATCACAGGCAAAAAAGCCGACGGGCACGTTTCTCCACAGCTCAAAAACCGCACTCTCCTCATCTTGAGGCAGATCAACGATGGGAGATTTCTCCTCGTACGGTGGACAGGGCGGCGAAGCTGACAAGACTGCTAGATACGATTGTTAACGGAGGATTGCATGACCACTGAGGAGAATTATACCCTTCATTTAAACCGCGAACGAAGACTATGGTTTGGGCGATTTGTGCACTGGCAAGTATCTGTAGGTTTATCTTCCTTGGCTCGTTGTTTCGAGCTTCTTGGTTCACTTATCTACATAGCTGTCTTCCCTCTGACATCGTATCCTGCACTCTCCACGCGCCCTCACTTGCCTTGGCTATCACGACGATGGAGTTCGAAGACCTATAGACCCTGGAGGCCATGTTGGTGCCTTCCCGAGAAGACTGGCTACTACGATAGGTTAGGTTGTATGATTTTGTACACTTGTGGCAAAGAAACCCGGAGGCTCCAACGCATATGCAGCTACTTGAGGCAATTCCAAAGCCCAACATCAGCATGGAGGTACATTGGCACTGGTGGCTTCGGTGTTTCACCTCCTTTCTATTGGTGATGGCCCGACATCTGCCACAGAAGAGCAGATGGAAAGATGGTTTGGAGCATGCCTTACATCACAAAAGGAGTTTTTAATTTCCTCTTGCCTCAATGTTACTCGGAGATCTCGCCTGTTCTTCCTAGTGGAGATGGTGGCCCTGACACATCGTGCCACTTATGCTTCTAAACGTATTGTCGAGTGGATGATTTTTGCAGAAAAATCGAAAGTGTTGTTCCCTAGGGAACACTCCTCCATCAAAAACTTCTTGTTGACATCAAGAAGACCATGACGAATAACAGGAGTAAGATTACCCCTTATTTAGCCGCCCTCTTTTAGAGTGTTCAACCAATGATGATGGCAACCAGGGAGGAGGCACATTTGATAGCATCAGGGGAGGCGGCTCTTACCCTGCAAGATATCTCGATGGCCAAGAAGCGTACACGATCTGACCGACGAGTCTCCACTCGAGAGATGAAGAGGATGAGAAGTACGCAACAATCAATGGCAACAACTGAGGCGTGTGTCTCAAGCTCTGTAGTAGGTAAGGGTAGTAGCGGTGGAGTGGTGTCTCTCGTCATCAATCTGGAGGAAGACAAAGCCACTAGGAAGGAGCAACAGGAGGATCCCTTGATCGGTGAACAAGCTCAACAGGTTACTGCTTAGACGTCTGAAGGCCTGTAAGAGTCTGATATTGAGAAGATGGTGAAAGATGTTGAACCATCGATCGAGAAGGCACATCATATTTCAGTAAGAGTACTTACTTCAAGAACTCCTGTAATTCCTTCTGCAGAGATGGCTCAACCCTTAGACCAAGAGAAGGAAGAGACCCTAAATTTGTTTTCCAAGCCGAAGGTTAAGACTGGACTAGTTTCGACTAATCTTCAAGCTGTAGTGGTGGCTCCCCCACCATTCCCTGCTAAGTCCCAACAAGAATGGATAGGTGCTACTCTGGACTATCTTTATTCTGTGGGTGAGATGGCCTTGCGTCTCCAAAACGAGGAGAACACTATGTCACAGAAGTTGTAGTCTCTCCGCATGCTTCACACGGAGCTGATGAAGATGCACATAATGGATGTAGGTTCGATCTTTGGATTGGAATTCCGATCCACCGAGTGTGTCAAGTGTTAATGTATAAGCTGTCATACATTTATATTTTTATTTATAGTACTTAGTCGGTGGGATATTACTCCAATTGACGGGTGTCGCTTTAGATGTATCTTTGTATTCCTATAAAACAGTCCTACGAGATACACAATGCAATGTAACGTTAAGCGTTGTATGAGTAGTTATTATCTTAATATGATAATGTTTCAGTCTTATCTATATTCTATTTTGTAATTCTTTCAATCTATAATGATGTTTTTGGTAGTTAAAGTAAAAACATTAAGCGTTAATCACCCACCAACAATAAACACTTAACTTTTGGCTGGAATCATATTAACGTGATACAAAAGACACTGCTAACAAGCAGCCTTGGGTGTAACTTTTGAATTGATTTCAATACTGTGAGACCCTCGTCCCCTCCGAAGGGCACTAGCGACGGAAGCAACGTCAACCTCTCGCGCGAGGCAGGGATCCACACTCGGGGCCTCACCGAGACGGATGTCCGGACTAGCTTGACGGTTCATGTGAAATCGAACCCAAAAAAACTTCCCTCGTCCATAAGGCACGGGCGATTCCGCTAGGAAAAATTATCTAACGGGAGAATTGATCTAACGAGTCAAAGTCTTAGCTAACCAAACTGATCCGACTGAACCCGAAAGTCACATGGTCAGATCAAAGAAGAGACTTGCACTTGGTCCATAGAATCACCGCTTTTTTCTCTTTTTTGTGAGGCCCACTGATTCTCTCCCACAGAACAAGGTCTTTCTAGGACTTAATCTAATTAACGTAACTTAATCGTAACTATTTATATCACAGGAATCCCCCGATCCAGCCTCCGGTCCATTGGTTAGCCAACCGCCCAACCACTGTATTGGTGGGATTCCTTTATAAAAATTTGGTTATGTTTTGCTTGGGTACCGAGGAAAAGAGTTCCCAGGTCCCCTAGCCGACGCTTCAAGCAAAATTCAAGTAGTCACACCACTTACATACCCAATATGAAATTGCTATTTTAACAGATTCGGCTATCTTTAAAACAGTCTTTCAATGAAATCAAAGTATTACTGATCATAATCCTCCAAAATATTGAGTCTGTTGATTTACAAAGATTTATCATATGGACTCTTCGTTGAAGACCAGCTAGTTAACCAAAACGAGATCCAATATCGAAATTCAGTTCACAAAAGTGATTCCTTCCAGTTCATCCATATCTTCCTCGACGTACGTATGGGTGTCCTAGCAACCGTGAGCCCGTGCATCACCTGGTGAGAACCCTCTAGGATCCTACTTCGGTGTCACTAGCACTTCACTCAGGGACCGCTTCGTCGGTGCTTGCCCATCGTACAAGAAAGCGCACCATTTTAACCATACCGAGGCTGGTCAAGACCTCAGCAGGCTTTGCCGCACGAGCGACGTCCCTCGATAACTCCCAGCCAGCTGTTGCAATGAGTCTCTCCTTAGTTAAACACATACCAAATGCTTCCTCCAGCATTCTGGTGTAAAATAGTCCTTTAATAGAAAACAGAGGTTCAATGCAAGTAGAATTCTCGGTTTGAGTTTGATTTCACAAAACCCTTTTTCCATAATCCAGAAAATAGAGGTTCAATGCAAGTAGAATTCTCGGTTTGAGTTTGATTCCACAAAATCCTTTTTCCATAATGCAGATTTTCTTAATGAGAATCATTGATCTCTCATTAGGGTAATCTACCCATCATTTGACTGAATTTCCAATTAGATTCTTGGTGATTTCGGTTAAGGAAAAACCATGCTAATTCAACGGGCTATTTTTTGTGTCAAGATTTGGAATTGGTCACGAGGTTTTTGCTTGGTTCAGATTCTAGAGATGGACAAGTAGTTTACTGGCCATCATTCTCACAGTCGTGGTCTAACCAAAAATTATTCGGTTTACTTCTAACTTTGATTCCTAAGGATTTTCTTAAGATAAAAATCTAATGAACTTCTAACTGTAAGAAAAATTCTGACTTTATGAATCTCATTCCTTCCTAACCACAATAGATTAAGAAATAGTTCTATACGAGAATATCGAGATTTTATAAAAATACTCTTCGTCCACTAATCCAATTTTGAGTATATAACAATTTGTTGATTTGTCCACATAAATGTCTAAGAATATTCTTTCCATCAATTTACTTATCAACTTTAATATACCCTAATTTTCTAGGTGGAATTATGGTGAAAATTTCTCTTTTGTTATCAAAATTAATTTAAATCTTTTTCTACTTAAAATACCATGAAAATTTTTCTTTTTAATTAAATATAATATTTATTTTTTTAAAAATGCCAAAAATTTCTCTTTTGCATTTAAATGATTGAATTACGAATGTCATGGAAATTTCTCTTTTATCATTTAAAAATTCTTATGCATAAAATAATTTTATAAAAAAATTCTCTTTTTAAATTAAATAAATATATTCATTATTTTGAATATGCCAAAAATTAATCTTTTTACATTTAAATTATTGAATTTCGAATGTCATGAAAATTTCTCTTTTTAATATTATACATAAAAATAAGATATGTATTTTTTTAAAAAAAATTTGTCATAGCTTCATTGCTATTACTGATAATTTTTAAATTTCCTAAAAGAATAAAAGCTTGTAATGAAAATATGATAGAAGTTTTACTTTTAAGCTTAAATTTAAATTATGAATTTAAATCATAATTTTAACTATAATTATAAATATAATTATGATTATCTCACTAGATTAAGCTAATTTTAACATTCCTCTTTTTTCAATTTGTTAGGATAATCCATTTCTCATTTAGAATGAGTTAAAGTAGTTTTTTTAACTACTCATAAACAATCTAAAAGAAATAGCACAAAATCATGAAAATATCATTTTCTTAATCTCTGGCTCATCAAGCCTAGAGTTTAGTTTTGAAATAAGAGATTATCTTTGAGAAACATTCTTTTGTTAAAGAATTAGCATTAGAGATGACTATTGTTTTTGAGAGAGAGATTTACTTAAAGAAAGCATTACAAATAAGCATAAAGATTAACTTTCTCTTAATTAAACATTAAAAATCTTAGGGAAAGCTTGATTTGAATTAAAACAATCATTTGGAAAGCTTCTCAAGCTTGAGAGGGGTTGAGAAGAAGAAATTCATTGAGAAAATTGAAAAAAAAGCCATAAAATCAATCTTACCTCTAAGATTGGCTTGATTATTTCTTTAGTAGTGAAGCCCCCAACCAATCAATTGGTTAGCAAGAGGAGAAGAGAACTCCAAGAGTTGTTGAAGAGAGAGAGAAGCTCTAAGCTCCCCACAAGAAGAGAAAAATTAAGAGATAATAGAAAATATGACTATTTTAATATAATACTAGCATGGTATAGCTCACAGATGAGAATACAAAGGAATGAGAGTTTATTTATAGGTGAGGGAGGCCTCTAACTAAGTCCAATTGGGTTCTAGAGCTTTCCAGCTTCAGTTTGACTCAATTTGGACAAGATTTGGACCAATTTGGCTCCCTTTTTGATCCAGTTTGGTCTACGAGAGAGGAGAGAGAAAAATATCTCATTTTTTGGATTAAAAAACTCAAGTAATCATGAAGAAAAAGGCACCTCCTTGATGTGGCATTCTCTCCTTACTGAGGTGTCAAAAATACATCATTTTCTCTAAATATCTTATTTTTTTAAACTAATCTCTTAATTTTTAACTAATGAACTTTGTACTCAGTCAACTCTTAATCTTATGTGAGCATTTACTCATTTTTAGGTATTTTTTTTATTATTTGGATTTATCTCATCCCAACACTTGGATTAATCTTATTGGCCCATAGGAACCTTAATTGGACCATAATCTAATTTTTTTTGAAAATTTGGACCCTTAGGCTAAGGTCTTTAATACATATTTTTAATTGATTCCTAATGCACATTAGAGAACTGATTTTGAATTTTTGTTTCAAGGAATTATATTTTAGACATTAGGAGAATTTTTATATCAAAAAAATCTCAATATTGAATTATCTCTCTCTAAAATTTTTCTTCTCTCTAGGCAAAAACAAGGAAAAATAATTTTTTCTTGCATCTAGAAATAGGGAATGATTATAGGGGATCGAGGTAAAAGCTTATTCATTATTCAGGCTGAGGAGGAATCTTACATCCTCTCCCACTTGAAAAACGCCAGATGTCCTCATCTCGCAAAGTGGAGGTAATCTTCTTCTTTCTCCCAAGTGGCGTCTTCTAGAGGGAAGAACTTTCACTTGACTAAAAACTCTCTGAGGACTCGGCTCCTGAGAACCTTCTCCTGAACGTCAAGGATTTCTTCAGGTTGGAGTACCATCTGGTCTTGAGTCGGAGAAATCAATTGTTCATCATCAAGCACATGGGGTACATATTTCTTAAGCAAACTGACATGGAATACATTATTTACCTTGAGATGGGGAGGCAAAAGAAGTTTATAAGCTAGAATGCCTACTTTCTTTATAACAGCATACGGTCCACACAGTATTTGGGATATTTGGGAGAGAGCTTCTTATACTTCCCTAAAGATAAGGAACTTCTTTTGGGTCGTACTCGAATGCAGACCATATCTAATTCTTCAAACACTTTCTCTTATCTCTTTTTATCTGCATACTGCTTTTGCTTATCCTGGGCAGCCTTAATATCTTTACAGATTGATTGCATTTGCTGGTCCATGTCATCAAGCATCTGTTTGGACATCTCAACTTTGATCAATGGGTCGGACCAAGTCAATGGTTTAAGGCAATCTTGTCCATACAGAGCTTTGAAAGGGCTCATTTTGATGCTTCGTTGATAAGAAGCATTGTAAGAAAATTCAACCAGGTGCAAATGGCTTAACCACTTCTTAGGTTCCCTTCCACCATAGTATGACCAAAGGATAGCTTCAATTACCTGATTCACTCTTTCAGTCTGGCCATCTGTTTTTTGGGGTGATAGGCTATACTGAGATCCAAGAAAGTTTCTATTACTTCGAAGAATGTAGTCCAGAATTTTGATGTGAACTTGGGATCTATGTCACTTACTATCCTCCTCCTGGTTGGGTAAGCCATGCAATCTGAAGATCTCTTGGAGGAAAACTCTAGCAACATCCACTATAGTGTATGTTTCTCACACTCGAATAAGATGGGCAACTTTGGTTAGTCTGCCAACTACCACAAAAATGGAGTTGTAACCTAATTGCACTGAAGGTAATCCAATGACAAAATCCATATTGATACATTTCCACTTCATTTGTGGAATGTCTAGGGACTGTAGTTTTCCTGGCATCTTGACTCTCTCTGCCTTGACTCTCTAACACATTAAGCATTGCCGCACATGATCAAGTATATCCCTTTTGAGTCCTGGCCAAAAGAAGCTTTTCTTCACAAACATATAGGTTTTTATAAACCCTGGTTAGGCTATCACTTCTCTCAGAATCCTTCCCTTTATTCTCTCATCATTGGGAATGTATAGCCGATTATTATAATACATGCATCTTTCATCCAATTTGTACCCAAGAACTCAACTCATTTCCTGAGGAGTCTTGCTTTCCTGTATCCAAAGGGTAGATAGGGGCAAAGAATTTATCCTGCATGATTCTCTCCCTTGCTTCACTGATCAATGGATTTGACACCACTGTAATTGCAAGCAAGGAGGCTTTTCTGCTGAGCGCATATGCTCCCACATTTTCTTTCCCTGGCCGATACTTGATTTCAAAATCGAAATATTCCCGCAGGGTCTGCATCCATCTCCTTTGATGCATGTTGAGATCCCTTTGGGTGAAGATCCACTTCAGACTTTGATGATCTGTCATTAAGGTGAACCTCTGTCCCAAAAGATAATGTCTCCATAACTTCAAAGCATAAACTTCTGAGAGTAACTCCAAGTCATGGACATCATAATTTCTCCCATGTGTTCTGAGCTTTTTGGATTCGTAGGCCATTGTATGACCTTCTTGCATCATTAGAATATTTAGGAGGTCATTTGGAGGGCCTTTTAGAAGAGAGAGAAAATAGAAGTAGACCAATGAGCAAGCAAGCAACATAATGTTGAAAAATAGCTATATTCAAATAAAAAAATTTAAAAACTTTAACTTATAATAAAAAAACTATCATATTCATCTAAAAAGTAACATTCTTTTTTGGAGAACGTGACTAACAATAGCAATAAACATGGCTTTTCATCTTAAAAGTAGCGCTTTCTTGGAGAATGTGACTGACAATAGCAATAAAGAGGCTTGACCAAGTACAAAGCATATATTTTCTTTTGACGCAAGAGAGGGAAAACTTTGAATGTTCTCTTCATTCTCCTCGATCTTCTTCTTCTTGTCTCGCTCTTCTCATCGTTGTATCTTCTTCTTCTCTTTCATTTCCTTTTTTTCCAAAAATAGCTACAACACACTAATGCTCGAAAAAAGTTGTTTCCCAACACACCAATACATTCGATAGCCATTTTGAGCTATAAAAGAGAGAGCCAAAACAATCAAGCCAAAATTATCTGGCAATCAGCTATGTGATTACATCAAATAGCCATTTAAATCTATAAAAGGGAGAGAGAAAAATCAAAGCAATAATATGTGCCAAATGGCTATGATAGCCATTTGGAGCCATACAAGGGAGAGAAAGGAGAATCAAAGCACCAATGTGCTTGAAATGGCTATGACAGCCATTTGGAGCCATACAAGGGAGAGCAAGGAGAATCAAAGCACCAATGCGCTTGAAATGGCTATGATACCCATTTGGAGCGATATAAGGGAGAGAAAGGAGAATGAAGACACATATGCGCGCTAAATGGCTATGATGTTAAAATGTAATGGGGGAAAAACTTCCCGAGAGGTCACCCATCTGAGTACTGTCACCAAACGAGTGCACTTAACTATAAGGTTTCACAAATTGATTTAGCCATCCAAACCCTAGAATCTTAAAGTGTTAAAGGCCTTCAATCTATCTAATTTGAGGCAATCTTACAAGTAGGCACCCCTTTCCAACATCCCGTCTTGGTGCCGACTTGTCCACTTAAGAAAAATGCTGAAATTTGCTAATACCAACAAATGGGTTAGTTTTCATTCACAAAACTGGTTTGAGAGCTATAAAAGAGAGAGCAAAAACAATCAAGCCAAAGTTATGTTGGGCACATCTTTCGAAAATTGAACCTTGAAAATTGATTCGTTGGGCATGTATTTCGAGACCGTATACACGTGTGACGTGATATGCCGATTGTACGGTTGAGGTTTAACGTTCAGCCAAAAATAGAAACTACTATTTTTTTTTTCAAATCTAGTTTCTAGTGTTAGTGGAGAGAGAGAGAGAGAGAGAGAGAGAGAGAGAGAGAGAGAGAGAGAGAGAGAGAAAGAACTTCAGTCTGTGTGTATCTCTCTCTCTCTCTCTCTCTCTCTCACACACACACACACACACACACACACACATGCACCATCTCACAGAGACATATATGCACATATACACAAGGCAAGACTTAGATGGCCATTTGCCGCGATAAGGAGGTTATGTACAATTTGTGATCTCCTATGCGTGCCACAAGGCTCTACACGCACTCTCTCTCTCTTTCTCTCTCTCTCTCTCACACACACACACACACACACACACACACACACACACACACACACACACAACCTTTTATAGTACATAAAAATGTGTGTGTTTTTGTGTTTATGATTGGACCTTGGTGTCTCTTTGGAGGCAGAAGGTTGGAAGAACTTTCTGGTGTTTGGAATCTCTTGAAAGATGAGGGAGTTGGCTTTGGCGGGACTTTAATTATAAAGGCTTTGGCGAAGTCCTTCGCCATCCTTACAGCTTTAGCCATGGAAATTGGCTTGGCATTCTTGACCAGGGTGTCCAAAGGTTTGTTCATTCCTCGAATGAACCTGGCCATGAGTTGCTCTTTATCTGGCGGTGGTGGTGAGTACTTGAGGAGAAGAGCAAATGCCTGGTGATATTCTTCAATAGTTTTGTTCCCCTGGTTTAACTCTAAGAATTCATTCATCTTGGTTTCTAAAAATCTGAGGGGACAAAATATCTTCCTTAGATAAGCTTTGAGATCATTCTAGGACTAGGTGTTCCTATCCAGCTGGTTGGTGTCGCAATGTTTCCTCCATGCCACCTTGGTTGTTTCCACAATCTTCAGCCTTGTTTGCGAGAGCCATTTTGCTTGTCTTGTTGTAGCCGGTGATATCAAAATATTCCTCCATGGCCTCGACCCACTTCTCCACAGCCTCGCCCAAGTTCTCTCCTTCACCCTTGAAGAGACCTGGCTGAGTTCTGTGAAGGGCCTTGCGAACATCGGGGTCAAGCTCTTCCTCATCTGTGAGAGGATCTGGCTGTCGGCCACACGGTTCATCGCTCACCCTCATGATTATGCCAAAAATGATACATTATCAAATTTTTATTTGATTTCGTCAATGAGATCCTAAGACTTAAGAGGTTTGGAAAATAATTTCTTAAACAAGATAAACGATATTATTGGAGATCTATGACATATGTCCGAGTAATCGATCTTGCTTCTTCAATTCGTCATATAATAAACAATCACTTATATAACAGGGGATTTTCCACAAAACATTTTTTTATTTATATAAAGGTTGCAATATGTACATAGAGCGTCTCGACTCCATAAAGTCAAAACCTCCAGGGAAATGCATAAAACGGCAAAACTAGGCTACAAACATGCCCCGATACAAATGTTCCCTCACTGCCAAAGGAGCTACTATCTTACTACTTGGGATAAAACATATAAGAAGTCTATAGATCTGGCAGGAAAGTCTGAAATCTCAAGGCGTGGGGTGATACAGAATAACACCATGAATTACTTTTAACCTCAACAAGACCATGGCCAACGAGATATTCTCCCTCAGCATCATGCACTGGTTGCAAGAGGCGTGGACATATTGCCTTGCATGCCACTTGTGCTGCTATCTCTCCGCTGGGTCTGGAAAATATAAATGCTCGAAATGGTTTGTGAGTCTGGCTTGGCTCGTTCGAGTCGTAGCAGAAGAGACGATATGCTCGAAGGTGAAAGTAGTCATATCCTATGATCTGGGTGAGATCACAGGATAATAGTCATATCCTGTGCTGCTATCTCTCCGCTGGGTCTGGAAAATATAAATGCTCGAAATGGTTTGTGAGTCTGGCTTGGCTCGTTCGAGTCGTAGCAGAAGAGACGATATGCTCGAAGGTGAAAGTAGTCATATCCTGTGATCTGGGTGAGATCCGGAATACCGGATAAGCATGGAACTTCCATCTATAAAACCAAATTCATGGACTAAAAGTCTTCATTAATGAAGCTTAAGGTATAAATGCTCTTTCTGAGTTTTTACTATAAATTTTCTGATAAGAATTCGTTTTTTCCTTTTATTAGCTTTTCACAAAGCTCTGATACTAGTTGTGAGACCCCCACCCCCTCCCGAGGTGTCCCCTCCGAGGGTGCTAGTCAGCGAAAGTAGTGTCAGCCTCTTGCATGGGGTAGGTATCCACACTCAGGGCCTCGCCGGATGTCCGAGACAAGAGACTAGCCCGGCGGTTCCTCCGAAACCGAACCCAGAAAAACTTCCCTTGTCCAGAAGGCACGGGAAATTCCGCCAGGAAAAATTATATAACGGGAGAATTGATCTAACGAGTCAAAGTCTTAGCTAACCAAACTGATCTGACCGAACCCGAAAGTCACATGGTCAGATCAAGGAAGAGACTTGCACCACTTGGTCCATAGAATCATCACTTTTTTCTCCCTTTTTGTGAGGCACAACCGTTGATTTCCTCCCACAGAATAAGTTCTTCCTAGGACTTAATCTAATTAACGTAACTTAATCATAACTATTCGCCAGGAATCCCCCGATCCAGCCAACCGGCTCATCCCACAGAATAAGTTCTTCCTAGGACTTAATCTAATTAACGTAACTTAATCATAACTATTCGCCAAAAATCCCCCGATCCAGCCAACCGGCTCATGGGTTAGCCAACCGCCCAACCACTGTATTGATGGGATTCCTTTATTAAAATTTGGTTATGTTTTGCTCGGGTACCGAGGAAAAGAGTTCCCAGGCTCCCTAGCCGGCGCTTTAAGCAAAATTCAAGTAGTCACACCACTTACACACCCAATATAAAATTACCATTTTAATAGATTTGGCTGTCTTTAAAACAGTCTTTCAATGAAATCATAGTATTATTGATCATAATCCATTATGCATAAAATTCATTTTCTAATGATAAACATTCTGCCATAGTTTTTCCACATTTTCTATGAAATGAGAATGCTCAAAATTTTCCTTTTAGCATAAAAATTATAATGAATAAATTTATTCTCTAATGATATAAAATTTACCATCACTACAAGGGATCGAGCTTATACCCGTGCTCCTAGCCCCTAAAAATGACTTGTGAAAAAAAGTAGCGGGCCCGTGTATCAGCGCGTGTATCATCGCGGCCACAGACATGCGTGTAAAAGCGCGTGTATAGGACTTTTCAGACGTGCTGATACACGGGAGTATACACGCGTTCTGTCAGTTCGAGCTGCATTTAGACGCGCTGATACACGGGAGTATACACGCGTTCTGTCAGTTCCAGCTGCATTTAGACGCGCTGATACAAGCGTCTATACACGCGTTTTGTGAATTTAGATGCGCTTATACACGCGTATTTCTCAGGTTTGACGCATTTATACACGCATATTTTACAGATTATCCACGTATATACACACGACTGTTTGTAGTTCTGACGCGTTTATACATGCGAACAGAGAGCAAAAAAAAAATCTAGAGAGTGCTATTTGGTACCTGAATGCTGTTCCAGCATTCCAGCACCCAATAACACTCTCTGGATTTTTTTTTTGGGTGCATTGGACCATCCACGAAGAACATATCCATGAGAAAGATTAAGACAAGAACGACATGAATGCATACATTGTCAATACACGATTCAAGACAGACATGAATGCAATACTATCGATTCACGATTCAATATTACTATCAAAATTTCACACATATATACAAGGGAGTCCATATGTCGAAGTAGCCTATGGCTTCAGTTTACAAAAAAATATATATAACCACATCCTCAATATGGAATGTGATACTATAAGTCTGAGTACTACTCAGACCCAGATGATGACTCGGTGCTCCGTCCATGCTCAGATGAGCTCACATCGGTCGGAATGTCAGAGTAGTGCTCACGTCCACCCTTTGCAGTGGCGACGGGTGGATCATCAGCAGCTTGTGCCTGTTCAAGTAATATATAGTATATAAGTATATATATATGTAATTCAATAAACCAAAATCATTCGTTTAGAGTTTTCAAGTACCTGTCAACCGTATGGTCTCATGGCCATCTCAAACTGCGCATCCGTAATACGTCCCTCAGCTCTGAAGATGGCCCACGTGTCACGTCTGCTATGCCGGCGAGCATACGCAGTATCGTGGGTTGTGGGCTTCCTCCCCGTAACCCGTCGTCGCTGTATCATAATCAACACAATTTGTAAGATTAAAACAATCATAGAATCAATGAATTAAGTAAACAATCAAATAAAGTGGCAAGATACTTACGAACTCTGCCTCCCATGACTTGACGCCGCCAGATCCGAAATGCGAAGATCCAATGGTCTCCATCTGGATTCGTCGTGCCTCCACATGCTGCCTGCTCTTCACGCCACCCTTTGCTCGTTTCTTTGCCTCGCAGCTACATTTAGCCGGTCATCATATGCGAGTTTTTGAAGGTGAGATCTTTTATTACTTAAGATATCCCTTATTCGCGTCCTTCCCCATACATCCGAGAATGTAGCATGTGGGGGATTGGGGTACCGGCTATGTACAGCCTCTATCACCTCCCCAACTAATCGGCTATTTTGATCTTTAAATTTAATAAAACAATTTCTATACAAGTTTGATACTACCCCACGCATGTACTCCATTACCTCCCTCCCCCTCGCATCCATCACTATCCCGCCCCTATCCGTCACATCATAGCAGATCACTCCCTCCACCTCTCTCATCTCCTTCTCTTCCGAACTGTCTCCTCTAACTCTTCTCCCTCTATCTCCTCTCTCACCGCGTGCCCTACTACCTCCCCCACCAAAGCACCCACCGCATCCTCCACTCCCACTCTTCCTACTGCTGTGGGTGGAGTCACGACTGGGGGATTGTCTACGTGACGGTGGCTGTGAGCCCTGACGTGACGGTGGCTCCGAGGGAGTACATGATGGTGGCTGTGATCCCTAACGTGACGGTGCTTGGGAGGGTGTGTGTGAGTGTGTCTGGGACGAGGTATGTCTCCTCGGTGGGCGTGGAAGAGGAGAAGCTGCATGCCATCTCGTCGGACTCGTAGGCATAGACGGCAGTGGAGTGCCCTGGATACTCGCGGTAGGGGTATAGACACCAGGCATGGAAGGAGGGGGATGGGCATACATGTACTCTGTAAGCTCAACTGGACCAGGATGGCGCCCAAAATGATTTAGCATCTCCATCAGCCAATTGCTGTACGCAAATGGATCGGATGAAGAACCTGGAATATCCATAAAGAATTTGCAAAAATAATCCTCATGTACATCATGGGTTGTCTCTTGACTCACACAAATATCATCATTCAAGTCACCTATCAGCCTGCAAACCATAGAAACAGGAAACACAGTCTCGTGTATACACCCGTCCAGAAACGCGTGTATACACCCAGCCAGAAACGCGTGTATACACCCATCCAGAAACGCGTGTATATCCGCGTGAACAGTCTGTGCAGACAGGATACACGCGTTTTTACACGCGACCTGTTCAAAATTTTTTTTGAAAGCGACCGACCTCCGACAATGTGTCCTTATAAAAGACCCACTGTCGCCCCTGTCAGAATCGTTCATCGAAAATCGCAACCACAGAAGCAAAAGGACGGAGACAAACCCAAAAAGCAAAGACAAAATAGCATAAATAAATCTGAGAACAAATCTGAGGAAGGAGACAAGGCAAAGGACAAACTGACTCACCTCTGAAAAAGTGAGTCTTCTTTCTTGGTCGGTTTCCTTCACCCGTGTGTGCTCTTTCTCTCCTCCCTCCTTGCATTATTAGTGTTTGTTGGAAGAGGTGAAAACGAAAGAGGGCAGATATGTTAGTTCAAAATGTTTATTTGGGGAAGGCGGGCTATTTTTAGTTTAAACAGTTCGTCGTGTGTAGAAACGCGTGTATTTTCGCGTGTAAAGTAAATTAGCCGCGTGTATACACGCGATTTTCAGGAAGTACCCGCGTTTATACACGCGATTTTTAAGAAATAGCCGCGTTAATACACGTAATTTTTGGGAAATAGCCGCGTTTATACACACGTTTTTTTCTCTTTCATTAAAAACATTGGCATGATTTTGTGTTTTTTGGTTCACATAGGATGTCATCAACCTCCTCAAGCAGTTCTGGATGAAGATGAGACAACGTGTCCTCGTAATCGCGATGTGTGGTTAGGACAATGGATCAAATGTATGTGTAATCGATGTCAAGGATGCATTGTATGAGCATGTCGAATTACCTTAAATCACATCTCCATGTATGGAGAATGGAATCAAACAGGTTTAGAGGTGAGTAGATGTAAATTGATGGTATTCAAATGACTCATGGTATCCAAATTAAATTAATGGAGTTATAATATATAAACCCTAATTGAAGCAGGATGCAGTACCACACCCTAACATGGTGCCCTACGCGCGGCGAGAGCACGCAAAGCGTCGACGAGATGATGCTAGAGCTTCGAGATCTATTGTCAGAGATGAGTGGGAAAGGGATGACAATAGCCCTGCACCCCACGAAGTTGTGGAAGAGGAAGTGTTTGATGATATGGTGCGGAATCTTTTTAAGGATGATCCCAAAGGTATGGACGATGATGATATGGAACAAGAGCATCTTTACAAGGCTTCATCGACACCCGTTTTTGAAGGGTGCACATTCTCTATTTTACGTGCTTCACTTGAACTACTCAATATACAAACAGTTTATGGATGGAGCAATGCAAGTCTTGATGCATTATTGAAGTAAGCATTCTAACTTGCAAATTTGAATTAGTGGTTTAAGGTTTAAGATTTAGGACTAATTGATGATATTGGATGCAGGCTATTATCAAACATGCTTTCAAAAGAAAATAGACTACCCACCTCAAGAGACATAGCGAGGCGCTATGTGACATCTCTTGGAGGATTGGATTATGATCGCATAGATGCATGTGTTAATGATTGCATTCTCTTTCGTGGGACGCATAAGGAGGCTCGACATTGTCCCACTTGTGGGGTGAAGCAAGGTATAGAACAGATGTGAAGAGTTTTGATGTACCTCGTAAAGTCTTGCGACACTTTTCTATAATTCCTCGCATCGAACACATGTTCAAGTGCAAATCCATAGCAGAGCTCATGTCATGG
This sequence comes from Cibotium barometz, assembly GCF_041138505.1. Lineage (NCBI taxonomy): Eukaryota > Viridiplantae > Streptophyta > Polypodiopsida > Cyatheales > Cibotiaceae > Cibotium > Cibotium barometz. The sequence continues at coordinate 149,192 of NC_141107.1, read as the reverse complement.
CATTCCTCACATCAATCGGATGATGGCATGTGGAGAATTCCCGCAGACACTCCTGCTTGTTGGAAGCATATTGAAGATGAGTGGCCCAGCTTTAAAACAGACCCCAGAAACTTGAGACTTGGCCTAGGTATGGATGGAGTGAATCCATTTGGTTTCAAAAGTACCGCATACAGCGTGTGGCCAGTTGTGTTGGTGAATTACAACCTTCCACCATCAATGGCGATCAAGAAGGGACATCTTATGTTATCCCTTCTAATTCCAGGAAAACATAAAGTCAAGCATATAGATGTTTATCTCGAACCGTTGATTGATGAGTTGGAGGAACTATGGAGAGGTATTGCGGTGGTGGACATTAGTAGGCCTCCCTCCTCTCGACACTTCGACTTAAAAGCAGTGTTGATGTGGACAATGCATGACTTTCCAGGATACAGCGATTGTTCTGGTAAGAATTCTAATTACCTCCCTACTCTAATACTATTGGCTATATTAATTATAAATATTGACTTTATTATTCTAACTTTTTTTATATTTTAACAGGTTTGAAAACATCGGGTAAACATGCATGTCCTGTTTGTGGCCCTTCGTTAGTACATGAGTATGCTGACGGTTTGTGTAAGACCATATTCGATAATCATCATCGATTTCTCCCCTCAGATCATCCTAAATATATTGCTAGTAAGAGTAACATTCCTCCACAAACACTTCGTGCAAAAGATTAGAAGCGTATTGGGAGTCTACAAATATTCTTCCTCCAGATGGCATGAACAGGTATAGTAATGTTTTTCAATCTTGTTTTGTGTAGTCTCTAATTGGATTAAAGGTCACATAGAGCAATCCCTTGTGTAGGTACTCCATTTTTTTTCTGCTACCATATTGGACCCATCTTAAGATCAACCATCTTCTTTATCCCATGCACATCTTCAAGAATGTGGGATCTGGTATTTGGGAACATATTATTGGTAAACGAGACAATGTTAGCGTACATGAGGACTTGCGGGTCGCAGGACGTATGCGTCAAGCTTGGCCACCACGAGAGGAGGGTGGGCACGTTCGTCTTCCGCCCCTGCACCATGGATTATATCAAAGAAAGAGGAGAAGCAAGGTAAAGCAGGCCATCACCACTTTGCGTACTCCCACTGGATGCATGAGATCATTGAAGGGAGCCTTTACAACCACTAAGAAAAGAGGCGTTGAGCAACTATATGGGTTGAAGTCCCACGATTGGCACAAGATGCTCCAAGTAAGTGTTTTCCAAGTCTTGTACGTTGAAATTAAATTTTGTAATGCCATAAACCATACATACATGTGCTCTTATGTGCGCGGTTCATACTACCTACTAGCATCGACCATTGTGTAAATAAGAGTTTGAAAAAATGTATTTATAAGATGGGCGAGCTTGTGAGGTATGTAAAACCCATGTCAAATCACCCTTCATTATAACTTGCAAAATGAACGTGCATGAGGTATAACATACTATTTTCTTTAAAGATATGTTAGTTCCAAAGCAATTAATCCAGCCACGTTGGATGATGCGCGTGTTATAGCAGTGGAGGTGGTTTGTTTGATAGAGGAGACTTTTTCGCAAACCATTCTCACAAGTCAACTACATCTCATTGTGCATTTAGTGGACGAAATCACTTTATGTGGCACTGTGCATGCACGTTGGATGTTCTTCCTAGAGCGCTTCATGAAGACCTTAAAAGACTTTGTGAGGCAAAGTGCAAGGCCTGAAGGAAGCATGGCCGAGGGTTGGTTGATAAAAGAGTCTCTTGTATATATTTCAGAATTTCTTGGTCAGGTGGACAGCTCTTTGCCACGACTATGGAGCAATGAAGAGGACTTGAGGATGACCTCTATTGTGCCTCAAGGAAAAGGACAGAGTAAAGTAATTGACAGAACATTGATTGATGATCTCAATTTCACTTGCATCCTTAATAGTGATGTGATGAGCAGATGGGTTACAAGATATGAGGATGCAAAGACAAAAAGGCAAGCAGAAAGAGCTCTCTTTCGGAGACAACATGGCTCTCGTAAGGCATACCCTAAGCATCTAGCAACACTTCCGAATGATATCCATGTTGATTGGTTGCATGAGAAAATGGAGAGAGCAGAGAGCGACGAGGGACTGCATATCACGGCGGAATGAAAGAATACTCACCTATATGGCTAAATCCTTCTTGGAAGGATAGATCTTAGTCTTAGTCTCATTTTCTTACCCAAAACTCTAGGCCTAACAAGCTAGAGATGGAGATTAAGCATTTTTATGATTTTTAATCTAATTAAAATGAGGATTAATTCATTTAAGCTTGTTTTATGTTAAGAAAATTCATATTTATTCATTTTAAGTTGAAAGAAGGTTTATGCATAATAAATTTTATTCTAAAAGTGTAATTTTAACCATTCTCATTTCATAGAAAATGCAAGAAAACTATGGTAAAATTTTATCATTAGAAAATGGTTTATTTATAAATTAAATTTTATGCTAAAAGAGGAACTTTGAGTATTCTCATTTTATAGAAAATTAGGAAAAACTATGGTAGAACTTTTATCATTAGAAAATGAAGTTTATGCATAGATTAATTTTTATGCTAAAAGTGAAATTTTAAGCATTTTCATTTCATAGAAAATGTGGAAAACTTATGGTAAAATATTTTAGAAAATGAATTTATGCATAAATAATTTGTATATTAAAAGTGAAATTTTGAGCATTATCATTTCATAGAAAATGTGGGAAACCTATGGAAAAATTTATATCATTAGAGAATGAATTTATGCATAATAGATTTTATGCTAAAAGTGGAGTTTTGAGTATTATTCATTTACTAGAAAAATAAAGAAGGTTATGCACAAATTTTCTAGATTCATTCAATTTATGAGAATTATGGAAATGATTCATTTAGATAAAATGAATTAGTGTTTATGATGCTGAAAGAGGAAATATGGGTATAATGGATTTCGTAAATCCCATGAGATCGTATGCATAAATCTTTTATTCAAAAAGAAGGATAGCATATTTTATTTTGGGAGAATTGAGAAAAGAATATGAAAATATTCATAGAAATGCATCGAGCAAACATAGATAAAATTTTAATCACAGAGGAATCATAAACACATTTAACTTTTGGAATTATGAAGTATGCATCTAGAATCTCGAAAAATAGAATTTGGGTACATTCTGAACAGGAAAAGGATTTCCCAGAAAAAAGACTAGAAACACGTTTAGTTGGATGAATGTAAAATACTTGTGATTGACTTATTCCTAGATTCCCTGGGAAAGGAACCTAGAATTATTGAAAGGATCAATGATCCAAAAGTAAACGCCAACTTAGACTTACATTAGGAATTTTTTGGACCCAAAGAGGGCCTCTTGTATTAACTTTTGTAGGAAGAGGGCTGGGTGCACATTTTTTACGTCTTTGCACTAGGGAGCCTAGGATTTGGTTTGCTAATGGGGCCTAATTACTCCTCTTGTCCCCCTACCTCCTTAGAGCCCCCCCCACCTAGAATCGCGTAGATTAAAAACCCTAAAAATTGAAAATTTTCATTTTTTTTTCCAAAAGTGTGATTTTCCTGTCTAACTTCCCCCCAACATACTCTAGGCCTTGAAAGCTCATTTTGAACCTCTTTCTTCCTCTTCTAAGCTCTCCATTGCTCTGCAGAAACCCCATACCTCTCAAGCTCTCTCTCCTTCTCAAGCTCCCTCTCCCTCTTTCTTCCTTTTCTAAGCTCTCCAATGTTGAAGAAACTCCATCCCTCTCAAGCTCTCCCTCCTTCTAAAGCTCCCTCCCTCCCTCCCTCCCTCCCTCTCTCTCTCTCTCTCTCTCTCTCTCTCTCTCTCTCTCTCTCAAGCTCCCTCCCTCTCCATTGCTGCAGAAACTCTATCCCTCTTTAGTCTACTCTAGGTTCAGGAAGCCTATTCTCAAACTCTAACCCTCTTTTAAGCTTTCCATTGCTGCACTGAAAACCCTAAATTTTCTCTCCTCTCTACTCCTTTGTTGTAAAACAAGCTTTTCTTTTCCCTTCTTCTCTTTTCTTACCACCATGGCCTCTTCCAGTAATGTGAGAAGACCTAGGAAGAAGGTGGAAGAGCTTATGCTGCATAACACAAGAGATGAGAATGGAGTTTGGGCTCCAACAAGATTCAAGGTTGGGGCTTGGGTCTACATGCAACCAAGCTCTAAGGGACCATATCGAGTGCGTCAACTTTATCTTGTAAACTACTGTTTCTCACAATTAGTGTACTTAACTTTATTATAAATGCATCAGAAATAATCCTGAGTGGTTGGGGGAGCAGTGCCAGAACATTACAAATTTTGAGCCTGCACCACCGCTGTAGAGCCTACGCACTATTTTGGCATAGCTTCCCAGTCCTCCAAGAGCAATTCTGATGCATTGGACGACAAACAACGTATTTTTAAACATGATGAAAGGTGTTTTTATCTCTTGTAAACTATTGTTTCTCACAATTATTGTACTTAACTTCATTATAAATGCATCAATGTACTCAACTTCATTATAAATGCATCAATGTACTCAACTTCATTATAAATGCATCAGAAATGATCCTGAGTGGGCTAGGGGAGAAGTGCCAGAATAGTGCGAATTTTTAGCCTACATCGCCGTCGCAAAGGCCAAATTTGCACTATTCTGGCATATCTTCCTTAGTTCTCCAGGAGCATTTCTGATGCCTTGGGTGACAAACTGGCACATGATAGACACTCCATGTTAAACAAACATGATAACACCAAGACATTGTAAGAAACTTAAAATGTAAATTATCGGAAGGTTATAAATGAAAGCCAGATAGGCTTGAAACAAAAGAGTTGATTCAAAAAGTAGGTTAACATCTAAGATCTCTAGATTGTGTCTCGCTTGCCTCAAATACGTCGAGCTAGTTGCATGTCCTTGGTAGAAATGGTAATCCTATTTGCATGTATTGCAAGGAGGTTGGTGTCTTAAAAAAGCCCAACAAGGTAAGCCTCGGCGGCTTCTTGCCATGCTTTAAGGGCAATCCCCTACACACGAAACTCTATTCTATATCGTTGGAGAATCTCCTTCACTATGCAAGCAAAAGGGGCTCTTCTTATCAGCAACTCAGTGTTCCTTTGATAAAACTTGATTTCTTGTAGAGCCCTATGCCCTTGGCTCATCCTTCTCCTTGGAGCTCTCTATGTTGTGTTGGTGCGTTGGCGAGGTTGGGACTTCCTTGGCTTGAACAGCTTGATCTTTCTACGCTTGCGCGCACTTGCAGGAGCCTCCCCTTGGTCTCTCTCATAGTCTCAATCCTCTTGCTGCTGCTGCTGCTGCTGTGGTACTTGTGTATCAAGTTCCTCTCGGGTAGGTAGGGGATCCTGTCCTAGTAGTAGGGTTTTGCCACCTGTTGTAAGATTCCTGAAAGATCCCTGTCCCCTCTGCGCAACGAATTTTGGGGTGCTAGTAGCGGAAGTAGCACTTCTTGTGCGAGGCAATGTCCCTCACTCGGGGCCTCGCCCACGGATATCCGGACAAGAGACTAATCCCTCGATTCTTCCAAAACCGAACCCGGAAAAACTTCCCTCGCCCAGAAAGCACGGGCGATTCCTCCAGGGTATTTTTACTCTAATGTAGTCAAGGTCATTACTAACCAAATTGATCCGACCGAACCTGTAAAGACCCTCGGTCAGATCAAGGAAGAAACTTGCACTTGGATCATAGAGACCAATGCTTTTTTCCTCATTGAGAGGCACAGCCGTTGATTCTTTTCCATAGAACAATTTTTATCCGAGATTTACTTCATCTATCATACCATATTAGAATTGAGTCTCATTTTAGGGATCCATCAGTCCAGCCTAGTCCCATGGGTTAGCCACCCACCTAGCCAACCACCCAACCACTATAGTGATGGGATCCAATTAGGAATTTGGTTAGGTTTTGTCCCGGGTACCAGGGAAAAGAGTTCCCAGGCCCCCTAGCCGGATATCCATACAAACTTAAAACTAGTCACACCACACCCAATATGAAATTGCCTTTTTCATAGATTCAGCTATCTTTAAAACAATCATTTAATGAAACCATAGTGTCACTGATCATAATCCTCCAAAATAACCGGTTGAATCCTAATTTCCAATCATTCCTTCATTGGTGTACCTATGGCATCATTGGATACCAGAACGCTCACCACCTGTCCACTCAGGGACCTTTTCGATAGTTCCTAGCTCATAGTACTCGACAATTTATTCACTTATAAAAATCAAAATGGAATCTCCGTTGAAGATCAGCAAGATCAACCAACAGATCCATATAAAAGAGCCATGGACTCATCTGTTGTTGAGGACCAGCAAGGTTAATCAACCAGATCCATGCCCAATTTTCATCCTATCTCATCCCATTCACATCTTATCACATCCCAATTACATCTTATCACATCCCTATCACATCGCATTTACATCTTATCACATCCCAATTACATCTTATCACATCCCATTTACATATTATCACATCCGTTCCACATTCTCTTCCCATTTAGTAGTTTTTACTACCTTGATACCGATAATGGGACTTTTTCTAAATTTCTGCCAATTACTTGACCTAGATAAAGGTTCTTTTTCTCGACGACTATTTCCATATTCTTTCTCAATTTCTCAATTTCTCAATTGAATTATATTCAATATTCCTCTTTTGGAATAGAAGAATTCATGGGATTTACAAAAATCAATTCTACCCATATTTCCACTTTTGATAAATAATCATAAATTGAATTATACTAAAAATTCCTCTTCTTCCCGTTTAATTTCTTGGACTTCAAATATCATGGGAATTCCTCTTTATGCATTTGATTATTTGCATTCCAATGTCATGGGAATTCCTCTTTTATCATCAAATATTTCTCATAAAATAAATTCATCTAAAATAAAATATCCATTATTTCAATATGCTAGGAATTTCTCTTTTCCCATCTAAATGATTGAATTCCAAATGTCATAGGAATTCCTCTTTTATCATTTAAATATTTCTCATAGATAAAATAAATTTATCTAAAATTCATCTTTGAATTTAAATAAAATATCCATTAATTCCAATATGCTAGGAATTTCTCTTTTTCCATCTAAATGATTGAATTCCAAATGTCATAGGAATTTCTCTTTTACCATTTGAATATTTATCATAGATAAAATAAATTTATCTAAAATTTATCTTTAAATTTAAATAAAATATCCATTAATTCCAATATGCTAGAAATTTCTCTTTTTCCATCTAAATGATTGAATTCCAAATGTTATAGGAATTCCTCTTTTACCATTTAAATATTTCTCATAGATAAAATAAATTTATCTAAATTTTATTTTTGAATTTAAATAAAATATCTAATAATTTCAATATGCTAGGAATTTCTCTTTTCCCATCTAAATGATCGAATTCCAAATGTCATCGAAATTCCTCTTTTATCATTAAATATAATTACCATAATTTCTTCATTTATTAATTATTTAATTATACATAAACTTAAAAATTAGTTTTTCATTGAATGTGATAAAAACCATTCTTTTAACCTAGGATTTTCAATCCTAGAATATGATAGGAAGTCCTCTTTTCATGTTATGCATAAGAATGAATTATGCATCAATTTCTTAAAAATTTTGCCATAGCTTCGCTACTACTATTACTGGCAATTTTTAATTTTTATGAAAAGAATGACATAGTAAAATAATTATTCTAGTATAACTATCTTTTAGCATTAAATCCGATTTATGGATTTATCCCATAATATTACCATATTTTTCAAGCATATAAGTATAAATACCATTTTCTTAAACCTCCAGCTTCACAAGCCTAGAGTTTGATTTGTGAATAAAGAATTTCTCCATGAGAAGCATGAATTGAATATAGAATAGATCATAGGAATGACCATTCTTTGGGGAAGAGAGAGATATGCTTTAAAAAAACATTTTAATTTAACCCTAGAGTTTGATTTATGAATAAAGAATCTCTCCATGAGAAGCATTAATTGAATATAGAATAGGTCATAGGAATGACCATTCTTTGGGGGAGAGAGATATGCTTAAAAAATATTTTAATTTAAGCATAAATGAAAACTTTATGTGTTTAATCACTAAAATCCATTAGAGAGCTTCAATTGCATTAAAGGGCCATTCAATTGAATACTTTTCAATCTTGAGAGGGGTTGAGAAGTGAGAAACATTTAGAGATTAAGAAAAAGACCATAAATCACACTTTACCTCTTATTTTTCTTGATTCTTTAGTCTAAGGAGAGGCCTCCAACCAATCAATTGGTTTAGTATGTTGATGAAGACTCTAAAGAAGGTTGAAGAGAGAGAGAAACTCCATTCTCTCCAAATTATAGAGGATTTTTAGAGGATAATAGAAAATATCATTATTTCAGTATAATACTAGCATGGTATAGTTCACATGTATTTTTACAAAGGGCTAAGGTTCTATTTATAGGTGAGGGAGGCCTCTAACCAAGTCCAACTAGGTGAGGGAGGCCTCTAAGCAAGTCCAACTAGGTCCTAGAATTTTCCAGGTTTAGTTTGGCTGAATTTGGACAAGATTTGGACCTAGTTTGGCTCCCTTTTGATTTGGTTTGATCCAGGAGAGGAGAGATAAAAATATCTTATTATTTTTGAGTTTAAAACTCCTCCACGCATGTGAAATAGGCGCCTCCTTGAAGAGTCCCCTTCTCCTTACCAAGGTGTCAAAAATGTATCATTGTGGTTTGTTCAACTTATCACCTTTCAACCAAAATTCAAGAATCATTATTTTTCAATCAGAATCCAAATCAACTCATCAATTCTCAACCAAAATTTTAAAATCATATCAACCAGCATTCGAATCTATCATCTGGATAGCATTTTTTCTTATAATTTCAAGGTCTTAGATTTACTCGTATATACTGCCAGTTAAGAGTTGCAATTATACCCTCGGTATATACGGGTAGTCACGGTCCTTGAAATTATAAGCAAATACCATCATGTCTAGGCCTCAAGCAAGCCACGGATTCCATGCAATTGCGGCACTTCCATTTGAAGACCCAATTACTAATTTATGAATTTTAGTATGAATATCAATTTGTATGAATTTCATCACACAATTCCAACCTTGTACTGTTACTTCATAAATTTTTGACATTTTTGGCTTCTCGGTTGATCCATTTTAGCCAATTTGCTCTAATACTAGCTGAAAGATCCCTGTCCCCTCCGCGCAATGAATTCTGGGATGCTAGTAGTGGAAGTAGCACTTCTTTTGCGGGCAGGGTCCCTCACTTGGGGCTTTGCCCACGGATATCCGAACAAGAGACTAATCCCTAGGTTCTTCCAAAACCGAACCCAAAAAAACTTCCCTCGTGCAGAAAGCATGGGCGATTCCTCTCGGATATTTTTACTCTAACGTAGTCAAGGTCATTACTACTAACCAAACAGATCCGACTGAACCTATAAAATCAAGGAAGAAACTTGCACTTGGATCATAGAGACCAATGTTTTTTTCCTCATTGAGAGGCACAATCGTTAATTCTTTTCCATAGAACAATTTTTATCGAGATTTACTTCATCTATCGTACCATAATAGAATTGAGTCTCATTTTAGGGATCCATCAGTCCAGCCGACCCCATCCAGTCCCATGGGTTAGCCACTGTAGTGATGCGATCCAATTAAGAATTTGGTTAGGTTTTGTCTCGGGTACCAGGAAAAAGAGTTCCGAGGTCCCCTAGTCGAATATTCATGCAAACTTAAAACTAGTCAAACCACTTGAAATTACCTTTTTATAGATTCAGCTATCTTTAAAACAATCATTTAATGAAACCATAGTGTCACTGATCATAATCCTCCAAAATATCCGGTTGAATCCTAATTTCTAATCATTCCTTCATCGGTGTACCTATGGCATCATTGGCAACCAGAACGCTCACCACCACTCAGGGACCTTTTCAATAGTTCCTAGGTCATAGTACCTGACAATTTATTCACTTATAAAAATCAAAATGGAATCTCCATTGAAGATCATCAAGATCAACCAAAAAATCCATACAAAAGAGCCATGGACTCATCCGTTGTTGAGGACCAGCAAGGTCAATCAACCAGATCAATGTCCGATTTCAGAAAACAACTCTTACTCCTTGTTCCAATATCTTCCTCGACGCACGTGTGGATATCTTCGACGACCCAGAGCCCGAGCACCTTATGATCAGCACCCTCTAGGATCCTTCGCAGGTCACCTAGCGCTTCACTCATAGGCCGCTTCATTGGTCCCTCATCCACCGTACCGGAAGCTCACCATTTAAATTGAATCAAGGCTGGTCAAGACCTTGGCCGAACCTTACTACGCGAGACGTCCTCTGTTGACTCTCCATCGGCTCTTGCAACTTTAACAGTTAGGTCTCCACGACCTCATTCACAAGACAGTCAAAATGCTTCCCTAGCATTATTGACCTCATTCACAAGACGGTCAAAATGCTTCCCTAGCATTATTGACATAAAACAGTCATTTAAAAATAGGTCATAAATACAGTTTCTATAACAAACTCTCGTCTTTCCACATTGTTCCACATCAATCCTCATTACTTAATCCACATCCAATTCATATGTATTCCCATTCTCATCCAATCACATCATTTTTCATCTCATCACATCTTTCCTCATTTATCCTCATCACATCTCATCCACTCGCATCTACCTATATTCACATCTCATCACACCTCATCCATTCACATCACATCTCATTCATTCACATCTATCCTGTTTCACATCACATCACATCTCATTCATTCACATCTATCCTGTTTCACATCACATCACATATCATCCATTCACATCACATCACATCCATTCACATCACATATCATCAATTCACATCCCATATCATTCATTTACATCCTGATTCACATGACATCACATCTCATTCATTCACATCCCGATTCACATCGCATTACATCTCATCCTTTCATTCACATCTATCTGATTCACTTGTCATCACATCTCATTCATTCACATCCGATTCATATCCAATTCACATCACATTATATCTCATCCATTCATTCACATCACATCTCATCACATCTATTCACATCACATCACATCCCATCCATCCATTCACATCCATTACATTCATTTACATTACATCCATTTACATCCATTCTTTCACAAACACATCCACATCCATTCTTTCACAAACACATCCACATCCATTCTTTCACATACACATCCACATTCATTTACATCTCTTATTTTACATACACATCCACATCCACATCCACATCCACATCCACATCCACATCGAGTCCACATCCATGTACTTCCATCTCACCCTTTCACATATCCTCTCATCTCATTCTCATCTCATCATTCACATCCTCATCCATTTTCATTACATCACATCTTATCACATCCCATTTACATCTTATCACATCCATTCATATCCTATCGCATCCCATTTACATCTTATCGCATCCCATTCACATCCTATCACATCTCATTTACATCTTATTACATTGCATTTACATCTTATCACATCCCAATTACATCTTATCACATCCCATTTACATCTTATCACATTCATTCCATTTACATCTTATCACATTCATCCCATTTACATCTTATCACATCCCATTTACATCTTATCACATTCATTCCACATTCTCTTCCAATTTAGTAGTTTTTACTACCTTGATAGTGATAATGGGACTTTTTCTAAATTTCTGCCAATTACTTGGCCTAGATAAAGGTTCTTTTTCTCGATGACTATTTTCATATTCTTTCTCAATTTCTCAATTGAATTATATTCAATATAATTCAATCGAGAAATTGAGAAAGAAACTACTTGGCCTAGATAAGGGTTCTTTTTCTCGACGACTATTTTCATATTCTTTCTCAATTTCTCAATTGAATTATATTCCCCTTTTGGAATAGAAGAATTCATGGGATTTACAAAAATCAATTCTACCCATATTTTCACTTTTGATCAATAATAAATTGAATTATACTAAAAAATCTTCTTCTTCCCATTTAATTTCTTGGACTTCAAATATCATGAGAATTCCTCTTTTTGCATTTAATTATTTACAATCCAATGTCATGGGAATTTCTCTTTTATCATCAAATATTTCTCATAAAATAAATTCATCTAAAATAAAATATCCATTATTTCAATATGCTAGGAATTTCTCTTTTCCCATCTAAATGATTGAATTCCAAATGTCATAGCAATTCCTCTTTTATCATTTAAATATTTCTCATCGATAAAATAAATTTATCTAAAATTCATCTTTGAATTTAAATAAAATATCCATGAATTTCTCTTTTCCCGTCTAAATGATTGAATTCCAAATGTCATAGGAATTCCTCTTTTACCATTTGAATATTTCACATAGATAAAATAAATTTATCTAAAATTCATCTTTGAATTTAAATAAAATATCCATTAATTTCAATATGCTAGGAATTTCTCTTTTCCCATCTAAATGATTGAATTCCAAATGTCATAGGAATTCCTCTTTTACCATTTAAATATTTCTCATAGATAAAATAAATTTATCTAAAATTCATCTTAGAATTTAAATAAAATATCCATTAATTCTAATATGCTAGGAATTTATCTTTTCTCATCTAAACGATTGAATTCCAAATGTCATAGGAATTCCTCTTTTACCATTTAAATATTTCTCATAGATAAAATAAATTTATCTAAAATTCATTTTAAATTTAAATAAATATCCAATAATTTCAATATGTTAGGAATTTCTCTTTTCCCATCTAAATGATCAAATTCTAAATGTCATAGGAATTTCTCTTTTATCATTAAATATAATTACTATTATTTTATCATTTCTTAATTATTTAATTACACATAAACTTAAAAATTAGTTTTACATTGAATGTGGCAAAAACTATTCTTTTAACCTAGGATATTCAATCCTAGAATATGATAGGAAGTCCTCTTTTCACGTTATGCATAAGAATGATTTATGCATCAATTTCTTAAAAATTTTGCCATAGCTCCGCTGCTATTATTGGCAATTTTTAATTTTTATAAAAAGAATAAGACAAAGTAAAATAATTATGATAGTATAACTATCTTTTAGCATTAAATCCAATTTATGGATTTATCCCATAATATTACCATATTTTTCAAGCATATAAGTATAAAAACCATTTTCTTAAACCTCTAGCTTCACAAGCCTAGAGTTTGATTTACGAATAAATAATTTTTCCATGAGAAGCATTAATTGAATACAGAATAGGTAATTGGAATGACCATTCTCCATGAGAAGCATTAATTGAATACAGAATAGGTAATTGGAATGACCATTCTTTGGGGGGAGAGAGAGATATGCTTAAAAAATATTTTAATTTAAGCATAAATGAAAACTTTATGTGTTTAATCACTAAAATCCATTAGAGAGCTTCAATTGCATTAAAGAGCCATTCAATTGAATACTTCTCAAGGTTGAGAGGGGTTGAGAAGTGAGAAACATTTAGAGATTAAGAAAAAGACTATAAATCACTCTTTACCTCTTATTTTGCTTGATTCTTTAGTCTAAGGAGAGGCCCCCAACCAATCAATTAGTTTAGTATGTTGATGAAGACTCCAAAGAAGGTTGAAGAGAGAGAGAGAGAGAGAGAAACTTCATTCTCTCCAAATTGTAGAGGATTTTTAGAGAATAATAGAAAATATCATTATTTCAGTATAATACTGGCATGGTATAGTTCACATATATTTTTACAAAGGGCTAAGGTTCTATTTATAGGTGAAGGAGGCCTCTAACCATGTCCAACTAGGTTCTAGAATTTTTCATGTTTAGTTTGGCTAAATTTGGACAAGATTTGGACCTAGTTTGGCTCCCTTTTAATTTGGTTTGATCCACAAGACAGGAGAGATAAAAATATCTTATTATTTTTGAGTTTAAAACTCCTCCACACATGTGAAATAGGTGCCTCCTTGAAGAGCCCCCTTCTCCTTACCAAGGTGTCAAAAATGTATCATTATACCCAAAATATTTCATTTGTTTTTAGTAATATTCATAATTTTTTACTAATAAACCTTGTACTCAGTCAACTCTTCATCTTATGTGGGCATTTACTCATTTTTGGATATTTTTCTTTTATAAATTGGATCTATCTCCTCTCCACACTTGGATTGATCCTATTGGCCCATAGGAACCTTAATTGGACCATAATCCAAAAATTTCTGAAAATGTAGACCATTAGGCTAAGGTTCTTTATACCTTTTTTTAATTAATTCCAATTGCACATTGGAAAGTTCTTTTTGAATTTTTGTTTTAGGGAAAACCATTTTAGACACTAGGAGGATTTTTATATCCAAAAATATCTCAATTTTGGATTACCTCTCCCTCTAGACATTTTCTCTCTCCAAGCTAAAACAAGGTAAAACAAGATCTTTCTTTTATTTCAGAGAGGAGAATAATTATAAGATCAGAAGGGGAGGTTCTTACACCTGTACACCTCAAAAGCTGGAGGGAGGAATCTTATAATTCCTCCTCAGCGTGAATAATGAATAAGCTTTACTTCAATCCCCTGTAATCATTACCTATTTTTGAATACAAGAAAATATTATTTTTTCTTGTTTTTGCCTAGAGAGATAAAAAATTCTAGAGAGAGATATTTCAATATTGAGATATTTTTGGATATAAAAATTCTATAAATATCAAAAATATATTTTCCTAAAACAAAAGTTCAAAATAAATTCTCCAAGGTGCATAAAAATCAATTAAAAATGATTTAAAAGACCTTAGCCTAAGGGTCAAGATTTTTAAAATTTTTTGGATTATGGTCCAATTAAGGTTCCTAATGAGCTAATAAGATTAATCCAAGTGTTGGGATAAGATAAATACAATGATTAAAAGAAAATACCTAAAAATGAGTAAATTCTCACATAAGATGAAGAGTTGACTGAGTACAAGGTTTATTAGTTAAAAATTAAGAGATATTACTAAAAAATAGGATATTTTAGAGAAATGATGAGTTTTTGACACCTTGGTAAGGAAGGGGAGACCTTTGAGGTAGGCACCTCCTTGACATGTGTGGGAGGGTTTTTAATTTTAAAACGAGCCAGGACTCAAGGGCCATTTCAAGGATTTATATTTCCTTGACCCAGCGGAGAGATGGCAGCACAAGTGGTTTGCAGGGCAGTATGTCCACGCCTCTTGCAACCAACGCGCGATGCTGAGGCAGAATATCTCTTTGACCATGATTCTGATGAGGCTGAAAGTGAGACATGGTGTTATTTTATATCACCCAATGCCTCGAAATGTTAGACTTTCCTGCCATATCTACAGACTTCTTAGTCGCTTTATTCCTAATAAGGAGAAGATAGTAGCTCCCTTGTTGGCAGTAAGGGAACATTTGTATCAGGGCATGTGTATACCCCAGTATCGTCATCTTATACGTATCTCGAGGAGATTTTGACTTTCTGGAGCCGAGATACTCTATCTATGTACATATTGCAATCTTTATATAAATAAGGAAATGTTTTGTGGAAAAATTCCCTATTGTATAAGTGATTGTTTATTATGTGACAAATTGATGAAGAAAAATCTGTTACTCGGACATATGTCATAGGTCTCCAATAAGATCATTTATCTTGTTTAAGAAATTATTTTTCGAACCTCTTAAGTCTTAGGATCTCGTTGTTGACGAAATCAAAATAAAAATTTAATAAGGAAATGTTTTGTGAAAAAATTCCCTGTTGTATAAGTGATTGTTTATTATGTGACAAATTGATGAAGAAAAATCTGTTACTCGGACATATGTCATAGATCTCCAATAAGATCATTTATCTTGTTTAAGAAATTATTTTTTGAATCTCTTAAGTCTTAGGATCTTGTTGATGACGAAATCAAAATAAAAATTTAATAATGTATCATTTTTGGCAAAATCATGAGGCAAGGAAATCGTGGCCGTCAGCCAGATCCTCTCACTGATGAAGAAGAGCTTGACCCCGATGTTCGCAAGGCTCTTCACAGAACTCTAGGACCCTTCAAAGGTGAAGGGGAGAACTTGGTGAGGCTGTGGAGAAGTGGGTTGAAGCAATGGAGGAATATTTTGATGTCACCGGATATAACGAGAGGAGCAAAATGGCTCTTGCTAGGCTAAAAATTGTGGAAATAGCCAGGGTGGCATGGAGAAACCATTGCGACACTAACCATCTAGATAGGAATAGCCAGTCCTGGAATGATCTTAAAGCCTATCTAAGGAAGAGATTTTGTCCCCCCAGATTTTTAGAAACCAAGATGAATAAATTTTTAGAGCTAAATCAGGGGAGCAAAACCATTGAAGAATATCACCAGGCATTTGCTCTTCTCCTCAAGTATTCACCACCGCTAGACGAAGAGCAACTCATGGCCAAGTTCATTCAGGGAATGAACGAACCCTTTGACACACTGGTCAAGAATGCCAAACCAGTCTCCACGGCAGAAGCTGTAAGAATGGCAAAGGACTTTGCCAAAGCTGTCATTGTTGTAAAAGTCCTGCCAAAGCTAGCACCCTCATCCTTCAAGAGATTCCAGACACCGGGAAGTTCTTCCAACCTTCCGCCTCTCTAAAGAGACACCAAGGTCCCAACCAGAATCTGGAGTCAGAGAATTTCAAGAATGAAGGAAGACCTTTCTCTCGAAGTTCTTTCTCAGGAACTCTGGCTCTTTCAAGAATGTAGAGGGGAGAGCTTTGAAGTGAGAACAGGTGCTTCGGATGTCAGGGTTTTGGGCACCAACTCAAGGATTGCCCATCTCCTTCTGTGGGCCAAGGAAGCCAGGGTCCCAGAATTTAGAGGCAGACTCTTTCACAATCAGTCCAATCAGGGTCCCCCGCGCCAAAATCAGGGTAACCCCAGAAGAGTGCCAGCTCAACCTGCAGTCTCCATGCAAAGCAGTCTCCGAACTCCCTCCCATAATTGGGAAAACCAAAGAGAGAGAGTTCCACCTCAGATTGCAGCAGCTAGAGCCGTCACTATAGCTGAGGAAGTGGAGGAAGAAAAAGGACATCTATGCCGCAATAGAGCATCAGGGGAATAACCACCGTCAATTTTCAGTCCTTCAGACTCCAACAGAGTACTAGGGTAAGAAATTCAAGCTTTTGATTGATTCAGGCAGTACTCATTGTTTTATTTCCGAGGATGTTTGCGTAAGTTAGTCCTAAATCAAAAATCAGGGAAACCTATGCAAGTGGAATTGGCCAGTGGAAAGATTCTTTTCACACATCTTGAGACAGACCTTATTCAATTTAGTCTAGATGGGAACGTAACAGAGTGCCGATTCAGAGTCCTACCCTTGGGAGTCTGATGGAATCCTTGGAATCGATTGGCTCCATAAGAATCAAGCTGACATTCATTGTCACAATGGAACCATCTCTTTCCTTGACCTTCACGGGAATAAAGTTCAAGGAACTTGAATTTTCGGATCCCCAATGCTGCAATTAGTTTAGGCTTCTAAATTGTTAAAAGAGCTCAAAAAGAGGCAAGCTGTTTATGTCGTTAAGATGAATCCAGTAGACATAAAATGTAAGGCTAAAGAACCAGAGTGGTTAAGTGATTATGCAGATGTATCCCCCCCCCCGAAGAGCTGACTAAGATGCCTCCATCTCGCAAAGTAGATCATGAGATCGAGTTAACCCTCGGTCACAGTAGCCCAGCGTGCATACAAAATGCCAGTCCCTGAGCCATAGAACTTAAGGAGTAGTTAAGACAATTGTTAGAGCAAGGATTCGTCAGACCCAGTGTCTCACCTTGGGGTGCACCCGTTCTCTTTCAAAAGAAGAAAGATGGAACGTTAAGACTCTCTATTGATGACTACAGAGAGGATTGAATCAATTAACAATTAAAAATAAGTGTCCTATCCTTAGGATTGATGAACTTTTGGATCGGTTAAGTAGGACTCACATGTTCACAAAGATAGATCTCAAATCCGGGTACTACCATATCAGAATCAAGGAACAAGACATCTCGAAGACACCACTCGCTATGGGCATTATGAGTTCATAGTCATGCCGTTTGGATTGACTAATGGTATGCAGGATATTCTCAGAGAATATGTGGATGATTTTGTTCTTGTCTTCTTTGATGATATCTTGGTATACTTAAAGAATGCTGCAGATCATGAAGATCATGTGTGCAAGGTCCTAGAAATCCTAAGGAAACACCAACTCTTTGCAAAAAAGAGCAAGTGTTCTTTCTCTGTTGACCAAGTGGAATACTTAGGATTCATAGTATCAAAGGATGGGATTTCTCCTGACCCCACAAAGATCCAAGCAGTCGTAGATTGGCCGAAAACCAAGACGGTAAAGGAAGTCAGAGGATTCCTAGGATTAACCGGATGGTATAGGATCTTTATACCCAGGTATACTTAGATAGCATCCCCTTTAACTAACCTTCTCAAGAAGAGTACCCTTTTTCAGTGGATTGCAATGTGTCAGAGTGCCTTTGATAAGTTGAAGATAGCCTTAGTAACCAACCCTGTCCTTAAATTGCCAGATTTTACCAAACCTTTTGAGATAGTTACTGATGCCAGTGGGTTTGCCTTAGGCGATGCTCTTATGCAGGAAGGTCATGGAGTAGCTTTTTCTTGGAGGAATCGCCTATGCTTTCTAGGTGAGGGAAGTTTTTTCCGGGTTCGTTTTGGAAGAACTGAGAGATTAGTCTCTTGTCCGGACATTCGTGGGTGAGGCCCCGAGTAGGAGCTTTTGGTATGTCAATAAATAAGTCCCAAGGACAAACATTGAGTGTAGTAGGACTTTATTTGGCCACGCAAGTATCCACACATGGACAACTGTACGTCGCTATGTCATGTGTTAGATCATCCAATGCAGTGAAAGTGTGTGTAAAGCATATTGTGGAATATGAAAGTGACACAACATGTTCAAATGAACTCTTCACAACCAATGTTGTCTATAAGGAGGTTTTGCAAATGGCATGTCGAAGAATTTAAATGTAAATGGCAGTTTGCAAATGTAAGAGACTACATTTATACCTATCTTTGTGCAATGAAGGAAGCATTTGATTGGAGAATGTTTCTGAAGATGTGCAAGTGCAGTCTTTGTTTGCTTTTGGATTGCTTTTATATACAGTGCCCTTATATTGTGTGTGGGTGTGTTCATATATATATATATATATATATATGTTGAGATATCGAGCTCATCTAGTGAGGCGGTGGACACTAATGACCCGCCTGGGGGATAGGCCCCACACTTACACCACTGGCATGGTTGGTGAGATCATGGGTCATATGAGGCCAGTGGGATGACAGGCTGTGTGACAGCCATTCTAGAGAGACTAGCATAGTTATAGCGCCAACTCATTTAGTTGGGTTCACACTATAGAGAACCCTAGTATGTATTTGGTTGAGTACCTTTTCATATTGTGTACTCTTATCTTTGTATATGGTGTGTTGAGTGTTGTGTGAAGAAGAAGAAGATTTTCAGCCTCTCACCTTGTGTGTTCTCTTTTAGGGTTTTGTGAGTGTGTGTGTGCTTGCAAGAGCTCAAGCTCTCTTCTCCCTTGCATCTTTTCATGGTATCAGAGCCTGGTTCAGGCTAAGGGCTGAGTTGCAAGCAAGAGAAGCACAGGAAGCGGTACAAGGGTAAGAGCTTCATCTACGCACATTGAGGTCACTGGTTGTGACATTTACAGTACCGTTCAGAAACTACAGCAGTTTGTGCAAGACAAACCAGAGTGCTATTTCTGGTAAATTTGTGTGTCTGGCAAGATGTCAAATGATGGCATAAACCAGATTGTTGTTGCTGAGAAGCTTGATAAGAACAACTTCCATGTTTAGAGGTTCAGGCTGTGATAAATTTCTTGATGGGAAAGGGTTACTGGGACTATATAGAAGGTGAGCATGAAGAGGCATTGGAGATCAATCTGATTGCTACAGATGTGAAAGAGTTCAAGGATTGGAACCAAGGAGCCAGAAAAGTTATGTATTGGCTCTCTATCAGTATACAGGACACCATGATTGGGCACATACAGGATGCCAAGTCTCCCAAGGAGGCGTGGGACACCTTGGTAAAACTCTATGAAACGAATACCAAGGCACGAAAGATACAGTTGAAGAATGAACTTCATACTGTGGAGATGTGGAGAAAAAGAGTATATCTATAAATGACTATGCATTGAAGATCAAGGGTATTGTGGAATCCCTTGCATCTATTGGCGTTCAGTAGATGATTATGATAGGGTGGAAGTCTGTCTACGTGGTCTCGGGCCACAATACAAGGCGTTCAAGGCATCTATTCAGACTCGAGAGGAAAACATTTCCAATTTCACAGATTTGGTGTCTATGTTGATTATAGAAGAGAAGAGCTTGGGTGAAGATCAACAGTCTTCACAAAACAAAAACAGTTCAGAGCAACAGGCCTTCTACACAAGTTCAAAAAGAGGACGAGGTAGAGGAGGCCATGGATGCGACTAAGGAGGTGGTCGAACAGGTAATCAGAATTATGGCCAGCAGCAGCATGAAGTGAGTGCTGCGATGTTTGCAAATGGTTCAGGAATTGTTGCAGACACAGACACTTGGTATAAAAGAATTGGACATGTAAATGTGCAGAGAATGAAGTCCATGCAGACTATAAAGGAATTGTGGACAGGGCTGCCAAAGTTTAAAGTTGAAGATATGCAGAAAATATGTGAAGCATGCCAATTTGGAAAGTAAACAAAGCATGTATTTCCACATGACAGAAATGTGAGCAGAAATGCACTAGATGTTGTGCATTCAGATGTATGGGGTCCTACGAAGACCATGTCTATGGGAGGCTGCAAGTATTATATGACCACACAAGGAAAGTGTGGGTATACTTCATGAAGGAGAAGGGTGAGGTGTTCACTCATTTTCAGAATTTCAGAGTTATGGTTGAAAAGCAAACAGGGAAATATGTAAAGTGCCTAAGGTCAGATGGAGGAGGAGAGTACTTCTCAAATGAGTTCTTTGAATTTTTGAAGAAGAATGGTATTCGGGGATAGTTTACATGCGCATACACTCCGCAGCAAAATGGAGTTGGTAAGCGAAAAAATAGGCACATTACTGAGATTGCGCGAGCATTGATGGGAGAGAAGAATACGCCGCATAGCTATTGGGCTATTTCTACAGTAGTTTACATCATGAACAGGACTCCAACTGCACCCATACATGATGTAACTCCAGAGAGGTTTACTGGTAGAAAACCCGATTTGTCTCATCTTAAAGTCTTTGGATGCATTGCATATGTGCATGTGCCAGATGAGCTGAGAACTAAGCTGGATCCAAAAGCTGAAAAATATGTGTTTATTGGGGTTCCTTGAGCAAAAGGGATACAGGGGTTATAACCCTGCTACACGTGAGTTGAGGGTAAGCAGGGATGTTGTTTTTGATGAGATGAGCAGCTGGTATGCTGCTGAAAAAGAAGCTGTGGGACTGATGTGAGTGGAAACATGGTTGCACATAATACAAGTCAGCAATCACAATCTTTGATTGGACCAAGAGAGTCCTCATCTAGTGGTTCAGTTGATAGACCATGGAGTGGCAGGCTGCGTCATAATACCAGTCCTGCAAATGTGATTAGTACATCACATAAAGGCAAAGAGAAAGTGGTTGAGCCCCTTAGTATGCCTGACATTTCTGCAGGGCATTCTCATGTTGATGGAGAGTCTAGTGGCTTAGAGATGAGCCTTGATGAGGATCTTGGGATACCAGCTAGAACACTTGGTGTAAAGAAGGCTATGGAAGCCATGAATGTGAAGATCTGGGAGAGTGAAGAATCCCATGCAGAGGTTTACCTATGATGGGTTATGTGGCACATCACTATGCATACATGGCAAAAGTTGTACAGGTTGTAGAGCCCACATGCATTGATGAGGCTGTTGGAAATGTGTGTTGGGAGAAAGCTATGGATGAGGAGATGGATGCACTATATGGAAATGAGACTTGGGATTTAGTGCAATTGCCTGAAGGCACAAGAAAGCCATTGGATGCAAGTGGGTGTACAAAGTAAAACATAACAATGATGGAAGCATAAGCAGGTACAAGGCTAGATTGGTAGCCAAAGAATATGCGCAGACATATGGCATTGATTATGAGGAAACTTTTCAGCCCAGTTGCCAAGATGGCAACACTGAGAGTTATGATAGCAGTGGCTGCATTAAAGCAATGGTCTTTACATCATATGGATGTAAAGAATGCATTCTTGTATGGGGATTTGCAGGAAGAGGTGTATATGTTGCAGCCACTTGGTTATGAGGATGTGAGTCTACAGGTTGAAGAAAGCCTTGTATGGCTTAAAACAAGCACCAAGAGCATGGTCTGACAAGATTTTTGAATATCTTGTCACTATTAGCTTTCATGTAGCCAATGCAGGTTTCTCGCTGTATGTGAGACACAGTGATAGAGGGGTTGTGCTTGTTGTCATCTATGTAGATGACCTGATCATTACGAGGGACCATGATGCAGAGATCTTTGATGTAAAGATCTTGCTTAGACAGAATTTTGAGATGAAGGATCTAGGGGAGCTCACATATTTCTTAGGCATTGAGGTGATTAGGTCACCACATGGTATTGGATTACTGCAGAGACAGTATGGCTTGGACATGTTGGTGATTAGGTCACCACATGTTGTCCAAGTATGGTATGACAGGCTGTAAGCCTATCTCAGTGCCATTGGATCACAATGGCAAGTTGAGTGCAGATTGAGGAGAGATTTTGGAGGATCCTACTATGTATAGGCGCGTAGTAGGAAGCTTGATCTACATGACGATCACCATGCCAGATTTGAGCTATGTTGTTGGGTTGGTGAGTCAGTTTACATAGGTTCCTCGGAAGCTGCATTTGGATGCATTGAGATGCATACTGAGGTATGTGAGGTCTACTTTGCATTGTGGACTATTTTATGAAACTAGGACACAGAGATATGTGTATATGGGTACACATATGCTGATTGGGCTGGTAGTATCTCAAATAGAAGATCTACTAGTGGCTTCATGTTTTCTTTGGGGAGTGCTGCTGTAGTGACTTGGAGCAGCAAGAAGCAGCCTACGATTGCTCTATCAAGTACAGAGGCCGAGTACAGAGATGCTGCTATGGCAGCATGTAAGGTAGCTTGGTTGAGAAAGCTACTTGCAGATTTAGGTCTATCAGTGGATAGATAAGTTATCATTTTATTTGACAACATCAGCAATATATAGTTGGCTCTAGGAACTCAGTTTTTCATGCTCACACGAAGCATATAGAGGTCCACTACCATTTTGTCAGAGAGAGAAGGTTTTGACAGGAGACGTTGACCTTGTTTATGTCAGCACACAGGATCAGGTTGCTAACATCTTCACCAAAGCATTGGGTACAGAGAAGCTCTGCAGATTTAGGACTTTGCTTAGTGTACATGAGATGGAGTTGAGCTCGAGAGGGGGGGGAGTGTTGAGATATCGAGCTCATCTAGTGAGGCGGTGGACACTGATGACCCGCGTGAGGGATAGGCCCCACACTTACACCACTGGCATGGTTGGTGAGATCATGGGTGATATGCGGCCAGTGGGATGACAGGCTGTGTGACAGCCATTCTAGAGAGACTGGCATAGTTATAGCGCCAGTTCATTTAGTTGGGCTCATACTATAGAGAATCCTAGTATATATTTGGTTGAGTACCTTTTCATATTATGTACTCTTATCTTTGTATATGGTGTGTTGAGTGTTGTGTGAAGAAGAAGAAGATTTTCAGCCTCTCACCTTGTGTGTTCTCTTTTAGGGTTTTGTGAGTATGCCATAAAAATATTGGTATTAAATATATATATATATATATATATATATATAGAGAGAGAGAGAGAGAGAGAGAGTTATATTTGATATCAGGGATATATTGCTTAGGATGGATGTGGCAAAGGAGATTATTTTCGTTCATTTATGGTGATGTACAAGATATTGAAGGTAACTGTCTTAGACGTTTGCTATAATTTAGGTATAATTATTTTTCAAGATTTATTTAATATTCATGGCTAAATTGTAGACCCTCCATTTGGGAAGGCCAAGCAATAACTTCACTAATTATCGAACTATTAGAGAGCACTGATGTTTTACGGTATATATATAGAAACTCTCTTTTTTAAAATCCACATTATTGTTGGATTTGTATGAGACAGTTTTACGAGACGAGAGCTTTGGGCTCCTAAGAATTTACAATCTACGATTGTGGAAGGCTACAGACCAGCTTCATGTACATGTAATGCTAGTGGATAATGAAAAGCCTGATAAGTTAGATTTTCGGTGCATTCGCATTGGACAATATATAATTTTTTGATTTGCTGTTTACAAGCCTGTTCAAATGCCTTTCACCTCAAATATTGATCCACCAAATGTGTTTTGTAAGCTTTTATCTTTATCCAAATTTTTTCTATGAGAGTTATATTTTCAATGCCAATATTTTTATGGCATACATTTTGCCAGATGGAGGTGCGGGATATAGGCTACCAAGGAGAGATAATCGTATTGGCCGAAGATTGTTTTGAGGTTGTCTACAGGTGTGTTAAGATACTCATCATTTTATGGGTTTGTAATGTTAGGAGCTTCTATTTGGTTATATATGGCAATCACGATGTTTTTATGTATTAGTTTGGTAAGTTGAGGCCAATGTATACATATATGTATGAGTGTGACCAGTATCTATGGATATTATGGGTACATACACATACATACATATTTACATATATGTATGTGACATGCACACATGCATTCATAGACGCGCACACTTACACATATCTTTCAGTTGTGGTATATATGGTTTCAATGGATTTCACGTACACATACTCATACATACATGTACATACATACGTACATCTTTACGCGTTTTTGTGTGTAACTCGATGTGCCTAGCTTCTAAAAAGAAAAGAAGAGTGATTACACATATATCTTTTGTATGTATCGAATGCAAAATGCTTGTTGCCCGTCATAGAGACGGACGAGCTGGGAAAAAGTAATTTTTGAAGTTGCATAGTCTTAGAAAAATTTGATACAAGCGTGTAGTAGCTCCATGAACGGGAAAAATGAGCTCAAAATGCCCTCTATACTCACTTCCACTTGTTGGCGACGATGTCTGCAAGATCAACGACCCGTTGGGAGTATCCCCACTCATTGTCGTACCAAGCGACGACTTTGACCATGTCGTCGCCCATGACCATGGTGAGGGAAGAGTCGATGGTAGACGACACGTCCGAGCAGCGGAAATCCACAGACACCAGGGGCTCGTCGCACACAGCGAGGATGCCCTTCAATTCCTTGCTGGCGGCCTCACGGAAGGCGGCGTTCACCTCCTCCGCGAATGTCTTCTTCTCTACTTGCACAACCAGGTCCACAACGGACACGTTGGGAGTGGGGACCCGTAAGGCAATGCCATTGAGCTTGCCCTTGAGATTGGGCAGCACCAGTGCCACCGCCTTGGCTGCCCCCGTCGAGGTGGGCACAATGTTCAGTGCAGCCGCCCGCGCTCTCCTCAAATCCCTGTGGCTCGCGTCCAGCAAACGCTGATCTCCAGTGTAAGAGTGCGTAGTGGTCATGGTACCCTTAATGATCCCTGCGTAATAAAGAAAATCACATCTCAGCGATATTCACTAACGATTGAGACTGGATAGCTGTAGCAAACGTTTTCCACCGGAAATCAAACAGCTACGTAAAGCTTTGATCACACATACCGAATTTCTCGTCAAGCACCTTCACGAAGGGGGCCAAACAGTTGGTGGTGCAAGAAGCGTTGCTAATGATGGGTTCTTCTGGGCTGTACTTCTCCTCGTTCACTCCCACCACATAGGTCGGAATTGCGCCTTTCCCTGGGGCAGTAATAAGCACCTTCTTAGCTCCTGCAGTGATATGCTTCCCTGCACCATCGGCATCCACAAATACACCGGTGCCCTCTATGACAAGATCAATCCCCAGAGCCCTGTACAGATTACAAATTGACCAATTACAGGCAAGCTACGCATGTCAACATAAGGCCACCCAAGGTGTGAGTTACGCACCCCCATGGAAGGTTGAGAGGATTTCTGTCGGACACCACCTTAATCACTTTTCCATCGACGGAGATTGCGTTATCACCTGCCACCTTCACATCGGCGTCGAAGATGCCAAGCATGGAGTCATACTTGAGAAGGTGAGAGGCCTGCTTTACTCCTCCGGTGTCGTTGATAGCAATGACGTCCAGGGGGGAGTCCTTTCTCCCGTGCCAGCAGCGAATGAAGTTCCGGCCAATCCTACCGAATCCGTTAATAGCCACTTTGATCTTCGCTTCAGCTACAGCCCTCTTTTGTCCAGAAGAGCCAACCTGCAGTAGCCAAAAAAAAAATGTGAAACAACCCAGACAAGATATAAAACAACCCAAACCTCCAGGGAAGCACGTTGTCAAATACTTACAGCTGCTGTTTGAGTTGCTACTTTCACAGCAAAATCGTCGCTCTTCTTAGAAAGAGGGAGGCTACTGGTGCATCTTAGACCCGCGAAGTCGGAAAGGGCTCTCCCGGACGCCTAACACAACATGAGAATGTCCACATTAGAGCAAGGCAAATATCCACAACACTGTTGGACTCAAACTTTCTCATACCAGAATCGTCACTAAGCTCAGAAACTAGTACCTGAGAACTGGCGATTCCAGAGGAGGAAAGAGAGGCGGCTGCGGCAGGCGCCATGGCAAGGGAAACCAATATATTGCCCACCCAACTTAATAAATAACAACGCTACTTGGTAAAATAAGATAGAGAAGAGGGGTGGCATGCAAGGTGAGGCTAGGAATTGGAATATAGAGAGCAGCGGAACATAGCAGGTGCCACACAGTCGTCCCTCACTACGCACCACACACTCCTTACCCCTTGGGCCCAGGACTCCACCTGGACTTCCCAACCAACTGCCTTCCACAGATAAGGTCCCACAAATTATTCACGCTTCCATGCACCGTCGATGTGATTCTCCATCGAACGGCTCTCTTTTGCTAAGACCTTAGCATTCCTGAAAATATGTGGCTAGCGATGCAGTACAGCGATCTCGATATCTTGTCCGTCCGTTCTGGATTTCTTCCCTTTCGGTGTGCTTTTAAAAATTAGTTAAAAACCTGCACATCAAGTTTCATGTTACTAAAGGCCAAACGAAATATCAACCCGTCATTTTAATCTCTACCATTATACCATTATAAGGACGGTATTCTCTAGCCTAGAATAGAGTCAAGCAACAAGGTAAACTCAACTCTCCTTCTGTCTTAGACAATGTTGCACATCCTAACTGGACCTAACTGGACCATTCTTGAGATTTGCCCTGAAGCCTTACATGATCTAGATAAAAAATTTAAACTCAAATCTTCTATTGAATTCTCTATAACTCAAATCTTCTATTGAATTCTCTATTTCTGAGTCAACTCCCAACATAGGGTTTGGTTCTAATAAAACTTATTACTTCTATCCATTGAAAAGAGAAGATGATCTCAGAGTGAAAGCATGATAAGGTGGACTAAAAACCTGTGTCCTGGACAATAGTTTACAAGTGGTTGTGAAACACTTTTATGCAGAGTTAGAGAATTAAAACATAGTTGTTTAATCTTGTTTCACATTTATTATATCTAAAAGACACTAGATAAATTGCTAAATACATCTTATGATGATATTATATATTGGTTGTCTTCAAGTGTGGTAGCAACCAATACAATTGGTAGAAAGTGTACCACCTTAGCATGCTTTCACTCCTCAAGAATGCAATAGAACTAAGATATAACTATGTGCATCTAGGCGTCATTTATATAGGCACTAACTATACCATTGTATGGAAAGGATATACATGTTAGACTTTTAGTTTCCATTATGGACACAAGAGTCAAAGATATGCAAAGTCTATAATCGTTACTTGGGACACTCCTCTCTCTAGAGGACCTTCATTTTCCATAATCTGTCCCAAACTACCTTCTGACTCTCAGAGATCCTTATTATTTGAAATCCCTTGTAAATATGGTAACCATCGACACAAAAGACTTCATGAACTTCATAGAAACTATGTCTGTGCAATAGAGAATGTGAAATAGGTACATAAATATTGGCATGTCTTTACTAAAGCTTAGCATAGAAGAAAAAGAAGAAGATTGGTTTCATGAACACTCGTCAAGATATAGATCAAAGCATAACTATGTTCATGAAGATAGATGAGATATCTAGTAGCATAATGCCCATGGTCACAAGGTGGTCAAATCTGGAGGTCCCAAAAGAATGGACCTTTGACATAGAGCAGCCACCCACCAAGGAACTCCCTGCTCCAATCAAATTGCAAACCTGAGAAAAATCTCCTGAAGCTTCAACAAGTAAGTCTCTTTATCTATCTACAAATGTTAGACCAAGGTCGACAGAATATAAGTTAAATTGAAAGCAAGCGAATGATAGACTCGGCCAAATCGAGTCAAGAATGAATTTAAACCACCTTGAAGTGAGGAATTCACTTGAAGAAAACCTGGCAAGGATCAACAGGGTCCTTAAAGAAAAATATCCTCAAATTTGTAAGTTATCTTCCCCAACCCACAAACCCTCTCTCACTATAGAAATGGTGGAGACAATATGCCCTTACAGGGAAGATGACATTCAAAAGCAAAAAGATTGCATTAAAGCTGTAGAAGAAAAATAGGAGAATATTATGGAAATGTTGAATAGGTTTGAAGCTTGCCAAAAAAGCTAATGAAGCTAAAGTATCAAGTTTAAAACCAATGCCTGATTTTGAAATAGTTGAAGAATAGTCTACATATATAGAAGATAAAGAAGCACCAGAATGTGTGGAAGCAGACACAAAGCCTGCAACATTTATGTTGTAAGAAGTCCCTTCTATCATTAATTTCTTAGAAGTAGATATTGGATGGAGAGAATGCATCTCTCATGAATGTATAGATGGCAAAAAGTTCCCTGAAGAAGACATAAATAACATCACAAGAAGAGTCTCTCACGTCCCAGATTTGACCATCCAACCAGGGGAGATTGATCGTATTCTATGATTCTCTCTCTCTCTCTCTCTCTCTCTCTCTCTCTCTCTCTCTCTCTCTCTCTCTCTCTCTCTCTCTCTCTCTCTCTCTCTCTCTCTCTCTAGTAGCATAGGAGGATAGTGTCTATGTCTTGATCGTCTTATGAGACACAAATGTTTTTTCAAAGATTTACGATCACTAGCTATGGGGGTGGCCACTCTATTGAGGTGGGCTAGACAAGGCATAAGATGAATCAGTGGATCAACATGTTCCTCCCTCTTCTAGCTATCTCCTAAAAGAGGTAGCACTAGATTACTTAGGGTGGTGATAACCCCACAAACTTGTCTACACCTACTCCTACTATTTTCCTTCTCATTCTCGATCTTAACTTTTATAGTGCCGTTTTATGACACTTATTAATGTCCTCAATTGAGGATCATGTTTGTTAGTCCAAAATGGGATTTACATGGGTTAACTATCATTAGTGAAGATGTACATTATGAGATATTGGCCACCCAAGGGCTCGTAAGTAAGTTTTGGGCGCCCAAGTGTGAATAAGGGCCAATTGTATATAAGGCATTTTCTCATAATGAAGAGACACAATCCCCTTTGTGCTATTGAGAGTTCTCCCTTTGTGTCTTGAGAGAGTCCTATGCAAAGGTATGAGCGACTACATGGTGATAGCGTGGAGGTGGAGCTTCGAGTGTGGAGCTTAACGAGCGAGCTTGGAGGCCTCAAGGGACTCAAGATCAAAGCATTGGTAAGTACCCTACGACAGTTGTGATCTATTGCTCATCCATTAGGTGAATGTGTAGAGTTCCCTCTTGGAGGTATGGTAGCCCATATCATTTTTGGCACCACTACCAGGAAAACACCTTTGTTTCTTCCAACCTCTTAGAGTTTCAGTTCCTATTGCATAGGATTCATTACTGCCCTTGCATTTTGGTAGTGCATTATGTGGAAAATGAATTGATAAGATGTGTGTGGTAGAAAAAAAATTTGTGAGAAATTGGTTGTGATGTTATGTGTGTTTGTAGTGGAGGATTTCTAAGATAAGGCTTCACTATTTGTTCTTGTGAATTTTTATATTTGCATTATTAAAACCACTAGCGTGAATGAGCAGGTTGGTATGTTGTTTTCTTTCTATTTTAAAAAATCCATAAAAATCAAAAACATAAGGGACCATTGAATGTGCCAAGAACTTGCATGTCATTATTTAGAGTGGCACAGTTGATTTGCTATCAATCGGATAAGTATTACGCACCCAAAGTCACCGAATTCAACACGGAAAGTTTTCACGTGAAAGTGTAGAAAAGTCGTTCACACCATCATGAACCATTTCTTGCAGTTTCACATCGCGAATCGCTCAAAAAGTCAGTGCCGTAATTAATGCCGAAATCATAGGATTCCCCTTTCAAAAATAGAAAACCTTATCCTGACACCACTGACACCTTGCAATCTGCCGAGATTTTTGAGCACGTGAAAGTTCAGGAGGGCGTTCACGACATGAAACGATCCAAAGCTTTCACGGCATGAAACCCTTACTGTTTCACGACGTGAAGTGACCTGAAGCTGTTCACGGCATGAAACCAATACTGTTTCACGACGTGAAACGATCTGAAACTGTTCATGGCGTGAAACCCTTACTGTTTCATGATGTGAAATGATTTTCTGTTGATTCACGGGTAGGCCAAAACCAATGATTGGACAGTCCGAGGAGGCCACAAGGATCAGTTAAGGAAGGTGTATTATTCCACAAAGAGGGAATCTAACCTTAAGGGTACACAAATTTTTAAGCACGTGAAAGTGCAGGAAAACGTTCACGACGTGAACCATTTCTGGCAGTTTCACGGCATCTAAAACAGAGCAATAAAATCAAAAGTAAAATCAAATTGGGTTGACAAATAGGTTATCAAATCATATATACATGCACTGAAGATCCGAAAAACTCATCGGAGACGACGATAGTGCATCGAATCACCCAGAATTTTCCTACCAAAGACGTCTAGGATCAGGACATTCTGCAACAAGCACACACCTGAGTGTCTTAAAAAACCCGACCACCACTGCTGAAACTAGTTAGTGAAGAGTCCATGGAAGAAGGGCTGAGATACGCTGGGCTTGGGGAAGAGGAGAAACCACCCTCCTCCCCCAACTAGGTCTAGTTGTATCATTGATATTGCCCGGGGATTTTTTGGTCTCCAAACTAGCCATGAGGAAGAAGTGCAATTTGCGGGCATGGGTCTGTCAACCAACGCTGGACTCGGTCCACGACAAGAAGTGTTATTCCAATTTTTGAATTCTAGGCTATCGAATACTAGAGTCTGGCACCCCTCGAATAAGACGAGACATGGAAAGTGCAGCTAGGACAGGTCAAATATTCTTTCCCACTATCGAGGAAGTAGAGTTAGACCTCAAACGGAGTGAGGTGGAACGACAACTACGAGAGTTGAGCTTAAGGAAACAAGAGCTCAACACTCGTAGGACAAGAGCTGAGAAGAAGGAAATAGGAATTCTTAACCCACTTCAGTCAAAGGGGAAGGAACCAAAAATAGCTATGGGTAGAAACGAGGGAGAAATTCCAAACTTGGAACCCATAAACGAGGAATCCAGAACGGAGGAAGGATTTACAACCATAGAAGAAGAGGGTAACCTAGCTCGTAGGGTAGTTCAAGTAGAGGACCAACTCTACACCAAAAAGGATATTGAGCAAATGATCAATAATCCTACGTTCCTACAAGACATGGAACTCCTGATTCTACAAAGATGTACTGAGGCGACGAATGGGGGGTCATTCCAAGATACTGCGGCTGGCTGGACCATCCCATGGACCCGAAATACCTAGAAGAGTCAATATAGGTAGGGGATGTGGCCTAGGAAGAAGGGGGGGAGAAATTCCCCCCCTTCTTCCTAGAAGAGTCAATACAGGTAGGGGATGTGGCCTAGGAAGAGGGGGGGGGGGAGAAATTCCCCAAGTACCTAGGAGAGATCCAATCATGGACCTTAATGTAGCCACAAGGGCGGATCTACTGAATATGGCGGCAGAGATGGCGGCAGATAACTAGGTACTACTCTAGAATCCCGACCTTCCCAGATGAAACCACATATCATTTCAAAACTTGTTCAAAAGTTCTCTGGGAACGGGGATCCTATCCAACATGTAGAGATTTTTGAATCCACATGTGAAACCTACGAGCTAGTCAATGATGTGACAATGATACATGCCTTCTCACTGACCTTAGAAGGAAAAGCTCATCGATGGTTCCGAACTCTTAAGCCTGAGGATAAGGTTAACTTCACAAGGCTGAAGAATGTTTTTGTGCCCAGTTTTGCCCATAGTGGTGATAGGTGGAGCCCTATGGCACAATTACATAATATTAAACAAAAGGAGAAGAGTCGATGAGGGACTATGTTTCTCATCTGAAGCACAATTACATAATATTAAACAAAAGGAGAAGAGTCGATGAGGGACTATGTTTCTCATCTGAAGCACTTAAATTTGAGATGTAAACTTCGAGAAAGATTAAAACTGATGATCAGTTGTTGTTGCCTTGCTTTCGGAGAGGGGTTAGAGATCATAAAAATCATGATTACTTTGGTATTAGCCTGACCTGCTACTCTTGATGCATGCTGCAAATTGGCAATCGAATATGAAGACAATATGTTAGAATTGCCACAACCAGAAGATGTTAAAACATCTTCAGCAACTACGACTTCCCATGTCTCGAGCCACTAAGAAATTGGAACCCGAAGCAAGCAAGTCGGTAACATGATGGTGGATGAGCTCAGTAATGCCATACTAGAAAAATTGAAAGTCAAGGAGGGAAGAGAAACATCTGGGCATGGGCATAATCACCTTTACCCCCACAAGGAATTGGTGTGGTGCTCTATGTGCAGATTAAATCACACCACCACTGAGTGTCCACAGTTTAAGAGCGAGGCCATTACTCTATTGCGCTCACTGTGTAAAATTAGGAAATCATGACACTTCAATGTGTAGATATCCAAGGTTTCAAAATGTTACACAGCTACCAGTACTTAGAGCCCCATTGGCTTTACCGGCACCACCTGTACAGATCATCGCTACTACGGGCGGGATAACCCAACTCTTCTTACTTGCCTAGGGGAATGTTCTGGGCACAAGATGCTTCACCCTTGCCACCACCAATTATATCACCACAGGCTAAGACAAATCAGGTGCTGATTGAAGAGCCATCAGAAGATGTCAATATGGTGCGGGAAATAGAACTTAATGGAGAGTATTACAAGGATACGGCTGAGGTTATGCCGAAATACTATGTCCTACATAATAACATGCCAGCACCTGTGTTTCAAACCACAGTACAATAGAAGGCCAAGGACATGAACTCGAATACACATTAGACCTCCCACAAGTGGCAGTTTCGCCCAATGACATGCCAATGCTCACCTGTACTAAATGTGGGATTGATCATTTGATCAAAGAATGGGTAGAGGGCGGAAGGCTAGCCGATACTATAGATGAGACTCCACCACCCCTAGCAGAAAGAACCTTGAAGCATACAAGCGAAACCCGAGTTGTTAAGATACCAGTTAACCAACTGGGACGCTACTATGAAAGTGATGACATGAACGCTACCATCCTGATTCATCATAATAGATACCAGGCATTGGCTATCCTGGATGGTGGGGGGAGGGTTAGCATCATTACCAAACGTTGCTGGAAAATTGGGGGAAACCTGATCTTAAAAAAAGCAGATTTAATCGTTAAAATAGCTGATGGAACATCTTCAAGACCCATTGGGCTCTTAGAAAATGTTAAATTCAGACTTTTTACGTTTCGCTATCGTCATAAATTTGTGGTCATGGACTTCCTACGCCAACCTGATACATATGACATAATATTGGGGAGACCCTTCATGAGGGAATCCAAATTGGTGCATGATTGGGCCTTGGATCATGTGTATATACATAGGGATTTGTAAATCTTAAAGATTGATCTAAGATCATGGAAAGCACACCCCCTGGAAGGGCAGTTGTTTGGTAACAATTCGGTCACAACGGAACAAACCACGTCCATGCAAATATGCCAACCCGCAAAAGGGGGAATCCAAGGATGAGAAGTTAACGAAAATGTATGCATCACTACCTCCTCCAACCTTTAGTGAAAACTGGATGCATGTGTTGGCTACCATTGATGTAATATAGCCCCCAGGGGAACCCAGCATTTAGAATCTGGAACCATCCCTATGACCTCTATCTGTATGGTTAATTGGCAGACCATGGATGAGGAATCAGGAGGGGAAACATTAAGTACAGAAGGTATTGTGGCATGAAGCCGTACCAATGCTCAATGCCTCAGACGATGGCGGAGACAGAAACGATATATAGCCCGATGAAATGCCTTGTTACGAAGAAGTAGACCTATGGATGCCCAGTGGTGGGGCTGAGATATCTTGAGGCTACGGTACATGATGAATTCTCAAAGAATTGAGGTGAGGAGTTAAGTAAGATATCATTGGAGGGGAGGCATAAAGAGAAAGTCATCCTTCAAGTGCCAAATGCACCCAAGCTTACAAAAGCAGGGCACCAAAAATGCAATAAAGCCCTAGTAGAGGCAGAATGTGAGGTTTAAAAAATCATGGCTAAAGCCAAAAGTGACAATGAGGACAAGCCAGACTTGCTTTCTGTACCCGACCATTTCAAGAACTACACTGTTGACGACGAACGAAGGGTGGTCTGCCGAGTGATAGCAGCTACTAGGGTGAAAGAGGATGGGCTATTCTTCGCATCATACGATGGCCCGGCACAAAAGTCAAGGAGGTGGATATTGCAAGACCCGGGGGAAGAAGCTCAGCCCGTATATATTGCTAAAGATTTGACTTCGGCTGAAGATGAAGAGCTCATTGCTCTCCTTAAGGAATTTAAAGATTGTTTTGCCTGGAATTACAAGGAGATAAAAGGGGTGCCACCTGAGGTGGTACAGCATACGATTTCAATCATGGAAGGTTCGAGATCAACCAGGCAGAAACAATACCAGATGAATCCTAAGTGTGGGGCAATTGTAAGGGAGGAACTTGATAAGCTTATCGCTGCGGATTTTATCTATGAAATCGAACATACGGATTGGTTGTCACAAATCGTGATAGTGCCTAAAAAGAATGGAAAACTTCAGGTATGTGTTGATCTTAAAAAGGTTAATGCAGCCACTAGGAAAGACCATTACCATTACCTTATACAGAACACACTTTGGAAAGAGTGGCTAGGAGAGAAGCATACAGCTTCTTGGATGGTTTCTCTAGCTACAATCAGGTGTCCGAAGCACCAGAGGATCAATACAAGATAGCTTTCAACACAATGTGGGGGACATATGCATACAAGGTTATACCGTTCGGCCTCACAAACACCCCGACAACCTGTTGATGTGAGCAGCCTTCAAGGACTACTTACAAAAGTGGTTGGAAGTATTCATTGACGATCTATGTGTACACTTTCGATGGGTAGACCATCTGACTTGTTTAAGGAAAGTGTTCGAGCGATGT
Source organism: Cibotium barometz (assembly GCF_041138505.1). NCBI lineage: Eukaryota > Viridiplantae > Streptophyta > Polypodiopsida > Cyatheales > Cibotiaceae > Cibotium > Cibotium barometz. Next base: position 113,745 of record NC_141107.1, on the reverse strand, counting down.
CGATTATATCGTATATCGTTGAACCCTTTGAAATGTCAGTTTTGGGTCAAGCATGGTGTGATATTGGGACACACTGTCTCAAAGTATGGTATATCCCCACTGACAATAGTAAGGTCAAACTAATATTGGAGCTGCCACCACCTACCAATAACAAAGGAGTGCAAAGGTTTATGGGTCATGTGGGGTATTATCGACACTTCATAATTTTTAATGCTCAGATAGCCAGACCTTTATACAAGCTTCTCATTGTCTTTGAGTGGACTCAGGAGTGTCAGGAAGCATATGATCATCTAATGCAAGCATTTGCTAGCACACCAATTCTACGAACCCCCCAATTGGGATCTCGTATTTCACGTGCATATTGATGCATCAAATTTTGCAATTGGTTACGTATTAGCCCAGCTTGGTGAGTTCAAATTAGACTATCCAGTTTGCTTCACTAGTCGTCAGTTGAACAATGCAAAGGTGAATTACACCACCACAGAGAGAGAAGGATTACTTTGTCAAGAAATATCGACATTACCTCTTGGCCAACAAATTTATATTTTTCATGGACCATCAAGCCTTACTATACTTAGTAAATAAACCTTACACCATGGGGAGAATCACACGATGGTTGCTATTGTTGTTAGAATGCGACTTTATAGTCACAGTGAGAAAGGGAACACAACATGTGTTAGCCGATCATATGTCAAGAATTCCAAATGGGGAGCCAGCAACTGGTGTTGATGATGATCTTCTTGATGCCTGTTTATTTAAGTTAGACATGGTACCCGAATGAAGTGAAGAAATCTCAGAGTATCTAGCTTATGGGTTTCTGCAGGAAATACCTTTGAAGAAAGATAAAATACGGTAGCTTATCAAGCTTGCTGCACCTTATCAACAACTGATGCAGGAGAGCTATATAAGCAAGGAAAAGATAACGTACTCAGAAGATGCATTAGAGAGGATGAGTTCACCACCATATTGGAAGAAGCTTATTCAGGGATACCTGGTGAGCATTTTGCTGGAGAAATCACAGCATCAAAAGTTCTTCAAACAAGACTATGGTGGCCTACGTTATTCGGAGATGCCATAGAATTTGTCAAAAGATGCGAAGAATATCAACGTTTCGCTATCCCACAACAAAGGGACAAGATGCCGCTAACCCCCATCATTGTAATACAACCATTTGAGAAACAGGGGATAGATTTTGTAGGACCGATTAGTCCAGCGGCACATCCATCCCAAGCCTAATATGTGATCGTAGACCACTGACTATTTCACAAAATGGACAGAAGCCAAAGCCTCAAAGAGAGCTGATGCTGCACAAACAACAAATCATCTCGAGGTTCGGGTGTCCGTTAAAATAAGTCAGTCATTTCCATAAAAAATAATCCCTTGGTCGAAAAGGTTTTTGTGATGCCTGCAGGTTCCATGGAAGAAGAGATGATGCTAGGACGATCCTAGATCTGTGCCAGTAAATGTAATATCCAATAGGAAGAGTGAACAACATTAACATCTAAGGGTATGCAGAAGTGGGTGCCTAAGAACTTACTCAAGGGTTAGCCAGTCAAGAAGGACACCATAACTAGTATAAAAACCCAAAGAAGAACCTACACACAATTCAAAAGTCTGACCTTACTGACACGAACCAAGTGGAAGGACTCCAAGCATCCCCAAAGAAAATCCAAGGAGTCCGCTTGTCTCCCCGTCTAGCTTCATTAGGCTAAGCAATGGGTCAAGAAGGACTTATTGCAAGCACAAGGCTACTATTAAGGCAATGCAGCAATATGGGTACCTAAACCCAATCCAGTGGTTAATACCATAAACAATTCAAATCATCAACAAGAGGGTGGTAAGGGTGTGCAACATTAACTCTCAGCCCAAGCTAGCACCATGCTAACTCTTGTGTGGAGGAGGAAGAAAAATCAGCCAATTGGGATGAGGAGGGCCAAAGCAACAGAAGTACCCCCACCACCCTAGCTACAAAGCCGAACAAGGAATCCAAAGATAAAGGCAAGGAAGTTTAGCAACAAGGAGATGCAGATAGAAGCCCAAAAGTTCAGCAGGGAGATGCAGACAAAAGCCCTCCACAACTAGAAACAGTGACAACATTATTCAATTGGGTGGAAAGAACAATAAAAAACTCCCACATGGAACTAAAAAGACTGCATCAAACGAATGCCCAACAGAGCCCAGGTGAACCCTTGGTTCTCATGGCAATAAACCAATGTTTGCACAAATGGGTATAAGGTAAGCTCTGTATCATTCACTCATCATGTGCATGATTGATTGCTTGAGCATAATGAAAAAATGAGAAAAAATTGATCTTATGCACTTCGACGTGAAATTGCAAAAAATGGTTTCACGCCGTGAAAAAGTCCAAAACAATTCACGCCCCATGAAACGGTAATTTTCATGTAACGCCACATGGCTTTCTTTCATTAAGGTAGCTGCCCTATCCGACGACTACATTATAAAATCGATTTTTCTTTCTTCTTTCGTCATTTCACAAATCGTTTGTGATTCTTGATCTTCTGCATTTCAATTCCGTGCGCATCTCCGAGCTTTCATCCTCCTTACGATCTTCTCGACCATTCCCTTCAAGGTATATTGACCAAAGATGAATTTCTTAGGTCCCTATTCCCAAGCTTTCCAGGGGACCATCATCACCAGCAAAACTCATATGCCCCATGGAAAGGTAGCTCTCCACTACCACAGCCCCGAATGTCTGCAGATACTGGAGGAAGCTGAAGTTCAAGCAAAGCTAGAAAAAGTCGACCTAAGTGCAATGGCACAAGTACTCCCCCAAACAATCGACACATAATTATGTGCAGAGTACCTGTGAAGACCTACAACAAGGGGACCAAGAGAGGGAGAATCACAAAGGTAGATGGCACCACTGAAGAGCTCCTCATCACCGAGGACTTGATAGAGAAGCCCTGCACCTTCCAGCTACAACTAGACACCATCCACACAACATTGAAAAGATGCCATTGGAAACCATGATCAAGAAGCCATCATACAATTCGAATGGTTCTGAGTATGAGAATATTAGAGATGAGGCAACAACAAAAGCTTGCAGAGCAATATCTTTGATGCTACAAATAAAGCCAGTAGACAGATACAACAGGGTAAGCCTCAACAGAATTGCCAATGTACATGAGGAGAAAGAGGATGATTGGGCATATTACCTACACAAGAAGATGGAGAACTATTTAAAAGCCCACTGGTCAAAGCTAAGTAACCCATACCTCCTCACACATAGGTCCTCAACCATGTAGCGAAAAGGCCTCTCAAAGAGCCCGAGCCAGAAGAACAAATGCAGTTAGCACCACTACAAGACCAACTGGCCCCAAGTAGCAATTGGAACTGAAGAAGAAGGGCAAGCCATCTTGATGGAGACACAGGACATCATAAAGCAGATCAAGAAAGATTGCAAAGAAAACATATAAAAAGATGCGGGGGATTCTCACTGATGTTGCAACAGAGTCACAAAGAATAGAGGAGGAAGTAGCCACCGAGATCCGGACTTACTAGGAGGCACTAAAGGAAAATCTATTCACTCAGATAACGCAGGAACCCCAACAACAACTTACTCCCCCAGCAAGCCCTGCCCAACATATATTTACTGCCTTATCTCCTCTCACAAGATTTCCACACTAGTAAACACACCAATTGAAATAGCTCCAGAACCAGCAACACTCATACAAGCTGACGAAACAAGAATTGAAGAGGCAGCCATAGCGCCCAAGCAATCGTACACAAAGTTACCAAAGGGTCATAAGGCTGGTTAGAGGTCAATAATACTCACCAACATCTAAACCTCTGTGAGTCCACTCTATATCACCCTTATGGCATTCTAAAACTCTATAGTAATATTTACAAACATTTAGAAGCCATGATGACAACTGTACAATACAATTTTGATGCTACCCATATAGAGTACCCAACTATAAATGAAGAGGAAATTCCAGACTTAAGGGAGTTTATTAAGACTCATAAGCCTAGTCACCCACCGCCTATAGCACAAAATAGGGTCAAGAAGAAACCTCTTCGTTCTTAAAATCCACTTACCCTATCTACGCCAATGTCGCTAGTAAACTACTTCACCCCTATCCTACCTCGCAACCTACTAACACCTCTCAGGCAGAATGCATCTTCTCATCTTTTTATCCTCTTGAGATTGATTTTCCCACTAACACTCTCGTCCCCAAGGAGATACGAGCAACTACTCCATCTCCAACACGGCATGCTCAAGAGGTGTAACATACTACACCACAAGATAATCTTCAGCCATTTACTGATGATAGTCTTGGATGATTTGATAGCTACAAAATACAAGGGACTTATAAGAGCAGGAAATCCGCTTTTGAAGCCTAAATTGATATTCAAAGCACTATTGCATATTATTCCCTTTTGAGCCTACCCGACGGATCATGCCGGAAGCATACTCAGAGGTCACTCCAACAAAGCAACATAATTTACCATACCCTCTCTGTGCACCCTAACCTGATCTCGAGGAACTGCTTCCATTGGTGGGAGAGGGTATTTTATGGGCAAATGTGGCCAAGCACACAAAGCTCGCCAACCCACAATTAGCGAACTTACTGGGGAGATCCAAATAGTCACTTTTATGACCAGCTACTACTATTTTTGTAGGTGGCATTAGGGAAAATTTGGACTCAAAAGGGGGCCTTGTAACAGATCCCTTGGGATGGTGATGTGGACAAAGCAAGCAAATAAACCCACATATAATATTGGAGGGTAGGTGCGTCATTTTTGAGTTCTTTATTCCATTAATAACTGACATGTGGGGTGTTTTTTAATTCAAAACAATGCCTCTTAAGTATAGTTCTTTATTCCATTAACTAACATGTGGGGTGTTTTTTAATTCAAAACAATGCCTCTTAAGTATAGTTTTTTATTTCCACTATGGTGCCTTATTTTATTGAAAAAAGTCACCACTCTCTTTCTTCATTACACTTTTGAATGGAACCAAGCCAACTTTGCTTACCAAACTTGAACCAAACTTCGTCCCTGCTGCTGCAACCCATCATCTTGCATTGTCTCCCTCATTGTCTTCCCAACTCCACAACCACAACCACAACTACTCTAAATCCAAATTGTTTTGAGCGGGAAGTTTTTGGTTTTCTCTTCTTCTCATTCACATTCCTTCCATTTTGGAAGCTCATAGCCTCCCACGTCTTTCTCATGCCACAATCTTCCTCTCCATCTCATGAGTGCCTGCCTACCTCCAAGTCTTTCTCATGCCACAATCTTCCTCTCCATCTCATGAGTGCCTGCCTACCTCCAAGTTCGTGGCACATTGATGAATCAATGGAACATTGATTCATCATACATCAAGGTTTGAGGAGAGACTGAGGTGGCAAATTTTGAAAAAGGATAGAAAAGAATTTGTTCTTCATGCACCATACCTGCTTGTGCATGAATAATGTTGAGATATCGAGCTCATCTAGTGAGGCGGTGGACACTGATGACCCGCCTGGGGGATAGGCCCCACACTTACACCACTGGCATGGTTGGTGAGATCATGGGAGATATGCGGCCAGTGGGATGACAGGCTGTGTGACAGCCATTCTAGAGACTGGCATAGTTATAGCGCCAGCTCATTTAGTCGGGTTCACACTATAGAGAACCTGTGTATGTATTGGTTGACTACCTTTCATATTATGTGTACTCTTATTCTTGTATATAGTGTGTTGAGTGTTGAGTGAAGAAGAAGAAGATTTTCAGCCTCTCACCTTGTGTGTTCTCTATTAGGGTTTTGTGAGTGTGTGTGTGTGTGCTTGCAAGAGCTCAAGTTCTCTTCCCCCCTGCATCTTTTCATGGTATCAGAGCCTGGTTCGTGCTAAGGGCTGAGCTACAAGCAAGAGAACCACAGGAAGCGGTACGAGGGTAAGAGCTTCAACTACTCTTCCCTATTTGTGTTGGTGACTACACCCTTGTCTCGGGAGCTCTACGGGAGGCACCGGCAACGATCTCTGATTGAGGAGCTTTCTTCGTGGGAGTAAAGCTATAGGGCAACTATACAGTCCTATCGAACTAGGATTTTTGGGCCGAAAACGCGTTTCGGGCGCGTCTGGACCTCCGGTTTTTAGAAAGCAGGCGATTTCGAGCACTGCGGGTAAGTCATTGATTCTCTGCAGAACTCTGTTTTAAGAACTGCAGGAAGATAGATTGACTGTGCAGACACTGTGGGTGCTGCAAAGAGGTCTACAGTTGCCATTGGGGGTGTATGTATGCACATTGAAGTCACTGGTTGTGACATTTGAGAGTACTACAGTACCGCTGTGCAGAAAATACAGCAGGTTGTGCAGAAAAACCAGAGTGCAGTTTCTGGTAAAATTGTGTGTTTGGCAAGATGTCTAATGATGGCATAACACAGATTGTGGCTGAGAAGCTGGATAAGAATAACTTCCATGCTTGGAGGTTCAGGTTGACAAATTTCCTGATGGGAAAAGGCTATTGGGACTACATAGAAGGTGAGCATGAAGAGGCACCGGAGATACCGGATATAAATCCGACTGCTGCAGATGTGAAAGAGTTTAAAGACTGGAACCAAGGAGCCAGGAAGGTTATGTATTGGTTATCCATTAGTATACAGGACACCATGATTGGGCACATTTAGGATGCCAAGTCCCCCAAGGAGGTGTGGGACACCTTGGTAAAGCTCTATGAAACAAATACCAAGGCATGTAAGATACAGTTGAAGAATGAACTTCATACTGTGGAGAAAAAGAGCATGTCTGTGAATGACTATGGCGCTGAAGATAAAGGGTATTGTGGAATCCCTTGCATCTATTGGTGTGTCAGTAGATGATGATGACAAGGTGGAAGTCTGTCTACGTGGTCTCGGGCCACAATACAAGGCATTCAAGACGTTTATTCAGACTCGGGAAAACATTCCCAACTTTACAGATTTGGTGTCTATGCTGATTATTGAAGAGAAGAGCTTGGGTAAAGACCAACAGTCTTCACAAAGCAAAAACAGTTCAGAGCAACAGGCCTTCTACACGAGTTCAGGAAGAGGACGAGGTAGAGGAGGCCGTGGACGCGGTCAAGGAGGTGGCCGAACAGGTAATCCGAATTATGGTCAGCAGCAGCAGCAACAACAACAGTCCCAGAATCAACAACAACAACAACAACACGCAGTGTGGGTATATTTCATGAAGGAGAAGAGTGAGGTGTTCACTCACTTTCAGAATTTCAGAGTTTTGGTTGAAAAGCAAACAGGGAAATATGTAAAGTGCCTAAGGTCAGATGGAGGGGGAGAGTACTTCTCCAATGAGTTCTCTAAATTTTTGAAGAAGGATGGTATTCGGAGACAGTTTACATGCAGATACACTCCGCAGTAAAATGGAGTTGCTGAGCAGAAAAACAGGCACATTGCAGAGATTGCGCAAGCATTGATGGAAGAGAAGAATATGCCGCATTGCTATTGGGCTGAGGCTGTTTCTACAGCAGTATACATCATGAACAGGACTCCAACTGCAGCCATACATGATGTAACTCTAGAGGAGAGGTTTACTGGCAGAAAACCAGATTTGTCTCATCTGAAAGTCTTTGGATGCATTGCATATGTGCATGTGCCAGATGAACTGAGAACTAAGCTAGATCCGAAAGCTGAAAAATGTGTGTTTATTGGATATTCCCTTGAGCAAAAGGGATACAGGTGTTATAACCCTGCTACACGTGAGTTGAGGGTAAGCAGGGATGTTGTCTTTGATGAGATGAGCAGCTGGTATGCTGCTGAAAAAGAAGCTGTTGGGGCTGATGTGAGTGGAAGTGTGGTTGCACAGAATGCAGGTCAGCAATCACAGTCTTTGAGTGGACCAGGAGAGTCCTCATCTAGTGGGTCTATTGATAGACCATGGAGTGGCAGGCTGCGTCATAATACCAGCCCTGCAAATGTGATTAGTACATCACGTAAAGGAAAAGAGAAAGTGGTTGAGCCCCTTGGTACGCCTGACATTTCTGCAGGGCATTCTCATGTTGATGGAGAGTCTAGTGGCTCAGATATGAGCCTTGATGAGGAGCTTGGGATCCCAGCTATGAGAACGCCTGGTGTAAAGAAGGCTATGGAAGCCATGAATGAAAAGCTGCGAAGATCTGGGAGAGTGAGAAATCATGTGCAGAGATTTACCTATGATGGTTATGTGGCACATCACTATGCATATATGGCAAAGGTTGTGCAGGTTGTTGAGCCCACATGCATTGATGAGGCTATTGGAAATGTGTGTTGGGAGAAAGCTATGGATGAGGAGATGGATGCACTATATGGAAATGAAACTTGGGATTTAGTGCAATTGCCTGAAGGCAAGAAAGCCATTGGTTGCAAGTGGGTGTACAAAGTTAAACATAACAGTGATGGAAGCATAAACAGGTACAAGGCTAGATTGGTAGCCAAAGGATATGCGCAGACATATGGGATTGATTATGAGAAAACTTTCAGCCCAGTTGCCAAGATGGCAACGGTGAGAGTTGTGATAGCAGTGGCTGCGTCAAAGCAATGGTGTTTACATCAGATGGATGTAAAGAATGCATTCTTGCATGGGGATTTGCAAGAAGAGGTGTATATGTTGCAGCCACCTGGTTATGAGGATGTGGATCACCCCGAGCATGTTTGCAGGTTGAAGAAAGCCTTGTATGGCTTAAAACAAGCACCAAGAGCATGGTCTGACAAGATTTCTGAATATCTTGTCACTATTGGCTTTCATGTAGCCAATGCAGATTTCTCGCTGTATGTGAGACATGGTGATAGAGGGGTTGTGCTTGTTGTCATCTATGTAGATGACTTGATCATTATGGGGGACCATGATGCAGAGATCTTTGATGTAAAGATCTTGCTTAGACAGAAGTTCGAGATGAAGGATCTGGGGGAGCTCAGATATTTCTTGGGCATTGAGGTGATTAGGTCACCACATGGTATTGGATTACTGCAGAGACAGTATGGCTTGGACATGTTGTCCAAGTATGGTATGACAGGCTGTAAGCCTATTTCTGTGCCATTGGATCAGAATGGCAAGTTGAGTGCAGATTCAGAGATCTTGGAGGATCCTACTATGTACAGATGCATAGTAGGAAGTTTGATCTACATGACAATCACCAGACCAGATTTGAGCTATGCTGTTGGGTTGGTGAGTCAGTTTATGTAGGTTCCACGGAAACCGCATTTGGATGCAGTGAGACGCATACTTAGGTATGTGAAGTCTACTTTGCATTGTGGACTATTCTATGAGACTGGGATAGAGATATGTGTACATGGGTACACAGATGCTGATTGGGCTGGTAGTATCTCAGATAGAAGATCTACCAGTGGATTCATGTTTTCTTTGGGGAGTGCTGCTGTGACTTGGAGCAGCAAGAAGCAGCCTACGGTTGCTCTATCGAGTACAGAGGCAGAGTACAGAGGAGCTGCTATGGCAGCATGTGAGGTAGCTTGGTTGAGAAAGCTACTTGCATATTTGGGTCTATCAGTGGATAGACAAGTTGTCATTTTATGCGACAACATTAGCAGTATACAGTTGGCCAAGAACCCAGTCTTTCAGGCTCGTACGAAGCACATAGAGGTCCACTACCACTTCGTCAGAGAGAAGGTCTTGACAGGAGATCTTGACCTTGTTTATGTCAGCACAGAGGATCAGGTAGCTGACATCTTCACCAAAGCATTGGGTACAGAGAAGCTCCGCAGATTCAGGGCTTCGCTTGGTGTACATGAGATGGAGTTGAGCTCGAGGGGGAGTGTTGAGATATCGAGCTCATCTAGTGAGGCGGTGGACACTGATGACCCGCCTGGGGGATAGGCCCCACTTACACCACTGGCATGGTTGGTGAGATCATGGGAGATATGCGGCCAGTGGGATGACAGGCTGTGTGACAGCCATTCTAGAGACTGGCATAGTTATAGCGCCAGCTCATTTAGTCGGGTTCACACTATAGAGAACCCGTGTATGTATTGGTTGAGTACCTTTCATATTATGTGTACTCTTATTCTTGTATATGGTGTGTTGAGTGTTGAGTGAAGAAGAAGAAGATTTTCAGCCTCTCACCTTGTGTGTTCTCTATTAGGGTTTTGTGAGTGTGTGTGTGTGCTTGCAAGAGCTCAAGCTCTCTTCCCCCCTGCATCTTTTCAAATAACAATCCCATTTCTTACCTTTTTCAAGTGAGGGTTGTGCTTACAAGTATTGTGTACATTTTGGTGCATCCAGGATACCAACAAGTTTGTTTGATGGACAAGGAGTTATTATTTAGTGATGTTGTCTTTTGGTTTTAATGAAACAATCTTCTTCACAGGAGATAAGTGTAATATCTTTGGTTTCTTTTGGTTAAAGTGTGAGTTCATGATGCTTTTTGGTATTGTTAAAGCACAGAACAATGCAATGGAACTTGTGAAACAAAAGAAGAAAAAGGTGGACATCCACTTCCAAGTAGAAGCCGATTATGCTCCCTGCTATAAGAGAAATTGGTCTAGGCCAGCATGCAAAGCCCACATTATTGAGCTTCAAAATGAAGGAAATAAAAATATGGACCTATGGTTGGATGGTAGTATTTACCCACCACCAGATCCAACCTCCTCTCAATCTCCATCATTCTTTGGGTTAACAAGTTTCTTCAAGTTTTTGTGTGAGGGTGAAAATGGATTGCTTGGATATTGCAAAAGATTGTTTGGCCAATGTCAAAGTATCATTCAATGTAACTTTAAAAGACATTTGAGTGATAGAGATGCCAGAATAAAAATGCTTGAAGGTGCGAATTTTTACTTGGCAGCATCGATCACAACAGCTTTGCAAGCTTCATATGAGGATAAAGCAAAAGTTTGTTCTGGGTTACAAAAAGAGATTGATCATTTGCAGCAAGCAGAGCAGACTATTCATAAGATGCAGGCCACTATTAAAGAGTAATAAAATTTTGGCAGTTCGAGAAATCAATAATTTCATTTTGGAGAGTGAGAATGCACACCTTAGAAAACAACTTGAAAAGTTCAACAAAAAATTACAATATTTGAAAGACACGCCATTGGATGCTCGATTACACAAGAGACAGTTCAAACCATTGGAAGAACTCAATGTTGGAGGTGGCCAATGGAAGCATCGTGTAAAAGCTTGCAGGTATTATGGGATCTATAATTTCTTTGAGCACTCACTTTTCATTTTCATCTTCTTTAGTTCCTTTTTTGGAGATGGGGGATTGGGTGTGGGGCTGGTATAGTTAGATGAATGATGGACTACAATAGCTATCGTTGTTGCTTCAGGATGGTCACAGATGTTGTGGGTCCAAAAGAGCAAGGTTTTGATATATTTGGCAAAGTTCCGATAAGAAGGTTTCAATTCTAGTTTTGGAAAAAAACAATAATTCCCATTCCAAAACCATTTCACGTGAACAAAGCTCGAAATATTCTCAACTTGGGAATGGTCGAACTTGTTGGAGAGCCTTGTCACGTGTCTAGTACATTGACAATGACTAAAAAGAGCGGGGAATAGAAAATCATAGAGCTTACAGAGTTCAACAATTTCATTATGGATGTTCGGAAATTACAAATGGCTATGGTGAAATTTTATGACATCAGTGTTCATGAGTGCAATGGAAGGCTAAAATTTGTTTTAAAACTTGATGAGAGTGAGGTGATCAAAGGACAGAAGCTGAAAGGGTTAGCTTGACTTTAATGAATAGAGCTTTGGATGCAAGTATCAGTAATGCTGATGAGAGGCACTTTATTGTACAATCTGAAAATGAGATTTGGTGTGGCTAGCTGCATTTGAGGTGAGGTGCTATCCATAAAAAAGTATATTATGTTGCTATCCATTACATGTTGTAGACAATTTAACTGGCCTCTTGTTAATAGGTTCCAACAGAGACCCATGGAATTCTAAAGTGGCACTTTAACGAGACTGAGCTTCCTTCCACTATCCAGCAGCAGCAGTCGAATGGCGAAAAGCTTTATGTAGAAGGATATGGTGAATATGAGGTTGAATAGCACCTGGCTGCAGATCTTAAAACCTTAAAATGCATGTTTGGTATTTCCCAAGGAGCAAAGGCCAAGTATCCTTGCCTGTATTGCATGGCCGAACGAGGTGTCTCCAAAGGAGGAAAAGAGAGAGAATGGAAATGCCTAAATGCAAATAGTAATAGGCGTCATGCCCCAAATCGTGATGCACCAGGAGTGGATCATAATTGGGATCCAATTCTTGCTATCCCTTTGATCAGAGTTCATATTTGTGTTTTGCATGCGCTGGTTAGAATAATTGAGAAACTAGTCTACATGTACATCGAATTTGCATAGATTATGAAACCAACATTAGAGAGTGAAAGAACTATTAAAAAAATAGAGCAAGTGCTTTCAGATGTAGGTTTACATTGTGGTCAAGTGAAGATTGAGAAGGACATAAAAAGACCAGGGAAGACAGGAAATGTTCCTAGCAAACCATGTTTTGGAGGTGCAAAAGCCTGAAAGTTCTTATCTAATCATACCCAAAGAGGTCACCTAGGTACAGATTTTGAGGTGTGGAGAAAGCTTCATGCAACTGTACCTGATCGAGGCTCTTCAGGACAAGCAAGGGTGGCAAAGGCCAAAGCGTGGTTGGCACTTGATCGCCTAGCACCTTTGTTGCAAAAAGCTAGGTTTGAAGATGGGGATGTTGAGAAATTTGAGGCAGTTGTGAAAGAGTTATATACTAGCTTACTATGAAAAGGCATGGGGTGCGACAAACTTGACACAATACATGGTTATTACTTGAATACCTACAGCTTTGAGTTTTTATTATTGTTCAAAATATATTGTACGATACTAAATGTCTTGTTGTTTTTGAGCATTTGTAGCACATTTTGCATGCACATGGACCCTTTTTTGTGGAAGAGTGTGGAAGCCTTGGGATTTGGTCTACCCAAGGCATGGAAAGATCTCATTGTTGCAAGCACGTTGTGCCTATCAACATGGAGGAGGAGTGACGAAAAGTAATCCCATGAAGCAACTATGTCAGTGGTGGTATAGGTGGATTCAAGTGAGGGCTCGTGTGAAGATCAAACAGTCTAAATCAGTTGTGTCATGTGCAATAAGAGAGATGCCGGCTGAACGGAGACAATCAATATATGTCTCCTCACACAAGGGAGGCAGAATCATGCTGAATGGCTAAGACAACGACAAAGACAGGGCAAAGTGTGGAAGAAAATTGATCATTGAAATACATATTATAAAATAATGATGTAGCTTCAAAAGATTTTAAAAGAACAAGAGCTTTCATCTATGTCCCATACAAATGTTTTCAATATATATACATTTCATAGTTTTTAATGGTAAGCAAGAAGAGTATCGAGAAATTTGAAGAAACTTCTTAACAACTGGAACAATCTAAATCTATTGTTGTGGAGCAGACATTCCCCAGCTGAGCCCTTTTTGATGAAGTTTCTACAACATCTTCTTCTTCCTCTATCAATGGCACAACAAGGATCATTGGCCTTGCTGTTCTAAGAAGATGCTTCTTCCCGCAAATCACTCAATAGATTAGTTCCACATGCCAAGCCATAAGCAGCATATGTTAAATAATATTTACATCTCAATGAATATACTCCTGGTCCCTCACAAAAAATCGAACAGCTGTTTGCCGCTCCAGAAGTATTGCCTTGTTTGCATTCAACCTTAAGTGATAGCCACCTAGATACCTGGATAGAGTCTTTATCGCCATCAGAGGAAAACTTGCATTGTCCTTGGAGAAGTAGCATGAAATATTACAATTTGAGGAAATTTTAGGCGATGTATATATGTTCCTAGTGTCGAATCGTGGCCCAATCCCGCCATACGCTTGCCTGAAGCACGTTTGAGGAATGTGTCTTCATATATTTCCAACTGAAAAAATAAAGGAGCATTAGTCCAAAAACAACATCACCAAACAATCCAGGACAAAGTTGATAAAGCCAAATCCACAACAAAAGTACGAAAACACAATAAAAGAAAATAACCTCTTGGTTCTCATCTGCTTCAAGCAAGGCGTCTTCCCATAAATTAGTGCTCGAACTAGGAACAGTTTCCGCTGTCTTACTTGGCATATCCCTAAACTCTCCCATGTTGGTAATATTCAGTCTTTCCCTGGCTTCTTGTAGCTCTTCCTCTGTGGCATCTTTTCCTTCATATTTAAGGGCAACAACATAGATCATCTTTAGTGTTGCTGCAGCAGATAGGAACTCGGTGTCTTTCACATGGCTATCCACTAGTAAGTACTTATCTATCCCATCATCATCTACAAAATTGTTATCAACCTCCGGATTTTGGGCTATGAAGGCTATGCAATGGTCCTCCCTTAAGTTAAATACATGTTGTATGTCTGTCAGTAATATATATTCTGAATCTCCTACTTGGTAGGAGGGGAGCAAATGGCAGTGGAATGGGGGAGAACTCATCTGATTCAATCACAGGCTGGCCTACATCAGTGTTTTGTTCTCTCAGTGCCCCAATATCAGCCGCCGCACTAAGCTTCCTCTCTTCTTCAACATTGAACTCCTCAATCACATGAGTGTCCTCCTCTTCAACAACATCCTCCAATGGTGGGACTAGCCTGACGAGAAACCGTGTCTTCACTTTCATTTGTCGCATGCAGCCTTGTACATTCTTCATCTGTTAATTGCACGTTCATGTGCAAGAAGCATAAGAAGGCATAAGAGTATTCCATCAAGCGGCATTTTCTTTTATGAAAAGGGCATGGCAAAGCTCTCTTCTTATCACATGGTACCTTGTGCCAATCCCTGTTTAACCTCTGCTTCTTCTCCCGCGACACCTTGAGATCCCATCAATCATCACTGTATCTTCATTTGTGAGCTCATCAAACTCTTGCTTTGCCTCTTCAAAGTATTCGGGATGGCTAGAAAGTGTATCCTCCAGAGAAAAATTGCAATTGAACATCAACGAAATCGAAGGGTGCAAATCATGAGACCTCCACATTTGTAGAGGAAGTCATACAACATAGTTACAGGTGTTTCTTTAATCTCTTCGTCCACATCAAACTCGACTTGAACTTGCGCCATGGCTAAATTCAAGGGTGTAGATAAGACATGGAAATTATTAGTTCAGGCACCAATGAATCAAGAGACAGTCAGTCTTAAACACCAAATCTTTGTGTGGTGAATGGATTCAACATAACGCGAGAGGAGATGCCAGAGGAAGCCAGGTATTCCTCCTCGTGTTGTAGTGAATCTATTTTCCCTAATGCAAATAAAATTGCAGCTTCGTCAAGGAGGATCTCTTCTCGCGTTATGGTGAATAGATTCACCATAATGCGAGGAGGCATATTGTGCTTCCTATGGGACCTTCGCTCGCATTATGGTGAATAGATTCACCATAATGCGAGGAGGCATATTGTGCTTCCTATGGGACCTTCGCTCGCATTATGGTGAATAGATTCACCATAATGCGAGGAGGCATATTGTTCTTCCTATGGGACCTTTGCTCGCATTATTGGGGGTGAATCGATTCACCACTACATGAGGACTTTTGCATCCTTTGGCGCCGCCTCTCACATTATGGTGAATTATGAATAAAGATACTTCTCATGTACCCATACTGGAGAGAGGAGGTGCCAAATGAATTAAAATAGTCTTCCTCGCATTGTGGTGAGTCAATTCACCATAATGCGAGGAGTCATAGGTTTTCAATTCACCATAACGTTTCTATCATGAAAAAACAAAGCAAGGAGTTCTACAAGAATGAAACCAAGAGAACGAAATAACAAAAGGAGAAGGAAGCACAAAAGAGATAAAAATACTAGGAAAACGAATCGGCGTTGGTCGCAGGAGATGGAGATGAAGGAGGTTGTCATTATCTTTGATGGAGATGAAGGAGGTTGGAGGTTTGTCTTTGTTGTTTGATACTACAGGATGATGGAGGATGATTGATGAAGGAAGTTGGAGGAGATAGTCGTTGATGGAGATGGCCATTGGTGGAGAGATAAATGAGAATACAACCGGATGGGTATCCAAGAGAGGCAATTAAAAACCGTTTTTAATGCTATGCGACACATCAATGCTGCCTTTTCACCGACCATTCCATGAATGCCACGTGGTAGCCTGCCATGTACCTAACACGTGTACACACTATAAAGACTAATCAAAGCCGTTAATCACGCCACCTTTTTGTCCTCTTATCGATTTCGCCTTGTTCATCCTCCTGTTTGCCTCCTTCTAACTTCCGACTACCCCCACACTACTGAACCGATATTCCACCTCCTACACGATAGTCTCCATCCATTCCCACGCATGAAATGTGAGTTTTTGTATATTACTTGATTGTTTTGTGAGTTTTTTGTATATTCCTTGATTGTTTTGTTTATTCTTCGACTGTTTGCCCTCTGCCATTGAATCTTGCTTTATGGTGATTCGATTCACCTCAAAGCAAATGACGAGCCAGTAGAATCTCAATATGGCTCCATGTGTTATGGTGAATCGAATCACCAAAATGCAAGATGGAATGGTAAGAGATTCACGATAATGCTCCTCCCGTTGTAGTAAATCGATTCACCATAATGCAAGAATGAAACCAAGAGAACGAAATAACAAAAGGAGATTCAAGAAGCACAAAAGAGATAAAAATACCAGGAAAACGAATCGACGTTGGTCGCAAGAGATGGAGATGAAGGAGGTTGGAGGTTTGTCTTTATCGTTGATACAGGACGATGAAGGAGGTTGGAGGAGATAGTCATTGATGGAGATGAAGGCCGTTGGTGGGGAGATAAATGAGATATGACCAAATGGGTATCCAAGAGAGGCAATTAAAAACCATTTTTAATGCTATGCGACATGTCAGTGCTGCCTTTTCACCCGCCATTCCATGAATGCCATGTGGCAGCCCGCCATGTACCTAACATGTGTACACATTATAAAGACTAATCAAAGCCGTTAATCACGCCACCTTTTTGTCCTCTTATCGATTTCGCCTTGTCCGTCCTCCTGTTTGCCTCCTTCCAACTTCCGACTACCCCCACACTACTGAACCGATATTCCACCTCCTACACGACAATCTCCATCCATTCCCACGCATGAAATGTGAGTTTTTATATATTACTTGATTGTTTTGTGAGTTTTTTGTATATTCCTTGATTGTTTTGTTTATTCTTTGACTGTTTCTACCATTGAATCTTGCTTTATGGTGATTCGATTCACCTTAAAGCAGACGACGAGCCATTAGAATCTCAATACGGCTCCATGTGTTATGGTGAATCGAATCACCGAAATGCAAGATGGAATGGTAAGAGATTCACGATAATCCTCCTCCTGTTGTAGTAAATCGATTCACTATAATGCGAGGAGGATTGTTTTGCTTTGACTGGCCCTTGGTCTCGCGTTATGGTGAATCAATTCACTATAATGCAAGATCAAAGGGCAAAGGATTCACGATAATCCACCTTGCATTGGTGTCAATTAATTCACCATAATGCGAGGAGGATTATTGTGCTTTGAGTGGCCCTTCATCTCGCGTTATGTGGTGAATGGATTCAACATAATGCGAGGAAGTGTATATTGCTTTCTTGGCCACCCTCTCTCGCGTTATGGGTGGTGAATTGTTAATCGTATATTACTGAATAGCTAAGTTTTTTGCGCTTGCTTGCATTTTCAGATGGCTCGTGTAAGGCATACAGCTAGACCCAAAGACAATGCAAGTCCCTCATCTAGTGAGAAGAAGATAGGCACTCTGAATGCCTCAAGATCGAGGAAATCAAGCAGTCCTTCCCGATTATCCAAACTGCAGCCTAGACAAAGGCGTTTTGCAGAGCATTCGTCAGTGCTGTGAGAAATCACACGATTTATGAAGCACCCGATTGCTGCTATTCCAAGATTACCTTTCCAGAGGCTTGTCAGGAGAATTTGCGATCGAAATGGATTTTTGTTTAGGTGGAAGGCATCATCCCTATTTTGCTTGCACAGCAGGAGGCCGCAGAGGATTGGATGATTGATTTTTTTTAGATAGTTACGTTCTTGCGACCCATGCACACAGATGAACAAAGATTTTTTCAACCTAGTAGCCCTTCGTTTTAGATATAAGTTACTTAGGCCAGTTACAATTACTGATGCACGAATGGTGCAAATTTTGGATGTCTGTCCCATTCAAAATTTTGGATGTCCATCCCGTTCAAAAAGTGAGAATTGAAGAGGTGACGGAGGGAGTACCAGAACATGAACATGAGACTCGGGCAAATTTTCGAGCAAGCGCTCAAAGGGAACATCATGTGGCAATGCTTGCATTGCAAACAAAAAGAGAAAATGTTCACGCACTCCACGCTATGAATCGGGAGGCGCTTCAATTTTTGTTGTCAGAGTTCTATGTACCCTATCATATTAGAGGGAAAAGATGTTATTTCCCGATTCATGCTGAGGAGATAAACATTTTGTTTGATCCTAGAACTGAAGTCAACGAAAAAGTGCTCAGATGTGTTTTAAGGTATACTCTTTTCTCTATCCTCCCACAATTTTTCATTCTTGGCTCTTAAAAGTTTATGCCTAACTCTTGATATGTTTTCTTGTGAAGTTTTGTTATTTCACAATTGCCCGAGGATGTACAGCATCGGGTGTTCCAGATTGATCGCTAGTGTCAACACTTTTGCTAGTAGAGTCAGTTCCCTACCTTGATGTGCTGAACTGGTTTCGGGAGGTCCCTGGATGATGCTCGAGTAATTTTTTTAGCATATCATGAAAGTGAGTTTGTCTCTGTATCTCTCTTGCATGATGTTTATACGAATCACCATACATGAGCTATATAGTGCTTCCTTTGGCACGTGCTCTCACTTCACAGTGAATCGATTCACCACAATGCGAGGAGGCATTTTGTTTTTCATCTGGCTTGAAACTAATAGAAATCTATTTGGATGTGATGTAGTGCCCATTGGAGTCTTGTTCTAGTCGATGTGCAAGACAATGTTATTTACCTTGCAAATTCGACATCTAGTGTCCATGGCAATGTTTTGCTGTGAGTTAAAATCATTACGATACATATTATTGTTTAAGTTATAAGTTCGGATTGATCAGGATATTGATTGGTCTTTGTTTGCAGTGGTGTCAGGAAACTAATGGCCGCTTATGAGAGCCTGAGCATGGACACCGACACCCTAGAGCGAGCGACCATTCGAATGGTTAGTGTGCCCAAACAAGATGATGGTTATAGCTATGGGTGGAGGGTTGCTCTCAATGCATTGTTGCTGCTTTCTACGGAGCATTTTTCAGCTCCCTTTAGAGGATGTAAGCATTTTTCAGTTCCCATACGCATGCGTACTCTTGTTTATCTTCTTGTATATTGTCATGTTGATCTTATGCCTTGATGAATTGTGACGGCAGTTTCCATCCATGTCTCGTTACATGGACCTAGACGTCCAAACGTTTAGGGAACGATTGTAAAAATGATCGAGGTCGCAGAAGCGATGCCTCTAGACGGCCCAATGGACTTCATCCCGCCCAATCCACGAGGGGGAATAGGCCCCCCTGAGCCTCTTAGATGGGCTCTGTACTTGGGAGAAGAGCCATGGCTCCATCCTGAAGCCCAGACCTATGGGTTCCAGTGATATATAGTTTTTTCCTTATCGATGTGTTGTTGGATTCCTTCTTCCAACAAATGTACTCCACTCTGTAGCATGCTATTTGTAAATATGTAACTACACATGTACATTTATATTTTTTTGCACATATTTAGTGTTATTGGAGAGAGAATATCAATTGTAAATGCACTTTTAATTTGAAAATCAGAGGATCAAATTTGCTACTGTGTTCCTTCACTTCTTGTTTTCTTATTTTAGGCCTTTTTGTGTACATAAAAATTCAATTGGGAAATTTTTGCCTTCAATACATTGTTTTAAACAATAAAGCATTACAAAAGCAATGTTCTGAATAGATAAGTTTATTGCATATGGAAAATACATTGTCACCGTATACATATACATGGTCACATCATATATCTTCTAGTGCCTCCAATTCATGTGGGGCTGCAACATCTTTACAAATAATCATATGCTCTCTTCTTCTACTTACCTTCCGACCATCGAGCTTGAAGCAAAATTGATCTGGCCTAACATATTCGAGAGTCCAATTCTCTTCCACTTCCAATGTCAATGATGGGTGACCTTGTCAAATCATAACTATATCTATCAAGCAAGAGTGGCTGCCATCTCTTGTATCTTGGTCCATGCTTTCCCAATTGTTGATCCATCGCCACCTTCTATAAGTAAATGACATGCACAGATGTTGCCTGGCAATATAGTATCTGATTCCAAAATATCATTAGGATAATTTTCCAAGTATAATTAAAGAAGCTTTGTAAACTGTTTCACAAAAAGACATTTGAATATTATAACACTCACGGAAATGCAATGTCGGAGGTGTTCAATCGACATTTGATCAAATCATCTCCCTTTGATGATTTCACTCTCCAACCTTTGTCAAACAAATGATCAAGCCAGGCTTCATCTATATCTTTGCACATAAAAGTTGTTCTAGTTTTTCTCAATTGTTTACAATCAGAAAATAAATCAACAAAGCATGCAATTGGAACAAACAAACTTAAGTGGACATTTCTTGCACCAATGCTAGGCTTCATAGCACATTTAATATCATTAAACATTTTGGTCCTGTATGACTCTATCATCACTTCTGTATCAAGCAATGGCCACTCAGGACTATCAAGTGCAGGCAAAGGAATATGTTCCAACTTTCCATGTCAACTCGATTGAGTAGGCAAGGTATAAAATGAGTCATAGAAATATGTTCTACTTCTTGCGAGATCACTTGGTGCATGACCTTCATATTGAAGTTCCTCCACCCACCATGTACGACATTCAAGAATCCCATCAAGCATTGTGCAGGCTCCCACTCTCCTGGAGATTGGATGGGTACAAATCTGTGCAAGGCAGAAAAATGTATATCAATCACCTTATTTGCAACATTGGAATACAAAACACAAGCACTTACAATGTGGTCAGTGTCTTGGAAGTCCTTCCAATGGTGCCAAGTTAATCTCTTTTTGCATGAATACATGCTGGATCAACACTTCTTTGTTGACAGTTTTCCCTCCTAGTGCCATCTTGAAGTCAAGGATCCTTCCTTTCCAAATTTTGGCCGTCTTCAGATACCTTTCCCTTCACTCCGTAGTGGCCACGTTTTCCTGGCTGCATAGTGACCCAAGAGTACTTCCTTCCTGTATACTTGGGGAATCCATTCTTCGTTCTCGTCTTTTATGTTATACAACACAACAGATGAGATACTGCTCCTTGCTTGTTTCAGTCCACTTTCGGTTGCCAATGAGAGATTAACAGACGTATGAGAAAGAAGAACTAGCAGAAATTGGTTACTAAGCTAACCACTTTTGTGGATCAAGGAGGGAAGAAGAAATGAGGGAAAGTGTGTCCTTTTGGGTGCCAAAGATGTTTCGAGTTTCAAAAGTGGAACCAAGTTGAGGGAATAACCAGGAGAGATTGGGTATCTATCTATTCCAAGCATTCAAAATCATTAGTTCTAGGGGTGGTGGAAAGAATTTTTTAGTGCTCCACATCTAACACAGGAATGTGGAAAACATTCTTTTATTGTGTTAGGTGCTGACAAAAAAATGGTTTAAAATATTTTAAGACAAGGTGATGGTTTTTTTAATATTTCATGAAGATAAGAGTTTCTCCACATTTTAGGTGGGTTTGTACAGAGGTTCCACCACCGATGAATATCATTTTGCTAGATTTCATGTCACTCAATCTATGTGTCTATTATTATATTATTATTGAAACAGTCCTCTTTTGAGTCTAGAATTTTCCTAATGCAAAAAGAAAACCTTGTACTACACACCAGCAGAGGCGGCTACGCTACCATCACCACACTACTAAAGAGCACCCCCGCATGGAGGATTTCGAACTTCAACCCGAATGGAGAAAGAAGTACCTCGTGATTCCAGAATACAACCGGGGGTGTACATGACCGCACCACCCACATTGCGGGTCGATCCATTGTACATGCCTATTAAAAGAAGATGGACTCTGCTAGAGTTTCACGAAGCCAAAAGACGTGACTCGTGTGCTACAATTTTCCAATCTTTGAGGTGAGATGTGGGAGTGAATTGCCAAATTGGATATTCAATGTCCTTGCATCGTTTTGAGAGACTTCAATATGGTGTAAAAACAATTGGATAGGTGTGGGGGGAATACCATTCTATTGGGACAAGAAAAGAAGGAAATGGGAAAGTTTGAGGGAGAAGTTGGGGTTGATTGATACGTGGAATGTGAGTAGCTGGGGGTCTGAACTAGGCCACACCTATTTTAGTCTTCAATATTTCGGCTCCTCCTCTAGAATTGATAGGGTTGTTTTTAGTCAACAATCCTCTCGGATCCCCCATAGATTGAAGG
The DNA here is from genome assembly GCF_041138505.1 of Cibotium barometz. Lineage (NCBI taxonomy): Eukaryota > Viridiplantae > Streptophyta > Polypodiopsida > Cyatheales > Cibotiaceae > Cibotium > Cibotium barometz. The sequence goes on along the minus strand of NC_141107.1, from coordinate 91,390 downwards.
TGAAAATTGATCCTTGCTCAGCTCTATTAGATCACATGCCTTTAAAATGGGGATGGCATGTGACTGATTGGGAGGAGGATAATCTTAAGAACTTTCCTACAAGGAAATCGAGGGTGAATAACCTCTTGCTTAAAGATGATCTATTTATTACCTGTATAGAAGAATCCATTGGGGCAGACTGACTGGGGCAGACTCATCAACTTTTGGCCACATACAAGAACAAAGACAACAAATATTGACATGGATCAGGGCGGCATGGCGCAGCATTCCCGACCCCAACATTGTAGCCAGTGTTAAATTTTTGAATCTGGTGGTGGTCCTCATAGACTAACCAAAGGAACATTATGATGGTCATAAAGCAGACAACTTGAGGTTAGACACATGAACCAAGGCCCATCAGATAGAGGTATCATGCTTTATTACCATCGTCTTCGTTGTCTTCCAGGCTACATGCACATCACATTTGAAGATATGGTGGATACCGAATTTTGGAGATCCCATTCAGCCTTTAGACGAACACTTAAAAATCTCCAATCCAAAAGAAATTTTACCGACATGAGTTCAATGACCAGGTCTTCTAACCTAGGTAATAGGTTCTGTGAGAACAAAACCTACATCAGGAAGGGGGGATGTTAATCCCATTTTGGATTAACAAACATGATCCTCAATTGAGGGCATTAATAAGTGTCATGAAATGGCACTATAAAAGTTGTACATTATGAGATATTGGCCACCCAAGGCCTCGTAAGTAAGTTTTGGGCGCCCAAGTGTGAATAAGGACCAATTGTATATTATAAGGCATTTTCTCAATTCCCTTTGTGCTATTGAGAGTTCTTCCTTTGTGTCTTGAGAGAGAAGGAAGGAATGAGAGCATTCTAGCATTGTGCCTCTTTTATGCTTGTATGATTCATGCTTGTGTGAGAGAGTGAGAGAGAGAGAGTGATTATCCTATATGCAAAGGTGTGAGCGACTCCATGGTGATAGCGTGGAGGTGGAGCTTGGAGTGTGGAGCTTAATGAGCAAGCTTGGAGGCCTCAAGGGACTCCAAGCTCACAGTTGTAGTGATCTATTTCTCATCCATTAGGTGAATGTGTATAGTTCCCTCTTGGAGGTGTGGTAGCCCATAACAACCCATCCACTTGGAGTCTTTTCAAGCAAGTGCTCACTACCCAAGGATGAATCCTCGATGAATCCATGATTTGAGCTATGTAGACTGACTTATCTCTACTTGTAAAAATAGAGGCAAAAGTGAGTAGTAAAAAACTATGAATATTACTATAAAAAAAAGAGATATTTTGGGTATAATGATTCAATTTTGACACCTTGGTAAGGAGAAGGGAGCTCTTCAAGGAGGCACCTGTTTCACATGTGTGGTGGAGTTTTAAACTCAAAAATATTGTGATATTTTTATCTCTCCTCTCTCCTAGATTAAACCAAATCAAAGGGAGCCAAACTAGGTCCAAATCTTGTCCAAATTTAGCCAAACTGAACTTGGAAAATTCTAGAAACTAGTTAGACTTGGTTAGAGGCCTCCCTCCACCTCTATAAATAGACTAGTTAGACTTGGTTAGAGGCCTCCCTCCACCTCTATAAATAGATCCTTAGTCTTTCATAAAAGAGGAATATGAGAACTATACCATGCTAGTATTATACTGAAATAATGATATTTTCTATTATCCTCTAGAAACTAGTTAGACTTGGTTAGAGGCCTCCCTCCACGTCTATAAATAGATCCTTAGTATTTCATAAAAGAGGAATATGAGAACTATACCATGCTAGTATTATACTGAAATAATGATATTTTCTATTATCCTCTAAAAATCCTCTACAAATTGGAGAGATTGGAGTTTCTCTCTCTCTTCAATCTTCCTTGGAGTCTTCATTAACTTACCAAACCAATTGATTGTTTGGGGGCCTCTACATTGATTAAAGAATCAAGAAACCGGGAGGTAAAGTGTGGTTTATGGTCTTTTTTTTTTTTATCTCCAAATGTTTCTCTCTTCTCAACCCCTCTCAAGCTTGAGAAGCATTCAATTGAATGGATTTTTAATACAATTGGTGGGGGAGGCCCCGAGTGAGAGGACCCTGCACCACGCAAGGAGTGCTACTTCCACTGCTAGCACCCCCGAATCCATTGCACGGAGGGGGCATTCAATTGAATGGCTTTTTAATACAGTTGGTGGGCGAGGCCCCGAGTGAGAGGACCCTGCACCACGCAAGGAGTGCTACTTCCACTGCTAGCACCCCCGAATCCGTTGCACGGAGGGGGCAGGGATCTTTCAAAGTGCAAGTCTCTTCTTTGATCCGATCATGTGACTTCAAGTTCGGTCGGATCAGTTTGACTAGTTAAGACTTTGACCCTTTAGATTAATTTTCCCGTTAGAAGATTTTCCCATGGTGGAATAGCCCATGCCTTCCAGGCGAGGGAAGTTTTTCCGGGCTCAATTTCGGAGGAACCACCAGACTAGTCTCTTGTCCGGGCATCCGCGGGCGAGACCCCGAGTGTGGATCCCCGCCCCGTGTGAGAGGTTGATGTGCTGCTTCCGCCGCCAGCGCCCTCAGAGAGGGCACCACAAAGGAGGGGCAAGGGTCTCACAATGGAAGCAGTCATTGCTATGGATGTAACTAACTATGGTCTTAACATCAAATAATTAATATAAAGAATTATTTTTACATTATAATTTATAGGAGGATGTCTACATTGTGCAGCCCCACCAAGATATTTAGACCATGCACACCCGTATATTTTTTTTTGGTTTTTGTGTAAAGCCTTATGATAGCTTGAAAATAGGCACCTAGAGCATGGTAAGATAAGATAGAAGAGGATCTTATCAGTATTATATTTCATAAATCTACATCATATTTTTCACTATAAATTTCATATAGTGAAAAATATCTACATCATATATGTGAAAATGGCTTTAGTATAGTCATATTTATTGATGAATTAATGTGATAGTGCACCTTACTATTATGCTTGCCTTTTACTCGTGCTAGTAGCTACCTACAAAGATTTACTTCTAAATCAAAGGGAAAGAGAAGTCACACTAACATGTGTATCACTTTCATTGCTTGCCTCTTACTTGTTGCGTCTTTTGAGCTCTTCACATGAACCGTCACATTGATACCATCAATGCTAGTAAAGAATGAAGTTTAGAAAACATCAAGAACACCTATTGATCTTGGGATTTGAGGACGTACAAGAAGTAAGATTCAAGTTAGAATGACAAAAGGTATCAACATTTTTCTCATCATTAATGTTGATAGTCTAACTTTCTTGGCATCCATGCCAAGAAAGTTAATAGTTTACCTTTCTTGGCATCCATGCCCTCCTAATATTTGTCCCTTCATGACCATGTAGATCACAAGACCTATGGAGAAATATTTCATGGTTTGTGACTATTAGAGGGATGGTGGTGTAGAACTACAATTGGAAGTGTAATTAGACTTATCATTATACTTTTTGTTTTCATTGTACAAGTCACATTTGATGATGCCTTGAATGCTTTGTTACTATTTGTTTTAAAAGTACTATTTCTTTACATTTGCATGCAATTATTATTTTGATGAATTTTCAATAACTGAATTGAAATACAAGAGTAAGAGAGCACTTGATGTGGTGCACTCAGATGTATGGGGACCAACAAGATGTCATTAATGGGAGGATATTGTTACTATGTGTCTTTCATTGATAACCACACAAGGAAGGTTGGGTCATTTCATGAAAGAGAAAAGTGAAGTGTTTACTCACTTTTAGAATTTCAAAATGTTGATTGAAAAGCAACCAGGTTGCAGGTTAAGTGCCTAAGGTCAGCAGATGAAGGGGGAGAGTACTTCTCCAATGAGTTTAGTGAGTAATTGAGAAAGCATGGAGTTCATAGGTAACTCACATGCAAGTACACTTTGCAGCAAAATGGAGTTGCTTAAGAGGAAGAATAAGAACATTGTAGAGGTTTCTCATGCATTGATGAGAAGATCATGCCTCACCATTAGTAGGCTAAAGCAGCTATTGGCAACAACTACTTCAGCATGCCTCACCATTATTGGGTTAAAGAAATTGTTGGTGATAACTGTAGTTTACATTATGAAAAGAACACACCCACAAAACGAGATGACAATGCATGGTGTGACTCCAAAGAAGAGGTATACTGGTAGAAAACCAAATTTGTCACATTTAAAAGCGTTTGGATGCATTGCATATGTACACATTCCTGATGAGCTATGTAGTAAGTTAGATCATAAGGCTGAAAATGTGTGTTCATTGGTTACTCCCTTGAGCAAAAGGGGTATAGATGTTATAACCCTGTCACACGTGAGTGAGGGTGAGTAGGGATATATTTAATGAGATGAGTAGTTGATATGTTGCTATAAAATACTTGATTGGGACTGATGCACAAGTTATACAGAATACAGGTCCACAATCACAATCACTAAGTAGACTGAGAGAATCCTCTAGGAGTGGGTCTGTTGATAGGCAATGGAGTGGCAGGCTATGTCAGAAAATTGGTCCTATAGGCTCAGCAAGGGCATCATATATAAAGATAAAGAGAAGGAGTCTCTTGGTATTCCTAACATTTCAACAAGGCATTCATATGTTGATGGAGAGCCTAGTGGTTCAGAGCAAAGCCTTGATGAGGAGTTTGGGATTCCAACTATTAGGACACATGGTGCAAGAAGGCTAAGGCAACCACAAGGACACTAAGTTCAAACCATGCAAGTCAAAAAACCTAATCATAGATTGATGTATGTAGTGGCTATGTAGCTCACCACTATGAACATCCACCTGGTTATGAGGATTTGAGTCACCCAGATTATTATGTGTAGGCTATGTAAATCCTTGTATGGCTTGAAGAAGGCACCAAGAGCATGGCATGATAAGATTGCATATTATCTTATCACCATTGGCTTTTATATGGTGGATGTTGATCATTTACTCTGTGTGTAAAAGAGTGATAAGGGGATTATGGTAATCATCATGTATGTGGATAACTTGATTATTGGGGGTGACAATGAAGAGGAAGTTGAGAATGCAAGGGGTATCCTCAAGAAGAAGTTTGGCATGAAGGATTTAAGTGAGGTGGTCTAATTCCTTGGCATTGAGGTCATCAGGATGCCTAAGGGCACATGGCTACTATCAGAGACATTATGCTTTGGACATGTTATCCAAATATGGTATGGTTGGCTGTGTAAGCCCATTTTTATACCGTTGGATTAGAATGGCAAATTGAGTGTAAATGCAGGTGAGATTTTGTATAATGCTACTATGGACAGGAAGATCTTGATTTACATGATGATCACCAGTAGGCCAGACATGAACTACACAGTCGGGTTGGAGTACTAGTTTATGCAGGTTCCTTGGAAGCCGCATTTGGATAGTGTGAGGTGCACACTGCACTACGTGAGGTCCATAGTGGATTATGGCCTCTTATATGAGGCTGGTATATAGTTGTAGGTTAAAGAGGCTGGTATATAGTTGTAGGTTAAAGAGAATGTGGGGGAGAGGGAGAGCTTCAACCCTAGCAAGAAAACACACACACACACACAAGAGAGAGCAAGACACAAGAGAGAGCAAGACACAAGGGAGAGATGGATAGCTGAATTTTCTTCAATCTTATTCTTCTCTACTCAACCAACAACACATAAAGATAAGAGTACACACTATATGGGTTAGTACTCAACTACTGCAACATACACAAGGGTCGGTCCATAATGTAAACCCGACTAAATGAGCTAGTGCTATAACTATGCTAGTCTCTAGTAATCCAAAATGGTTGTCACACATCTTGTCATCCCACTGGCCGCATATCACCCATAATCTCACCAACCATGCCAGTGGTGTAGATGCGGAAGCTATCACCCAGGCAGGTCATCAATGTCCGTTGTAGCACTAGTTGAGCTCGATATCTCCACACTCTCCCTCGAGCTCAACTCCATACACTACACTCAAGTAAGCTCCTAAACCTGTGGAGATTCTCTATGCCCAATGCATTCGTGAAGATGTCAGCCACCTGAACTTTTGTGCTGACATATACCAGATCTACATCTCCTGCTAGAACCTTCTCCCTCACAAAGTGATAATGCATTTCAATGTGCTTTGAGCTAGCATGATATACTGGGTTACTGGCCAACTGTATGCTACTCATGTTGTCACAATATATAACAACTGCCCTATCCACAAGCTCTCCCATGTCACCAAGTAGCTTCTGAAACCAAGCTACCTCACAAGCTGCCATAGTAGCACCCCTGTACTCTGCCTCTGTACTCAACAAAGCAACTGTTGGCTGCTTCTTACTACTCAAACTCACAGTAGCACTCCCAAATGAGAACATAAAACCATTGGTAGATCTCCTGTATGCAATACTACCAGCCCAATCAACATTTGTGTACCCATGCAACTGTATCTCTGTACGAGCCTCATAGAAAAGTCCATAGTCAAATGTGGACTTTATGTACCTGAGGATCCGTCTAGCCGCATCCAAGTGTGGCTTCCTAGGGGCCTGCATAAACTGACTCACAAGTCCAACAGCATAGCTCAAGTCTGGCCTTGTAATGGTCATGTAGATCAAACTACCCACTATGCGCCTATATGTAGTGGGGTCCTCCAAAAGCTCACCTGTATCTACGGGGACCACTGGTACTAAAATAGGATTACAGCTTGTCATACCATACTTGGACAACATATCCAAGCCATACTTGAAAGATCCCTACACCCTCCATGCAACGAAATCGGGGGTGCTAGCAGTAGAAGTAGCACTTCTTGCGCAGGGCAAAGCCTCTCACTCGGGGCCTCGCCTACACGGATATCCGGATAAGAGACTAATCTGTCGATTCTTCCAAAACCGAACCCGAAAAAACTTCCCTCACCTAGAAAGCACGGGCGATTCCTCCAGGGTATTTTTAATCAAGAGCCTTAACTAACCAAACTGATCCGACCAAACCCGTAAGTCACATGATCAGATCAAGGAAAAGACTTGCACTTGGATCATAGAGACCAACGCTTTTTTCCTCATCGAGAGGCACAGCCGTTGATTCTTTTCCATAGAACAAAGACTATTTGGGATTTACTTAATCTATCGTACCACCATAACAGAATTGGGTCTCATTTTAGGGATCCATCAGTCTAGCGGCCTACTAACTTCATCCAGTCCCATGGGCTAGCCTAATCCCATCCAGTCCCATGGGTTAGCCAACCGCTCAACCACTGTAGTGATAGGATCCATTTAGGAATTTGGTTATGTTTTGTCCTGGATACCAGGGAAAAGTTTTCCCAAGCCCCCTAGCTGACGCTTCAAGCAAACTTCAAGATAGTCACACCACTTACACACCCAATATGAAATTGCCTGTTTCACAGATTTAGCTGTCTTTAAAATAATCTTTTAATGAAACCATAGTATCATTGATCATAATCCTCCAAAATATCCAGGTTGAATTCTAATTTCCAATCATTCTTTCATTGGTATACCTATGGCATCATTGGCAACCAGAACGCTCACCACCTGTTCATCAGCAGTCATCAGGGGCCTTTTCAATAGTTCCTAGCTCATAGTACCCGGAAATATATTCACTTATAAAAATCCAGATGGACTCTCCGTTGAAGATCAGCAAGATCAACCAACAAATCCATATAAAAGGAGCCATGGACTCATCCGTTGAGGACTAGCAAGGTCAATCAACCAGATCAATGCCCGAGTTTAGAAAACAACTCTAGCACCTTGTTCCATTTTCTTCCTCAACGCACGTGTGGATATCTTCCCGGTGACCCTCCCAGAGCCCGAGCACCGTATGGTCAGCACCCTCTAGGCTCCTTCACAGGTCACCTAGTGCTTCACTCATAGGCCACTTCCTTGGTCCCTCATCCACCGTATCGGAAGCTCACCATTTAAATCGAACCGAGACTGGTCAAGACCTCGATCGACCTTGCTACACGAGACGTCCTCCATTGACTCTCCGTCAGCTGTTGCAACTTTATCACATAGGTCTCCCACGACCTTATTGACAAGATGGTCAAAATGCTTTCCTAGCATTCTTGACATAAAAGTCATTTAAAGACAGGTCATAAATAATAGTTTCTAATAAACTCTCATCGTTCCACATTGTTCCACATCATTTCTCGTTATTCCACATTCTTCTAAATCAATTCACTTTGCTTATTCCACATCCAGTCATATCTATTCCCATCATCCTTCATCCATTCTCATCCAATCACATCATATTACATCTCATCACATCTATCCTCATTACATCTCATCCATTCACATCTACCCATATCCACATCACATCACATCACGTCTCATCCATTCACATCTACCCCGATCCACATCACATCACATTCATTCGCATCACATGTCATTCATTCACATCTACCCCAATCCACATCACATCACATCACATCCTTTCACATCACATCTCATCCATTCACATCTACCCCGATCCACATCACATCCATTCGCATCACATCTCATCCATTCACATCTATTTATATCACGTCACAGTCACATCCATTCACGTCTCATCGCATCCATTCACATCCATCACATTCATTACATTCATCACATTCATTACATCACATTCATTACATTCATCACATTCATTACATTCATCGCATCCATTCACATCCATCACATTCATTACATCCACATCACATCACATACATTCCATCCACATCACATCTCATCCATTCACATATTATCATTCACATTCACATCCATTCACATTCACATCCATTCACATCACATCGCACCCATTCGGATATCATCACATTCATTGCATCCTCATCACATCACATACATTCCATCCACATTACATCATGTTCACATCTATCCACATCACATCTCATTCATTCCATCCACATTACATCCCGTCCACATCTCATCCACATCACATCTCATTCATTCCATCCACATTACATCACATCCACATCTATCTATATCTCATCACACCCATTCACATCTCATCTCATTCATCCATATGCACATCTATTCACATCCATCTATTCATCCACATGCACATCTATTCACATCTATTCATATCCATCCATTCATCCACATGCACATCTATTCACGTCCATCCATTCATTCATCCATCCATTCATTCACATGCACATCTACTCACATCCATTCATTCACTCACATGCATATCTATCCACATCCATCCATTCATCCACATGCACATCTATCACTTCACATCTCATTCTCATCCATTTACATCACACCACACCCATTCACATATCATCACATCTCTTCACATTAACATCCACATATATTTACATCACATCACATTTCATCCACATCTCATCACATTCACATCCACATCCCTTTACATCACATCACATCACATCTCATCCATATTCACATCCACATCCATTTACATCACATCACATCTTATCACATCCACATCCACATTCATTTACATCACACCACATCTTATCACATCCATATCCGCATCCATTTACATCACATCACATCCTTTCACATATCCTCACATCTCATTCTCATCTCTTCATTCACATCCACATCCATTTACATCACATCACATTCTTTCACATATCCTCACATCTCATTCTCATCTCTTCAATCACATCCACATCCATTTACATCACCTCACATCCCATCCACATTCATTTACATCACACCATATCTTATCACATCCACTCACATCTTATCACATCGCATTCACATCTATTCACATTTAGTAACATTTTCTATTTTCGATACCGATGGAACTTTTCTAAATTTCTGCTAATTGCTTGGTCTAGTTAAAGATACTTTTTCTCGACGGATATTTTCATATTCTTTTTCAAATTTCTCAAGTGAAATATATTCAATATTCTCCTTTTGAGTAAAAGATTCATGGGATTTACAAAAATTAATTCTACCCATATTTTCCAATAAAATAAAAAATGCACAAAATTTCACTTTTGATAAATACTCATAATTTGAATTATGCTAAAAATTTCTCTTTTACCATTTAATTTCTTGGATCCCAAATATCATGGAAATTACATTTAAATGATTGAATTCCAAATGTCATGAAAATTTCTCTTTTATCATAAAATAAATTTATATAAAATTCCTCTTTTCTTTAATAAAAATATCCATTATTTCAAATATGCCAAGAATTTTACTTTTACCATTTAAATGATTGAATTCCAAATGTCATGGGAATTCCTCTTTTATCATTTAAAAATTTCTCATACATAAAATAAATTTATCTAAAATTTCTCTTAAATTAAATAAATTATCTATTATTTTAATATACCAAAATTTCTCTTTTTCCATTTAATTACATGGATCTCCATTATCATGGGAATTCCTCTTTTTGCATAAAAATAAAACTACCAAAAATTCCTCTTTTCTTTAATTAATTATTTATGCATAAACACTAAAATTTTGTTTCCAATGAATATGATAAAAGACATTCTTTTAGCATAGGATATTCAATCCTAGAATATGGTAGGAAGTCCTCTTTTAGCATTATGCAATAAGATATGTATTATTTTCTAAAAATTTTGCCATAGCTTCGCTGCTATTACTGATAATTTTTAATTTTTTCTAAAAAGAATAAGACATTGCAATATAATTATGATAGAAGATCTATTCATAAACTTAAATCCAATTTATGAAATTAAAACATAAATTTAGTCATAATCATAATCTTAATTATGATTAATCTACTAGATTAGACCATTTCTACTATTCTTCTTTTCCCAAAACGATAGGAATATCTCTTTTACATTTAGAATCACTTAAAGTAGTTTTTTAACTACTTATAAGAATTTACCATAATTTTATTATCATAATAGCATAAAAAAGTCATTTTCTTAACCTCTAGCTTCACAAGCCTAGAGTTTGGTTTTGAATTAAGAATTTATCAATGAGAAGCATTCATTTGCTATAAAGAATTAGTCATAGGAATGACTATTCTTTCGGGAGAGAGAGATATACATAAAAAGCATCCTAATTAAGCATAAAGATTAACTTTTTGTGATCAATCATTAGAATTCTTATAGAAAGCTTGATTTGCATTGAAAAAATTAATTTGAAACTTCTCAAGCTTGAGAGGGATTGAGAAGTGAAATCATTGAGAATTTAATCAAAAAACCATGAAATTCTTCTTACCTCTTTAGGTTTGGCTTGCTTCTTTATCTTAGAAGGAAGCCCCCAACCAATCAATTGGTTTAGTATGTTGAGAAGAAATCTCCAAGAATTGTTGAAAAGAGAGAGAAGCTCCAATCTCTCCAAAAGTAGAGGATTTTTAAGGGATAATAGAAAAATTCATTATTTTAATGTAATACTGGCATGGTATAGTTCACAATTTTTTTTACAAAAGACTAAGGATCTATTTATAGGTGAGGGAGGCCACTAATCAAGTCTAACTGGGTTCTAGAATTTTTCAGGTTCAGTTTGACTCAATTTGGACAAGATTTGGACCAGTTTGGCTCTCTTTTTGATTTGGTTTGATCTAGGAGAGAGGAGAGATAAAAATATCACAATTTTTTTGAATTAAAAACCCTTCCAAAAAAAAATCTCTTTTTTTTTAGTAATATCTCATAGTTTTTAACTAATAAACCTTGTACTCAGACAACTCTTTATCTTATGTGAGCATTTACTCATTTTTGGGTATTTTCTTTTATTCTTTGGATTTATCTCATCCCAACACTTGTTGCATTAATCCAATTGGCCCATTGGAACCTTAATTTGGACCATAATCCAAAAACTTCTAAAAATGTAGACCCTTAGGCTAAGGTCCTTATATACACATTTTCAATTAATTTCAAATGCACATTGGAAAGTTCTTTTTTAATTTCTATTTCAGGGAAATCCATTTTAGACACTAGGAGGATTTTTATATCCAAAGATATCTCAATTTAGGACTATCTCTCTCTAGGCCAAAACAGGGTAAAACAAGATCTTTCTTCTGTTTCAGAGAGGGGAATAATTTCAAGAATAGAAGGGGAGGTTCTTACACCTTTACACCTCAAAAGCTGGAGGGAGCCTCCCATGTTGCATTTGCATCCAATGCTGCCATCTCCTCATCCATGGCATCTTCCCATTTCTTATTTCCAATTGCCTGCTCAAAGAAAGTGAGCTCAACCTCCTGTATTGCTTTTACCATGTAAGCATAATGATGGGCTATATATCCATCATATCTCAACCTATCAATAGGGTATGTAACCCTCGTAGACTTGCATACACTTGGATCACTGCCAGGTGTCCTCAAAACAGCCATGGTCCTCCTTACACACCATGAGTAACCACAGATGGAATGCCAAGCTCCTCATCAAGGCTCTGCTCAAAGCCACTAGAGTAGCATAATAAGTTGGCTAGGAACCTAATTTTTTATACAGAGGTCCATTATCACTTTGTTGGGGTCATCCAACCATTATCACTTTGTTGGGGTCCATTATCACTTTGTTGGGGTCATCCAACCATTAGCCGATGCCTAGCCTTCTCCTGCCTTGTGTATCTACTGTCATTGAGAAACAACTTTCTTGTAGTAACAACCTTGTAACTGAACCTTGTCAATGGGTAGTACCCGGGTAGATGTAAAAGAGAAAAAAAACACTATTGGGGATATGAGAGAGAGAGAGACAGGAGTAGGGAGTGTCAACTATGGGCTAGTGTATTATACTTTGGGCTGAGTCTTCACTGTGATATACAGTGATTGTTGATGTGATTTTCTAGTCTCTTTGTATTGTACACATCTGTTTAATTCATAATTACATTAGTGCTTTCTATCTAAATATGTCAATATGTCTTCTCACATTATAACCAGGGTTCAACATCATTCTAGTATGGACATGACTCCTATCTGGGAATAGAACTAGGAGCCATGTCAAGAACTAATGCAGGAACTAATCTCTATGCTATTGCAACAACTAACTCCCTTAGCATAGGCAAATTGGCAGTGCAACACGCTAGTATTAGCTTATCGTGTTAGGCACAATTAAATTAGTCGTGTCTCCTCTGGAGCCACACAAGTGTCAGGTCTCGACCAGACACCGACACTTTTGGCGATCTTGCTAGGGAATGGCATGCCAGGTAGGGGAGTAGAGAGATAGAGGCTAGTATAGGTTAAGTCTTGCATAGTCACTAGAGTAAACTAGTCAAAGAAGCCCAGAAAGAAAGCACACACTAACTAGTGTCAGGAATGCTAACTAGAGAATCATAAGAGCACAATGGAGTAGGCATGGAGAATGAAGGAAGCTCAAATAGGGAAATGTGGTACCATCGTAGACAGGCTGAAGCCATAGAACAAGAAGCACCATTGCATCGTGCATCGCACCGACCAAGAAGATTAGCAAACAAGACTCCACAATAGCTATAAAGACTGATTTCGGAACAACTAAGGAATCAAGAAGAAGATCACCAGGAACCAGACAAGATTCCACAACAGTAGGAGAGTATGATTTCATAACCACCAAGGAATCAAGAAGAAGCCCGTGAGGAACCACCAACAAAATAGGAAACCAAGGGCAATGGAAAGACAACAGCAATAGCAAGCCACCACTATTAACCAGATTGCCACAGAACCTCAAATCAACAAACCATACGAAAGAGGAAGTGGAAGACTTGCAGGAGATGGAAGATTTGGTCCAAGGGGATCTTGCTTCTATTGCAATGGTTTGGGGAAAGATAGAATGACTGCTCCATATTTCAACTTCATTAGCAAGAATTACAGAAAACAAGGCCAACAAAGGAAGGAAAACATGACAAGAAATGATGCGGCTGTGAATATGGTGAAAATAGAGCATGGGGTAGGAAAGAAAAATCCACTAGAAGTAATGGTCATGAAAAGATCACAAGGACTTGTCAAGATGCCGATAGGCAAGAATGCTGATCCAGAACAGAGACAGAAGTGGGCTGGACAGCAAAAAGTCCATGACCAGATCACCAAACTAGTGTAAAGTGCACAAGGAATGATGAGAACAATACAGGAAAGCCCGTGCTTGGATAATTCTAAAGGAGATTTGGACAGGATAAACTTGATCAAGAAGAGCCAGTTTGCAATGAAAGGGCAATCGGAGGACAGATACTAAAATACTAACTGGAGCTAATTACAACCCAAAGCAACAGAAGCGTCGCAAGAAAAGAGGTAGAAGAAAATCTGGAGAACAATCAGAATGGAAAACTGACAAGGGAAAGTCAGGAATTGGAGAGAGAAGCAAACCAGGAAGAAGAAAGAATATGTAGAGGCCAAGAGGAGCCCACTGGCAAAAGGAGCAAAGCAACAATTCCAAGAAGGAATATGACTTATGGGAGGATCTCAGCAAGATGAAATTAAATATCACTCTGGATCAAATGTTGAACCTAGTTCCCAACTACAGATAGAAGTTGCTACATGCCATAATACCAAATGAAAAACTGGCACAAATGCCTTTGCAGGAACCGAAAAACCCGGCATTAGAATACAAAAATGTGGAAACTATTCAAGACTTTGATACTTCTTACGGAAGTAACCATCAAGATAAGAGGTGAGATAGTGACGAGAATCATTCTGGGGATAAACATAATATTAGATAGCCTAGCTAAAAAGCTAGGGATCATTGACATGTAGCTCCATTCCAGATTCGCATGGCTGACCAGAGAAGGGTCCGACCTGTCGGGATAATCAGGGGAGAACGGATAGAGGTGGCCGTCTCACTACTATCTCCATTATTCTTAAGATGACTGAGATAGTAGGTGTTCATCTATCCTATGGATCGGGTGGAATGGCTGTCACCGATAGTCATTGTTCCAAAAAATAATGGGAAGCTTAGGGTGTGCATCGACTACCACAAGCTGAATGGTTCCACTCTATCTGATCGGGTGGAATGGCTGTCACCGATAGTCTCACTACTATCTCCATTATTCTTAAGATGACTGAGATAGTAGGTGTTCATCTATCCTATGGATCGGGTGGAATGGCTGTCACCGATAGTCATTGTTCCAAAAAATAATGGGAAGCTTAGGGTGTGCATCGACTACCACAAGCTGAATGGTTCCACTCTATCTGACCCGTTTCCCATTGCCTTTCATTGATTCCTTGGTGGATTGAGTAGCGAGCATGAAACATATTCTTTCCTAGATAGATTTAGTGGGTACAATCAAGTGTGAATGGCCTAAGAAGATAAAGAAAAGAGTGCTTTCATGATAGAATGGGGAGTATTTGCCTCTAATGTGATGACATTCGGGTAAAATATGCTCCTACTACATTCTAGAGGATGGTTCAAGAAATATTCTATGAATATTTGACCACCTTCATGAGGGTGTTTGTGGATGACTTTAGTGTGTTCGGGAAGAAAGAAGAACACATTACACATATCACAATGTGCCTAGAAAAGTGCAAGAGGGCCAGATTGAGCCTAAATCCAGCCAAGTGTGCCTTTGCTATATAACCAGTGGATCTCTCTTGGGACATATAGTGTCTACAGAAGGGCTTGTGGTGGATCCGCCAGACCAAGGTTGCAATCATTGTGAAATTGCAGCCCCTCAAGAATGCCAAAAAGCTTGCAAGATTCCTGGGGCTAATCAAGTGGCACAATAGGTTCATGAGGTTCCTAGACAATGTGGTAGTTCCCTAATATAGCCTAACGGTGAAGGATGCAGAATATGTCTGGTTTGGATCCTATTAAGAGGCATTTCGAAATCTCAAGAAGATATTATCAACATCACCCATCCTCTAGCAGCCCAACTATGACCTGGTGTTCCATGTGTTTGTTGATGCCTCAGATGTGGCCATTGGCAGTGCCTTGATGTAGGAAGCACAGGATGGATGGTACAGACTAGCATACTATGCAAGCAAGAGGCTATCCATACAAGAAAAGAACTACTCCACCGCCATAGAGAAGGAGTCACTGGGAATGATCTACTCCATCGAGAAGTTCAGGCACTACTTGCTGTGGGTAAGATGTTTGAGTTTCATGTAGATCATAAAGCTCTCGTGTACTTAATAAACAAACTAGACCTGGCGGGAAAGTTGGGCAGATGGATGCTCTTGTTATAGGAATTTGAGTTCAACATAAGGCACACCCCCCCAAGAACAAGTATGCAGTGGTGGCAGACTTCTTGTCACATGACTAGAAACAGGAGAAGAACTAGAAGGAGTGGAAGACGATTTCCTAGATGCGCAGCTTTTCCTCATAGAAGGAGAAAGACCCAGTTGGTATGACAAAATGCTGCAATTTATGCCTGACTTGTCCTATGTCCAGAGATCAGATAAAGAAGCTAACTCTCTAGAGCAAGTCATTCATGGTAGTGGCTGGGTAGGGCATTGACCAGATTCTTAGGAGATGTGTCCTTGAGTACGAGCAAGAGGCTATGTTAGCAAAAGCACATTAAGGTGTAAGTGATGGGCATTTTTTCGGAGAAGTCATAGGACAAAAGGTATTCCAGGCAAGTTTGTGGTGGGGCCAACTACATTAAAAGATGCACATAAGTTTTGAAAAGAGTGTGACATGTGCCAGAGGATGGGGCCACTAAGCGATGTAGAAAAAATTCCCCATAATCCAATCCTGCAGCCCATTCAAACCAGCTACTCATAGGACAGGAAACAAATACATTTTGGTGGCCCCACTGATTATTGCACAAAATGGGTAGAGGCCAAGGCCCTTAGAGACCGCAAGGTGTCATCTGTTGCAAAGTTTCTTTATGAAACCATAATGACAATATTTGGATGCCCCCTATAGAGATATTTAGTGGATCAAGGGACTCATTTCATCAATGAAGTGATTAGGAAACTGACAGCGGATCACATGATAATACACAAGAAGTCAACAGTCTACTACCCCACATGCCAATGGGCAAGCAAATCCACCAATAAGATCCTTAAGGGAATCCTAATCAAGATAGTCAATGAGAGTAGGAACGACTAGGACATGAAGCTGCACTTGGCATTATGGGGATTTTGGAGCTTATACGAATGCAATAGGACTTACACCATTCAGTATGGTGTATGGACTAGAAGCAGTAGTGTGCCCATGGAGTTCCTGACACAAAGTCTCAGGATATCAGTGGTGGCTGAAAGGCTCTCTCCGAAAGAATCAAAGATGCACAAGATTGAACATCTGAAGTTTGATGAGAGAAGACTACACACCAGTGCCTGGACAATAGAAATTGTGCAAAAGAGAAGAAAGTTGCAGGTGGAAAGGAACACAAGGTTTAAGGTCTTTGAGGAAGGAGATGCTATCCTACTGCTTACATAAAGAATGGGACCTCACCCAGGAACATTGAAAATGAGATGGACGGGCCCATATAGGATTGTTAGAAAGCTGGGGACAAGAACTTTTGAGCTAGCGAGTCTGGATGTTGAAAAACTCAAGAAGTTGGTAAATGGGTACATGCTGAAGCCCTATTATGGAAAGATGTTAGATAAAGGGAGAAAGTGTCCATAAGGGATTTAGAATCCTAGTCCAAAGATGCTTGAGGAACTAGAATCCAGCCAGGAGCAGGAAGAAGAACAAGATTCCAGAGAAATTAAAAATGCTAAAGAAAATAGCCCAAAATTAGACCCCCCATGTGTAAATATGATAATGGTGTGTATAGATACCAGGAGCCAGGTGGCGCAAACCAGAAAGTCACCACAAAAAGGGGAGCATGGATGTGTAAAAGCCATTAATAACCTTGTAAATAGTGCAAAAGGGACTCATGGTTGAATAATGAGGGAGATCTGGGGAAATCATGGAAATATGAAGCAATAATGGCCGGCCTTGGGAATAGTGCACCTCACAGAGCAATGGGCGAATGCCTCTCCAAAGAATGCATAGTTCCCAAATCAACTTTCCAAAAACTGCTCTGTGCGACTAACTCTCTTCTTGCTAAACCATGTTCACTTCCTCGCCTTCTTCCAAGCAGCCCTAGCATTCCTGAAGAAGAAGA
This sequence comes from Cibotium barometz, assembly GCF_041138505.1. NCBI lineage: Eukaryota > Viridiplantae > Streptophyta > Polypodiopsida > Cyatheales > Cibotiaceae > Cibotium > Cibotium barometz. The sequence continues at coordinate 73,535 of NC_141107.1, read as the reverse complement.
CATGGTGCTAGAGTTTGAGCCCCTGTCATCTATGATGTACAAGGAGGTCAACAAGAATGCATAGTGGCTAGAAAGGATGGGACTCCAACATAACTACAATGTAGTATAGCAGCTGCAAAAAACTGACACCATCACATTTCCGTTGGGTGAGAAGAGGGCCTTCAATCCCCTCTACATGGTTGAGGTGTTCAAGCTACCAGTGTGGAAGGTGAGGGCAAAATCAAGGTAGAAGATGAAGAAGACCTCATTAAAGAATTTGCCCCCCTAGAAGGTAGGGAAAAGGAATTCAAGATCACAGGGACACTAGACGAGGTCCAACAAACGCGTATGCGCTTCGTGTGGTGGAGATGATCAATCTCACCCACAAGCCATATTGCATGTCTAGGAAGGCATATCGAATGGTGAAAGTAGTAGAAGCAGGAACAAAAGTGGCCTGGGCGTGGAGGTCCTGTATAATAACATCAAGGATCAGATTGGGAAAGTCAGCCAAACACCAAGATGAAGATTGGCCCATACATAACAGCATTGTTTAAAGCATAGGCAGGAGCTGAGCAAGAAGGAAGAAGTAGGCCAAAAAAAGAGCATAAAACATAAGGAAGAATCTATAGATGGGAGTTTAGGACAAACGTAGTCCGAAAAGAAGCGGGCATTCGAGTTTGGAGAAAAGAAGAAGGGGAAGAAAGGAAAGACGAGAGCAGACGACAAGTGTAGCAAGGAACTCAAGGAGGACTTTGCTGGCATCACAAAGTCCATCCTCTCATAGAAGCTCGAGAAACAGTAACAGGAAGCCCCCTTAATGCAATGCCTGTAGATACAGGAGGAAAGCACCACCACAGAACCTCTACATCTTAGACAAGTACAGAAGAGGATTGTAGTCACAGAGCCCATCCACCTCAAGAAACCACAGGCCGAGCCCTCTAAGCCTTACTCTACTATTGTTTCAAAAAACATTGACGCCACAGGCTAGGTGCACGGGAGTCTCAACTATCTACAAAGGTATGGAACCAAGGAGATAACAATGCTACAGGCAGAAGTCAGGCAAAAGGAGAATTGAGAAGTCAGTAGAAGCATTACTCCAGGAGGAGCTAAGAAGAAGAAGAACAGAAGCGAGCTGTATGGAGGAAATGCAAAGGCAATTAACAAAGCTCCAGAAGGCAAGTGAAGAAACAAAACAGGAGATGGCAATAATGAGAGAAGCCTTGGTCCAGACAGAACAAATAAACAATAGCACAGCAGGCAGCTACAAGATGAGGTGGACCGGGCCATTGTAAGCCAAGCAAAGGCTGAAGGTTAAATCAATATGATCAGAGAAGAGCACTTAAGAATCATAAGAGAAGTACAAACCAGGGCGGATAAGAAAAAAATGGAGTTGGTCAAGGCAGAAGCCCGATTGTAGATGCCAAAAATTCCTCGAGGTCTACGAGCTGGAGGCAAAGAAAATGGAGCAATGGGAGAGCCATGCAATAGAGGACTTAAAGGAGGTGTGGGGAGAATATTTGAGGAAGTTGACAGTGGCCATGCAAGCCCCCACACCTACCTGCAAACAAATAACTCCCCTCTAGACTCAAGACAGGAATCCGGATACTGCAGAGCTAATAAAAACTCAGCTAACAGGAACAACTAGAGATAGCCAAAGGGGAATAGAGGTAAGAAATATAGGGGAAGGGGCTGCTAAAGAAAAAGAGATGTAGTCACAGATTGAGCAATTGAGAGCAGAGGTGGAGGACTAGAAAATTTGCTTAACACTTTAAAAGATAGTGTCAAGAACAAGCTAAGCACTTTGAGGGGAAGGGGAATGAGCTGGTACTCTACAAAGAGACATCCATGGATATAATCCTAGATGATGAGTTGCAAGAGCATGCTTGGGCTAAAAAGCTAGAAAAAAGGGCCAACGATGAAGCTGCCCTAAGGGCCCAGATTGAAGAATACAAAGTTCTAGTGGAAGAATATAAGGAGTAGCAAAGACAAGATGGGGAGACAATCAAAGCCCTAAAGAAGGAAGCAGGAACAGCTGTAACTAGGGTGACAAGATCAAAAGGGGGCCAAAATGACGGTCAATGGGCTGAATGTCACTCTGACAAGAGCTCATGCCTATCTAAAGAAGAGACAAGAGCAGATAGATGACTTGAGAAAGGAACATGCAGAAGAATTAAAGTCATCTTAGTCTGAGACTACATGAGCAAGTGGAAGCTATGAGGAAGGCTCATGCCACGGAAGTGCGAAATAAAGAAAAGATGATCGAAGACTTCCAGGAATGGGCAAAAAGAGAGAAAGTGGAAAAGGAAGAGATGCAACAAAGGCTTCGGGAATAGAAGGAACAAAGAAGCACATACTTTTGCAAAGAGACGTCCCTCACACACATTAGGAGTTTAATCCAGGATGCTAAACAAGCGGGGGTTGTACAACCGTCCAACTGGAATGATATCACATGATTCATGAACCAGTTAGACAAGAATGTGGAGAAACAAGGGCAGTGCAGCTCGCAAAAAGTAGGGGAGTTAGCACACAGGAGAAGCCCCTCTCATCTGGATCCCGGGCTATATGGGGAAGCGGTGGAATTTCATGACTCGTGGAGCCAGATAAGGAGGCAATAGGTCACGCACAAAGTAGGAATGCCACCAATGCCCCTCACCAACGGACCCTCCTAGCAAAAAGAGAAAGGAAAAGACCTAGTTCGGAACCAACAAGCATACCACCTTATGGGTGGAAGTGGAGTCAAGGGGGAAGAAGGAGGTCAAGAGAGCCCGAGCAAACAATGTTCAAGAATGCAACCAACCTCTCAGAGCTAATTGAGCCATACACCTTTTCAATGGGGATGGCCATTGAAGTAATGGAAATGGCTAGAAAGAAGTACCCCTATGCCAAGCCCATTGACGTACAGTTCCGAAGGGTGGATGAAAGGACGGTCGGCCATGTAGGGGTAAGCAGCAAGAAGAGGGCTTACAAGGCTACATATGCCCAACACAAACCAATAAAATTCATATATGGGGGCCTTGCCATGGAAGAAGGGCCAAAACAAGGGGGCTAGAATAGGCCTTAGGGTTCAGATATATGAATTTCGAAAATGAAGTTTTTGATTTTCAAAGGATGGAAGCGGCCTAGAGGGAAATAACAGGGAATCATGTGGGCTTCATTTGCTAATGCATCATACACCGTGATCGTTAGGTGTTGGGGGTCAACCAACCATCGGCCGGTGCCCAACCTTTGCCACCTTGTGTATATGCTGAGCAAAAACTTTCTTGTAATAGCCTTGTAACTGAATCTTTTCAACGGGTAGTACTTGGGTAGATGTAAAAGGGAAAAATAAACACTATCGGGGATACGATAAACACTATATCGGGGATATGAGAGAGAGACGGGAGTAGGGAGTGTCAACTGTGGGCTAGTGTATTGTACTTTGGGCTGAGTCTTCACTGTGATATACAGTGATTGTTGGTGTGATTTTCTAGTCTTTGTACTATATATGTCTGTTCGATTCATAGTTGTGTTAGTACTTTTTTTTTGAATTTGTCTTCTTGCTGAAACCGGGGTTCAATGTCATTCTAGTCTGGATGTGACTCCTATCTAGGAACAAAACTAGGAGCCACGTCAAGATTTGATGCAAGAACTAACCTACTATGTGCTATTGCAACTAACTCCCTTAGCATAGGTAAATTGGTGGCGCAACACGCTAGTGTTAGCTTATCATGTTGGGCACAGTTGTATTAGCCACGTCTCCTCCAGAGGTGACTAGGTGGTTTGGAAGCATGCAAGTGCGAGGTCTTGACTGGACGCCATCATAAGAAGGTCTTGGCAGAAGATGTTGATCTCGTGTACATCAGCATAGAGGAGCAAGTAGCTGATGTTTTCACCAAGGCCTTGGGAGCAGAGAAGCTTCATAGAATTCACACTATGCTTGGAGTCTTGGAGACAGAGTTGAGCTTGAGGGGGAGTGTTGAGATGTCAAGCTCAACATGAGCTAACACACTCATGACATGCCTAGGGGAGTGTTCCACCTTTACACCACTAGCGCATTCTGTGGCTAGCATGATAGATCTTTGATAGGGATTCTATAGCTGGACTACGCCTACCCATTCCAATTGAGTTATGGCATACTTATCTTCCTAGCTCACCTACTTAGCATGTTCACATTATGGACCTCTTGTACATAGTACTCTAGTACTTATGTTGGTTTTCACTTATCTTTTGTTGTAGACCTCTTTTGAGTGCAACAAGAAAAAGAAAAAGATTTCAACATTCCATATTTGTGTGTGCCTCATCCATTATTATGAGTGTGCGTGTGTTCTTGTAAGAGATCAAGCACTCTTCTTGACAAATAAGATCAATGCTGCAAATGGCGACACGCTGGGCAGATGAAGCCAGATTGCAACAAGTCTTTTCTTTTCACTTACCTTAGTGATTCCGCTTTCTATGATCGCTCGATTCAATGTTTTTCTAGGGAGGGGAGAGAACATTTTGTGAGCATAACTTGGGCATTAGAGGTGTAATTGGTTCATTAATCATGTCTTTATCCATTTCTTATTGCGTTTCTACTTAATGGCTTATTTGGAGTAATCACAAGTTTGAAGACAATGAGTACCCTCTTTACAGTCCCAAGTGTTGTTGTTACAACTCAAACAACTCAAACCGGTCAAAATTATCAAAATTATGTATTCATGTTTTATTCTTAAATGAATACATAATTAAAGAATATTAAATAATTTAATCATAATTGTGTGAAACTCTTAATATGAGAGGTGTAGCAGAGTACAATGAACATAATTGATGCATTATATCTTGATTAGAATGATTTTAATGACTAATTTAAAGAACGTATAATTTCTATTGATGGTGATTAAGAATTGATTCAAAATAGAGAAACAAAGTGTTTAAAAAAGATTAACCCTAATTTTTGATAGCTTTTATAGCATGTTTTTTATTTGAAGATGAATTATGAAAGCCTGCACTGTTTTAAAGAATAATCAAAGAAAGTGTGCTGATGATGAAATTTTAAGTAATGTGATTTATTAATGAAGAATCTAATGTGTTTTTAGCTATGGAAAAAAATTGAGTAATTATTAATGAGTTTTACTAGTGATTTATATGGTTTTTAATGGGTTATAATTTTTAAATAATTATGAATAGTTACCAAATATTTTTTTAATAATTACCAAAATTTAAGGGATGTTTTTAAAGATATGATAGTTTTTTGTAAAATGCTAAATCATGAGAATTATTTTTTATTTTTAATTAATAAACGATCTTAATGTTTAAGTTAAATTTTGAACATTTAATATCTCAAGAGAGTTTAAAAGGGAACTAGGTGTTAATCAAACAAGGAAAAATGTTTTTGATGATATGCAGAAGGTGTGTATGAAATATAAGTGTTAAATGAATTTAATTTTATATACATTCTCTAGTTAATAGGAAGATTATCCATTACATATGCAGGATGTGGCATTATTTGAGTGGCATGGGGATTATCCTCAATGCTTGAATAAGTTAGTGGAATATTAAGAAAATCATAAAAGAGTATTAATATTAGAAGATATTAGTGATCTAAGAACTACAAATAAGTTACATATTAATGCACGAATAAGTGATAATTCTCATATAATATTACCCTTAAAGTAGCGTAAAAAACTAACACTTTGTTGGCTAGATACCCTATAAGGGTACAATTTAGAAGCATATTAATAAAGGGTCATTTTTTGTGTGTCTTATTATCGGGAGTTCTAGAAATGATACTGAAAGGATATCATGAGTTAGAACCACGTTACGTGGAAAGATGAACTTCCTAAGAACATAAAGAGACTAATCGTAGAGAAATTAATTGATGGTACTTATAGGGTCTATTTGATTCAGAAAGAGAAACCAAACACAAAATCCAAGAGTCTTATATCAAAGAGTCTTAGCCAAGAGGTATCCTCTCATGAAGGTACTAGTACTACTTTAAAGACATAAAAGAAGTATGAGTAGGTTCTATGGGTGAAATTTATGATTTAGAATACATTGAGGATCCTGTAAAGAGCCATCTAGAAATTCAATGAGCCATTTATTGGGGGTAAATTAAGTGAAGAATTGTGACCACTCCTTTTTCTTCGGTACGAAGAAGGGATAACCGTCTGATTTAGAGAATTTTTCTCTAAGACCTGGAATCATCTAGAAATAAGTTAGAAATTTGTTTGTAATTGATGGATGGATCACCAAGATACGGGATTTATGATTTTCATTAAGGAAGTTTGGGTTTTGAGAAAAGGGTCTTGTGAAATCAACACTACTCGTGAAATGGTTTTCATCGTCTCGTGAGATGAAAGTAAACTCAATGGGAAAATTCTTACTTGCATAGAAACTCTGTTTTTGTAAAGGATTGTCTTACGCCAAAATGCTGGAGGAAGCATTTGGTTTATTGTTTAAAGGAAAGTTTACGTTTTTGTAACAACTAACAGGGAGTCATCGAAGGACATCTCTCATGGCAAAGCCTGCCAAGGTCTTGACCAGCCTCGGTACGGTTAAAAATGGTGCACTTCTGGTACGATGGGCAAGGGCTGACGAAGCGGTCCCTGAGTGAATTGCTAGGACACCTAAGGAGGATCCTAGAGGGTTCTGACCAGGCAATGCACGCTCTCGCCGGTTACTAGGACACCCATGCGTATGTTAAGGGAGATATCATGTATTGGCGAGAAATTTATTTAAGTGAACTGGAAACCATGGAATTGGATCACGTTGGTTGACTAGCTGGTCTTCAACGGAGAGTCTCGATGACACTTGTTGTAAAAACAATGGAACTGGAATATTGAGGATTATGATGGAAACACTATGATTTTATTGCAATTCTGTCTTGAAGATAGTTGAATCTGAGAAAAAGGCAATGGGTGCGTAAGTGGTGTGTCTATTTTATATTTCTGCATGAGTATCGGCTAGGGGGCCTGGGAACTCTTTTCCCTAGTACCTGGGACAAAGCACAACCAAATTTTTATAAAGAGGGATCCCACCAATACGGTGGTTGGGCGCTTGGCTAACCCATAGGCTGGATCGGTGGATTCCTACAATAAAGTTCAGTTATGTTTAAGTTACGATAGTTGAAGTAGGTCACAGGGTAATTCTTGTTCTATGGGAAAGAATCAACAGTTGTGCCTCACTTCAGGGGAAAAAAGCGATGATCTCTATGAACCAAGTGCAAGTCCCTCCTTGATTCGGCCATGTGACCCACAAGTTTGGTCGGAATAGAAAGGATAGTTAAGGCTCTTGACCCTGTTAGATAAATTCTCATTAGAAGATTTTCCTGGAGGAATTGCCCATGCTTCCTAGGCGAGGAAAGTTTTTCTGGTCTCGGTTTTGGAAGAGCCGCCGGACTAGTCCCTTGCCCAAACATCCGTGGGCGAGGCCCCAGGTGGCCCCAGGTGGGAAGATCTGCCCAAACATCCGTGGGCGAGGCCCCAGGTGGGAAGATCTGCCCTGCGCAAGAGGTTGCTACTTCCGCTCTGCTAGCACTCCTGAGTTTGATGCACAGAGAGGGCAAGGGTCTCACATCTATCCTTGGGATGTGGGTTATCTCACTGTGCGTTTTGAAGGATAAAGTTTCGGAGTCTCAAAGCAAGGCTTCTTTGCAAGTGATTAGGGGATGTTGTGTCTTGCTTCAAGGTAGGTGGTATGTCCATGCACTAGGCCACTAGTCCTCTTAATCAGGAGTAGGTGGTATGTCCATGCACTAGGCCACTAGTCCTCCTATCTCTTAATCAGGAGTAGGTGGTATGTCCATGCACTAGGCCAGTAGTCCTCCTATCTCTTAATCAGGAGTAGTGCGTTCCATGCTAGGATGCTCCTCACTCTCACTAGTGCTATCAAAGACCAACACTATTTGGTTCCATGCTATTTTGACCAAAGGATCTGATCTTATGAACAAGGTAGTGTTAGGAGGATTTACATCGTCAAATAGAGGGTTGTTCCGCACCAATTTCCCTGAGCGTAAGTGCATGAATGTGAGAAATAGAAGTGCTGGACCCCTCTGTAGATAGTCTGAGAGATTTTTTTGGATGGGAAGGTATGGCCATATGCTTTTAATAAGAAGGTACAGGCATACTCTCAAACGAGGACACGAACGTGGCTAATGGATGATGAGGGCACAGGTGTAGAGCGGGACCGAAGCAACGAGCGTACGTTCAGATGAAGACACAGACATGGCTAATGGAAAGGTATGGCCGTGCACTTACAGAAGAGGAAGATGCAGGCATGTGCTTATGGAAGACACAACCATGGCAGGGAAGAAGGAATGAGCGTGACTTCAAGGAAGGAATGGGCGTGTCAAGAGGAAGACACGGGCATATGCTTCTGAAGGTATGGCCGTATGCTTGTCAGGCTAGATTAACCTTTTAAGGGTGCAGGTACTGAACAGCCACCCACTGATATTCTTATGATAGTACAATAATACCCAGTTTGTACCTCTTTTTTAATCCCCTTTATGCCTTATAATTGCAATTTATTCCCTTTAATTTCCCTCTGCGCAACTGATTCTGAAAGATCTTCCCAAAGAGGAAGCGGGCGTGGCAAAAGAAGACACGGCCGTGTATACTTCTCAAAGGGTGTATACTTCTCAAAGGGAAACCAAAGTAAAAAATGCACCTCTTTTCCTCTTTTGATTTCTGATGTTTTGAGCTCTTCCTTTATGACTTTTTGTGTTTTTCTTTTGTGGGGGGCTAGATCTAGTCTCCAGCTACCCAATGATGCCTAGAATGCATAAGGAAACCGAATTACATAAGACTAATTAGAGGATTAAGCTATTTGTATAAAACTTGACAAATTTTAAACAAAACCAAAAATTGCATGAATTTTAAGAGCAAGGTTTAAGCACCTACTTGTGTCTCCCACATTCGATAAAGACTTCGGCTCTCCTTATGCTCCATTGATCTCCATGCTAGAAATAAACAAGATCACATAACAAACACATCAAACATGCAACCACCAGTGGATTTGCACTCCAACTAGGCTACGTAATGGCTCTAGCAAGTGAAAATGTGTGGATGACCCTAAGCTAAATGCTCATCTCGACAGTGGCGCCAAAGATGTTAACCAAAAACATGCTACCTTGTACAAGAGATGGAGAGAAGAAGAGAAGGATGCAATGCAAGGGTCGATTCTAAGACTAGCATTTAGCTACCCTTGATGAGGGTTAACTCCGTGATGTGAGGCTACTAGGGGCTCACTCCACCTCCACCACTTGTGTCACTCAAATGGAGCCTCACAAGGTAGGTAGTGAGCAAAGAGGAAGGGAGCTACGGAGAGATCTACCTTGACTCAATGCCAATGTGCATGCAAGAGGGATCTTGAGAAGGAGACAAGAAGAGGGAGAAAATAAGACAAGAAAAGAATCATCCACTCCATGCACATGCTACAATCAAGAAAGAAATCATTCACCCATTCAAGCTTACCACCATAGCCACAAGAGAGACAAGAAGAGGGAGAAGACAAGACAAGAATCATCCACTCCATGCACACACTACAATCAAGCAAGAAAGCATTCACCCATAGCTTACCACCATAGCCACAAGAGAGTGCAAGAGAGAGAAGTAAAGACTCAATTGTGATGATGGGATTGTCCATTTTTATATCTCATAAATCACTTATATACATGAGATCACTTTTTACAATGGCCGGCCACCCATTTACAATTGGGGGCCAAAAATTGGCTTCCTAGCTCTATATACATCTAGGATCATTCCTATGACCCAAGCATTACACAAGTTGTAAGCTCAGTCATCGCAATATCTTTTCTCATTTTAAGAACTTAGCACGGTTACATAACAATGGATTACAAGAAGCGTAACCATGCTTGAAAAATGATGTTAATCAGTGTGGTTAACATCTAGGTAGGGAGAAATGAGAGAAGGAGCTATGGAGAGCTCAACTCCTATCTCATTGCCTTGGTGTGTGCAAGAGTGAAAGAGAGAGAGAGGGCAAGAAGAAGGAGGAGAGTCAAGAAAAGGAGCATCACCTACAAGCACACACATACAATCAAGTAAGCAAGCATGCATCTACACACAAGCTCACCACCATAGCCACAAGAGAGCAAGAGGGAAAAAGAAGAAGACTCAATTGTGATAATGAGATTGTATATCCTTTTCATATTTCATAAGTCACTTATATACATGAGCTCTCTTTTTGTAATGGTCGACTGCCATTTAACAATGGGGGGCCCAAATTTGGTTCTCTAGCTCTATGTACACCTAGGCTTGTTGCTTATGGCATGCGTTACACATGTCGTAATCTCGGTCATCCCATTTGCATAAAAATTAATTACATGAAGCATAACCATGCTTAAAATAATGTTAACCATTGTGGTTAACATACCCCCTCCCTAATTCAAGTATGTCATCAGAACTAGCAAAAAGGCTTAGGGGTAGTAGAGGGAGTATGTGTGGACAAAATTGTACCGGGATTTGGGATACTAGGGGAATCTATGGAAAGCTTTGTAGCTAGTCCAAAAGGTAGTCTGCATCATATCTTTGAAGGTTTGGAGATGTTAGGCAGGCATGCGTTTGTAGTAGCCAAAGACATGCTTGAGGGTGGGGCCTTTATTGATGTTGAAGGTGAGGCCTTGGGCTCCTTCATGGTAGTGATGCCACGTAGGGAACTCCACCAAGAGGGTGGTGTGATGAGGTTACAAAGTGGATGGTGGCGATGTGATGAGACAAGGTTAGGTACCTGGTCATACTTAGCTATGGAGGCAAACATTTGGGCTAGCAAGCTTTCTTCTGTGCACGGGCTTCAAGATGTAGGAGGGCTAAACCATGGAAAGTTGAATTGCAACTTAGGGTTTGAATGTTGTTTAGTGGGGGAATAGGTCCCAAGCCCCAGTGATGGTGGCGGGAGGTAGGCTAGGTTGATGCAGAGATGGCAGGGTGCTTTGCAATACTCAGCCCAAATCTCCAACTTAAGTAGGAAGGGACGCCGTCAAACCGGCTTCTCGCCCATAAGATCGAACGTGAGAAGCTGAGAGTCGGATTTAGTCGCTTGCTTTAGGTATCTTGCTTGGCATCGATGTGGAGCTAGAGGACATGAATGCTTTAGGTATCTTGCTTGGCATCGATGTGGAGCTAGAGGACATGAATGCCCGTGCAGTCAATGACTTCATTAGGGGAACTTGTTAGAGTTGTCAGACCAACATGATGCAGACGGCTTTCTTGAACTCTGTGTGGTCCAGAAGATCGTGCCAATTAAGGGGATTGAGGGGGATCCATCTCATCCTACTCCCATGGGGTTGTTAGAGGGATTTTGCCTTCTTCTCAGGGGTGGAGGAAGGGAGGTCAGAGGGATGAGGTTGTGGAGGTAGAGGGGGGTAGTACTGAGGGGGGCATCGAGGAGAGGATGTGAGCATGCCGATGTAGAAGGGAGATCCTTGGAGAGAAGTGGTGGGCTGAATCTGAGATGGAGGGAGGAAGGGTGTGACGATGGTGTTGGTGAAGGGGGTGATGAGGTGACATGAGGAGGGGTTGTATGAGGAGACAAAAAGAGGGGAAGGGTGGAATGGGAAGAGGCTAGAGAAGGGAAGCTCGTGCTTGAGAGGAGTTTGGTGTGGAGAGGTTGGGGTTCGAGGGAGCTATGAGATCTCTGCCCCCTTTGCACATCGAACTCTGGAGTTCTGGCAGTGGAAGTAGCAACCTTGTGTGTAGCGCATAGCTTCTACAAAGTCCCGATCGAGGGTCCAAATTGTGGAGCAAAATGATGGGCGCATTAATCTTTAGAAGTAAGCAGTGATTGAGGAGGGTAACCACCACCTAAGTTCAAACTGTTCAAAGTTCAAACTATTCAAGTACTCAATTGGATACAGTATTGTGTCATTCTCATAAGAAACAATAGAATCTACACTAGGGTATTCTCTTTCAAGACCAGGCAACAAACTCAAGGCTAGCTCATTGATCTCATCAACCTCTAAATTTTGTGGTGTAAGAATAGCACGGTCTTTGAAGAAGCATGCATAATCCTCAACTCTATGAAGATCTTTGTATACCCATTCTACCAAACTCAAAACAAAGTTGCCATGGATCAACATTTGCAATGGAATTACTAATCTGCCTTCATTGTTTGGCTGACCTATAGTGCCATCCCCAATTTGTAATGTCCATTTGACAAATTCATGTTCTATACCATAGTAAGCACTCTATCTAACCCGCATGTTTTGGGTGAGCTTTAAAACACTCACATATCTCCAAATATGTGATCGGCATAATGTTGCATCAACAATGTCTTCGCGCGACCCTTTGGCACAACTGGTAAGATTTGCCTAAAGTCACCACCAAAAAAAGCATAACTTTTCCACCAAACACTGTATCACTTTGCATAATGTCCCTCAATGTCATGTCCAGTGCTTCATATGTGTACTTATACATCATTGGAGCCTCATCCCAAATGATTAACCTCGTCCCAAATGATTAACCTTGCAAGCTTCAACACCTCAGCCAATGGGCTATTAGCTTTGATTCCACATGTGCTAAAAGCATTAAGTACCAATGGAATTTTGAAACGTGAGTGAGCTGTACGACCATTAAAGAGTAATAATGTGGCTATTCCAGACGATGCACATGCCAAGGCAACGTGTTTCTCTCCACGCAACTAAGATAGCAAGGCATTGTAAAGATAAGTTTTTCCTGATCCACCTGGTCCATTAAGAAAAACAACACCACCCTAGTTCAAAGAAACGGCTCTAAGGATAGTATCAAATGCTCTTGATTGATAACTATTAAGACTCCTTTCCATGGAAACAGACAAATTAGCCTGCTGAACAGAATCAAACATCATCTCTTCCATCAGCAAACCATTGTTGACAGTGGCAAAACTTGATCTATATGGAGTAGGCAACCCTTCAAAATCAACTAACCGCTTTCCATACTGGTTTACTTGCATGTGCAACAAAGCTTGATTCTTTGCTATAGAATGACAAACACCAACATCGACACACCCTCTTTGCAGCAATGAATGCAAAAAATCTTTTGAAAGTTCGGTGGAGAATTTGTCCCAAAGCTGCCCAAGGTATATAGGCTCACAAAAAACCATTATAAGGATAAACAATTGACGCAACTGAAATCCTATATTCTGAATTGCAACGTCAAGTTAATGCATGAAAAATAATAGCACATTTAAGATTATTAAAAAAAATTACACCATGTGTGTCGGTGTGTGTGTGTAGGTTTGTGTGTGTGTGTGTGTGTGTGTGTGTGTGTGTGTGTGTGTGTGTGTGTGCGTGTGTTGGTGTGTGTGTGTGTGTGTGTTGGTGTGTGTGTGTGTAGGTGGGTGTGTGCACATATGCATGTATGTGTCCGCATATATATACACGTGTGTGTATGTGGGTATACATGTACACATATGCACATCATGTTTAGTGACTATGTGTGTGTGTGTTTGTGTAGGTGAGTGTGTGCATGTACTCACACACACTCTTTCTCTTTCTCTCTCTCTCTCACGCACACACACACACACATACTTAATGCATGCCAAATAAAATAGCACATTTAGTATTATTAAAAATTTTAAAAAGTCTCTCACCTTCAATGAAATAAAACACACAAACACTCTCTCTCTCTCTCTCTCTCTCTCTCTCTCTCTCTCTCTCTCTCTCTCACCACACACACACACACACACACAGCACAGCACATTTAACATTATTAAAACATTTTTGCACCATGTGTGTCGGTGTGTGTTGTGTGCGTGCGTGTGTGTGTGTGTGTAGGTGTGTGTGTGTGTGTTGGTGATAGTGTTTGTGCCATGTGTGTGTAGGTGTGTGTTTGTGTGTGTAGGTGTGTCTATGCGCATAGGTGTGTGTGTGTGTGTAGGTGAGTGTGTAACTGTGTGTGTGTGTAGGTGAGTGTGTGCACGTGTGTGTGACAAATTCTACTATCTCTCTCTCATTTCAATTTTCATTAAAAATAACACATGGGTATATGTAAATAAATACTCTCTCTCTCTCTCTCTCTCTCTCTCTCTCTCTCTCTCTCTCTCTCTCTCTCTCTCACACACACTCTCTCTCTCTCTCTCTCTCTCTCTCTCTCTCTCTCTCTCTCTCTCTCTCACACACACACACACACATAGTTAATGCATGCCAAATAAAATAGCACATTTAATATTATTAAAACATTTAAAAATCTCTCACCTTCAATGAAAAAAACACACAAACTCTCTCTCTTTCTCTCTCTCTCTCTCACCACACAAACACACACACACACACAGAGAGAGTTAATGAATGCTACAAATATTTTACAGCTATAATGGGAGAGCATACTTTTATGTTAATATGGGATTTGTACCTCAAAGAGATAAAAGGGTTATATGGAACAACCCATCGACTATCCACCCTATAATACTTTACCTGGATGAAACTACCATCATCTCGTTGCATGTAAGTTAGATACCCATTGTTATCAATGCTAGTACTCTTGTAAAAATTCCATGGATACCGATGTTTACAACTCCCATTAACCATGCAAGGAGAGCGCATATTCAATTCACCACATGGTCCATGGACATTGCAATGACTAATTATGATGTGCAACTCTGGAAACACCACCTTGTCTGGAAGTTTAGTACACACCAACATATCACAGTGAGGGATCTCGATCAATTTACATCCACTTTCCAAAATCAATAATATATGTGCATCTGGCAAGTCTCTTTTTTGAAATTCAATAACAGAAACAAAATCCTGATACCATTCCAAATATTGATTTTTTCACCAATAAGTGCATCATGTCCTTATGCTTCTCATAAAAGACCCGTGCAGTCAAGTCGGGTCGATCTTGGGCAACATGACCCGGCAATTCGCAAATCCTCAAAAGATTTGCAACCTTTGCACACTGTGAGTAGCATCTGTAAGTAATATTGCTCACCTGCACTCGGACTAACATTATACATATGTCCAATCATATTTTCCCTTTTCCTTTTAGTCCATGAGCGAAGAGCCAAATTTCACACCCACTTGCAAGGGAAATCAACATATAGTATGTTATTTGCATCTGCATACAATTGATTGGCTTTGAACCATTCAGTGTGAGAGATGTTCTTTGGTTTCTGTCACAACTAATCACATCATGTAAGTCATCTTGGTCATTGAAAAGCACATTATTGTGCATTGGGAGATGAACATGTAACCTTTGTATATCAGGCTTTCATCGTGCAAATCATATTGATATATGCGCTAACATGCCTCTGAAGCATAAACGTACCGTGCATCCAGATATTGACTAACCTCATCAATAACCCCATTTCTGTCTTGCAACTCTATAGTAGCTCTATCATGTCCTTTGTATAAATACTTATACAAATATTTTACACCTGTAATGGTAGAGCATACTTCTATGTTGATATGGGCTTTGTACCTCAAAGAGAGAAAAGGGTTATATAAAACAACCCATCGACTATCCACCCTATAATCCTTTACCTGGATGAAACTACCATCATCTCGTTGCATGTAAGTTGGATACCCATTGTCATTAATGCTAGTACTGTTATAAAAATTCCGTGGATACCGATGTTTACAACTCCCATTAACCATGCAAGGAGAGCGCATATTTAGTTCACCACACGGTCCATGGACATTGCAATGACTAATTATGTTGTGCAACTCTGGAAACATCACCTGGTCAGGAAGTTCAGTACACACCAACATATCATAGTGAGGGATCTCGATGATCAGTTTCCAAAATCAATAATATATGTGCATGTGGCAAGCCTCTTTTTTGAAATTGAATAACAGAAACAATATCCCAATACCGTTCCAAATATTGATTTTTTCACCAATAACTGCATCATGTCCTTATGCTTCTCATAAAAGATCCGTGCAGTCAAGTCGAGTTGATCTTGGGCAACCTGACCCGGCAATAAAGCATTGGTTATTTAATCCCACTTAGGATTGCAAGTAAAGGTGATAAACACATCATGTTTACCCATCTTTCTAACAATAGCCTTTGAATCTTGGTACAATTGATGCATATATCTAGGCCCCCCAATATATGTAGATGGCAGTACCACCCTGCGTCCAACAATGCCTACAGAGACTCTATTAACTCCATCACTTAAATTAACCGTATCTGCAAGACCCTGGTATACTTCTACACGTAATGCTTTTTGGTTATTGTGTATCCATACTAATCTAGATTCTTCCATGCTACTAAATGCATCAACAATGTACTGTTGCAAAAGATGACTATCGCGTAGAAGGCATGCATTTGTATCTTCCCAAGCATAATATTGTCGTTGAGTTACGGTCTTTGTATCCTCATTTGAGCCTTCTCTATTGAGTGGAATTACAACATGTCAACCATCCTCTACTTGAGGAAATACAAGAGAGGCATATATGAGCGATGCAAGTTAGATATTTTTTTTATAGCACCTATGCGTGACATTATTTGAATGTCTCTATGCCCCACATGAAAATCATCTCCTTGACTCGGCACGATAGGTGCTACCTCACTTCCTATAGGGACCAAGTATTGCTGCCATGAGGTTGATCGAGCTTCAGTGATGACCATTCTCAAATCTCTTTCAACAATGTTGTGATTTAAAGAGGGCATCCCATGAAGTCTATTCTCTAATTCATGCTCTGTATCATACACAAAGCTGAGCAAATCAAGGAGCCGCATCTCGGACTCCATTAGGTATGACAGAACCAACATGATGATAGGTGGTACCATGGATATGAAAATTGAATACTCCTCCTCTCCTAGTGAACTGACTATCCAAGTGAGCACCCAGTGAAACAAATGCCAAGACATTATTATAAGAGCATATATTCTTTATGTATTCCTTACTTGCATTATCATTAGCAAGCAACAACTCGACCAATGCAGGAGGTGGATTTTCCAATGGCAATAAAGAGACCTTCCCACTTCCACAACAGTGTTTGCCCACATATTCTCGAAGCTTTCTTGTCGCCTCACACTTCCAAATCATTGCACCACAAAAATGACACTTGCAAGAAAGGGCTCCTATAATGAGCGAAGAGTACAATCTCCAGAATATACCACCATAGTTGTTGGGTGCTTGACATTCTGAGGCAAAGAAAACACCTGCCTTATAGAGTGACATTCAGATTTAATATCTTTCACATCACCAACAACAAATGTTATAGAATGTAAATTATCATCCATAGGTAGCTCATTTAAATCAAATGAGAAAGGGCCCCGTGCCAAATCTCTATGTGTCTAAGCATTGTGAGGTTCATTGATAGGTTCTTGAAGAACCGTAGCATTGAGAATAGTTCTGTTTCTTGAATCCAAGTGGATTCCGCCATGGGGTTCACTATGCTTCTCATTTTTAACCCTTCTAAATGTTTCAATTTCCAGCTATGGCAAAGTAATCCGTAAAATTAGAACCATTTTATTTTCGAATGCAAGTCCTTGTCTATGATCGTTTACAGTGAGTCATGCGTATTGCATCCAAAATTCGAAGCCGATGAACTTGGTTCGAGCGTGAGTATGTACAGCTCCTAGCCATCTTTAATCTCCTTTGAAACACAAAATTACGAATACTATTTTTTTAAACTTCAAACAACATAATACTTGAGATAGACAAAGGGAGAGACAATGACATAGACATACATACATACATACATACATACATACATATATATATATATATATATATATATATATATATAGAGAGAGAGAGAGAGAGAGAGAGAGAGAGAGAGAAAGAGATAAAGGAAGGCAGAGTTGAAACATGGAGAGATAGAAGAGAGAAGTATTAAATTTGAAAAATAGAAATTTCATATATATCGCCAAAATAAAGAGCTAAAATTTCTAAAAGTCGGAACACAATTTGACCCTTGGTAAAAAAACATCATCCCTCTCACAAAATCTCTAAGCAACTACCCTGGGTTCTAAAACATGGCACATCTTTTTCATAATTGCATTGAGTCGATTAACAGATATCTTTAGACTTAATACCTCCATGCCTAATGCACGTACTTGATCTTTTAGGGAGAATCTACGTGTTCTTTACATTGCCCATTATATCCACATAGACATTCCCCAATTTCAAATTGCATGTTCTCCATGAAAAAAATCATACCTAGTTGGTTTGCCTCCATGGAGTACGTCAATGCTATGAGCAAAAAATTACGAGCAAGATTCTTTCGAGCGAGAAAAAGAAGACCGACACCCAACTATAGTTCTCTTTGAAACTACAGGTGGTGACAAACGAGAGAGAGAGAGAGAGAGAGAGAGAGAGAGAGAGAGATTGTAAGATAGATTGAACATGTAGTCATGGCAATCCACCTAATTGTCACCATAAGATCTACCAAGCAATAAGACCTATGTATGTGTGTGTATGTATGTGTAGTGTGCATGCATATGTGTGTGTATATATGTGTGTGAGTCTTTTAATTCACTTTTATATGTGCGCAAAAAAATGACCAAAATAGCATAATTAAAACATAATATTAAAATCACTTGTAGCAAAGATGTCCAAAACTTAAGGCAATACACGTAATTCATGGAAGGGAAAAAAAAACCCTATTATTGCAGTTATTCTGAAATAGCAATGTCATCTACAAAATAACATTTTGGTCTCTTCTTAGATTGCCGAGTAGTGTGATCATAACGAGTGTCTGCCTCCATCTCTCTTGCCATGCTCTCTGCATAAGAAGGCAAACAACTACAAAATGGTCAACAAACATTGAACCTTATCATCTGAATATTTCAAAATTCCATGGTGCTTTCAAAGCATAGAGATACTCACTAGTCCAGTGGAACATCTGTGATTGCCAAACTCTCCTCATCATCCCCAAGCAAATCTCCAAACCCACCACCCAAGTCAGCAGTTCCAGTGCTAACTTTATAGTAATTATCTACAAATGGCATCAAATGACTGGTACATATCTCATCATCTCTCTCAATCACCATGCACAATCGTGCACTGTGCATAGCAGCTCTCATAACAGAGCCAGTCCCACCTCCCATCTCAAGCACTGAGCCTAAATGTGGACATAAGGCCTCCATGAAGAACAACATCAGGGGGACACTCTTTTCAAGTGGGCCCCTCCAACCTCCACTCTTACCATCACGCTTAGCCCTTGCAGATGAAGGCAAGCAATGGACCAAGACCTCTTTGGAGAAGTCTAAGTCCAACGCTTGTCCTACCTACAAAAAAGAAAAAGAAGCAAACACAACTAAATTATCCATTCAAGGAATGCACAACACAATAACAGAAACCGCACAAACCTTACACTTTATAACTTACCTTTTGAGCATTCAAAAGGTTAACAACTGGTTTTTGGCCAGCCTTATGGAAGGCCACCACATGCAGCAATGTCATCTACATGTAAATACAATAATGAGAGAGAGTATTATTTTCAACAACTTGCAAGCTACTTAATAAACATCAATATAAATGTACATGGTAGCATTACCTTTGTAGACACTCCTAGTCTTGTTTCATAGCTGTAAGGCTCTGAAGAGTTTAAAGCCCAACGAAATCTGGCAACCATGCGTGTCCTAGTAGCAACTCGCTCCACAAGAGAAAGGTGAGTAGGACTAGTGATAACCAAAACCCAACCCAAGTCATCCATCACAGCATTGGCCACCACCAAAGAACTCTTTATATGATCCTCACTAATTTGATTCCAATAAGGAATCCCATCATCAAAGCCTGCAACTGGAGTTCCTGAGAAAAGACAATCCAAGAAAACAAGCCAAAATAGAAAGCAAGTTTCAAAAAATGTTACAAATAAGAGGTGTGCCAAGAGAGAGGTTCCATTGGAAAAGGGGGCAGGTCTTTACAAACCTGTTGGCAAATCAATGACAGTGAAGTCAATGCTCCAACTACATGGCTTGCCTCCTCTGAATTTTTGTTG
Source organism: Cibotium barometz (assembly GCF_041138505.1). Taxonomy (NCBI): domain Eukaryota; kingdom Viridiplantae; phylum Streptophyta; class Polypodiopsida; order Cyatheales; family Cibotiaceae; genus Cibotium; species Cibotium barometz. The sequence continues at coordinate 53,716 of NC_141107.1, read as the reverse complement.
TAGGGAGTGACTCATTAAAAATTGTCTCATGACTTCAAAGCCCTCCTTGAAATTATGCTCTAGCAACTCTTTTCCCAACTGAATATAGTCATATGTCCATACATTCACTTGACTTCTCACACCAAGCCTCTCTTGCTCACGAAAAGCAGTCAATGAAACAAACCCCGATGGGTTTGCACCACTTCTTGGAACTGCATGATCAAGCACTATATGATCCAGAAAACCAAAAAATGCATCCATTTAAAGAGTACACATTTGTAACATTATATGCAATCCTACATCAATATAGTAAACTTACCTTGACTCTCATTCACAGGCTTATTTGGTGGTCGTCCCCCCTTATTTGAGGCTTGAATTTGTTCCTGTAGGTCCTTTTCCTTCAAGGCTCGCAATTCTTCATCGATCCTTTTCTCCTCCTCCTCATTAACAGAACCTGAAGAACCAGAGTCAGACATGCACTCCCCCTTCAAATGCCGCAAGTATATCTCTTTGTCCTCTTCCAAACATTCCCCCCTCTTCATGTCCAGCCACCAAGGGCACTTCTTCCTCTCCCACTCAGTTATCATCAAAGCCCCACCTGTCTGGTTGTTTTCTCTAAAGATAGAACATGAGTACATGCTGAATGTAGAATCCACTGTCCATGCCTTACAAACATGAGGCAAGAAAGGCATTTTCTTCGTAGAGATAAGCATCAGCAAATATCTAAACCCAAGCAAAAAAACAAACTTTTAGAAAAGCATAATATTACAATATTTCTAAACAGCAATACCACTAAACTTGATATCTTATTTCTCACCTGTAGACCAAACGTCTAGAAGCATTTTTTAAGTCAACATGTTTTGCTGCTGGCGTTGCCACATTCATCTCTCTCTCAAATGAATAAAACAATACAGCTCGATACCTCCCAACAATGTCCATGAAGTATGTTTCCAAACTTGGCTCTTGAGGCAATGTCAGTTTCTCCTTGCCGATATTAGAATCCACCACCTGTTTTACCAATCTGGCTGCATCCTCTAGCAATTGGTCCATCCACACCTCCTTGGCCAACCATGAAATGTATTGATGGTCTCCAAGAGGCATCCCATAAGATTGCTTTACATTGTCATCTTGTCCTAGAAGCTTTAGCATTGAGCATTTAAGAATTGGAGAACATGCTGCTGAGGATAGTGCATATAATTTCTCCAAACTAATTTTATATTGGGGCTCTTCAAAGGGAAGCTTCCACAATATCTCAAACCATTCTTTGCCATTTGATGGATTAACCACCGAAAGCATCTAAGACATAAAAGCAATATCCTTTTACACAAAAGCTTAAATAGCCAGTCATTCCTTTAAAACTCAAAAGAAAGGTATCCAAAAATACATGAAAGTGAATATCAACAAACCCTTATCATTTTTCTATTGTAAGTCTTGATAACATTCTTCTTTGCCTTTGTCACCTCCACATCTCTATCCTCTTTGGAAAGTCCTGGATTGATCTTCTTGCATGCTACCTCAAATGCTGTGTCCCATTTTCCCTGCAATAAAAAATGAAAAACCAAAAAAACAACAAAAAGTAAAAAAAAAAGAATCATAGAATGAATTGAAACCACTTTCTCAAAAGAAAACCTACCGCAAAAACCATGCGGCCTAGTATTGACTGGGTCAAGGGATACCACACCCTTTTTCCCATGCTTGCCTCTCTTGCTCTCACGGAGGCAATGTGATTCTTTTCCGCTTCAGTGAAACTCTCCATGAGAGGTGTCTCATCCAATGCACAAAGGGTACTTGTGTGATAGAGATAATCCTTCAGATTTGTAATAACAATGGCCTCTTCATGCATCCTAAATAAAGATTGACAATAGTCAATACTAACAAATCCTAGTGCAAAAATACAAATTGAAAAGAAATTCATTCATTATATAGAGAGATATGGGAGAGAATCTTACAAGTTAATTCTCTGTAGAGTAGCCACAAGAACCTGCTCATCTTTTTCATTTGGTACAATGAACTCAGCTTGAACTCTGATATGCTTTCCCTTGTTATTTGCAAAACTCTCATTGATACACTCCATCCAAGCTGCAGTCCTGTGATTACCCTCCCATACAAAAAACATTTTCCCCCTCAACATAGACCACTCTTCCTTAGATTCAAGCTCCTCCTCAAACTCAGCATTGATAGCCTGCCAATGCCTATCCCAAGTACTTGTTATTGTTTCATCAACATCCAAGGTAGACCCATCAAGAAAATTAGTTGACAGAATCAAGCTACCCTTCATTGCCATATAGCCCTCTTTTTCCAAAACTGACTTTAATCTGGACAAATCACGTCTAAGCTCTCTAACCCTTTCATTTATCCTGCACCTGCAAAGGGGAATCCTAGGTGCTAGAATTCCAGGATTAAGAGCCAACCTAGACAAAAAGTCAGAACCATCTGCCTTAGAGATTGCTTGAGGAATCAGCTCGTCAGGTGTATCATCCTTATCTTTTGAATCATCTTGTGTAGCTGCAACATGAACTAGTTCTTTACTAGTAGCCAGATTTGTGTCTTCAACCATTTGTTCATCCTCTTGTTTATCTTCAAGATGCTCCATGCTCTCAGTAGGCTCCATGGTTGATTTCTTGGTACTAGCATTAGATGCTGCAAGAGTTTTTCTCTTTCTAGTCTTCACTGCCTGCAAGAATATATATATATATATGATAGAGAGAAAATATTGGGTTTTTCAATTACATGCCATTTAAAGAAGCCAAAAGTCTCTTTGCAAAAACACATACACCCATGCCTGTTATAAAAGAAAGCCACAAGGGCAATAACTTTGCAATGACCACAAGGGCTGTAACAATCTACATCCAAAAAGCTCTAGGATAGGCAGAGCATAAGCACACAAAGGGACACTTTCGCCATAGCAATCTACATCTCTACATGACTACATGCAATGTTGTTTCTTGATTGGAGCAGCGTTTATGGTTTTTGGCCAGCCTTATGGAAGGCCACCACATGCAGTAATGTTTCTTGTTTGGAGCTATATCTTTTGGAGAAAGTGTGCAACGTTGCTCCCTCCTGCTAGTTTCGCCAGCGAACTATGTCTTCCACACCTCTTCTTTGTCTCCACACTAGCAATGCACATCAGTAAGATGTTGTCAACCTCATCCACGAAATCCCCTGCTCCTTGAGCTACTTGGGGGAGGACAAGCTTGTGCCAGGGGACATTGTGGAGCAGGTTCATGTGGGCAGTGTGACCCTGACTGCTCCCTTTACAGGGGGGAAAGCAGGGCTCCAACTCGAGCTCCGCCGGCTTTACAAGGTTGGGGACACCCATGCCCAGGTGAAGGTCAGACGGCTCAACAACAAGCATGTCAAGATGCAGGTCTCCATTGTCCCCCACGACTCTGGCATGATGAGAAAGCAGTATGCTCTCAGAGCAAGCAATGATGCCAATCACGTGGTCACCTTCATTGACTCCACTGAGGCTGAGAGTCTCTTGATCCAAGGTAAGCATGTTTTCTCCCCTCCAAAAGAGCGTTTTAGGGTAAGCATGCATAATTATATACATTCATACCTAGTGCATGCATTCAAATATGCACATACATGAGGCTAAGGGTCGCTTGATCCAATTGTTTCAGGTGTAGGCATACATAACTACACAAGTGCATTAATACATACACAATACATAAGGCTGAGAGTCTCATGTATGTACATACACATACGTACAAGCATATGGAGGGACTGCAAACTGAACCACACACTGATTCAGTAGGAAGAAGATTGATGCAATGTTGTTCCCTCCTGCTAGTTTCGCCAGCGAACTATGCAGGAGGAGCATTGGAAGCTCTCTGCGCATTATCCGCAAGCTGTTAACATCATGCGCATGCAACAGCTCCTCGCAAGCAACATCATCCCTCCTGCTAGTTTTGCCAGCGAACTATGCAGGAGGAACCATTTAAGAGTGAACATTCAAGAGGAAAAATGCACCTCTTTTCTTTTTGGAGCCATTCTTGGCGTAGGTCGTGGATGCTCCTGCGTGGCTCGTGGATGCTCCTTCGCCTCTCTGCTCGTGCAGTCATACGATAGACGTGCAGACGTTTTTGCATTCCCAATAGAATTGCTCCACTACGATAGCATCTCGATAGCATCCTGAGCAACTACACAGGAAAAGGACATCATAAGTTGTTGCTCAAACGGTGAAGTGTGAAGTATGAAGGCTGAGAGAGAGAGAAGGAGCGCCAGGGCCCAGGGGTGAGGGGAAGAGAGAGATAAGCCGCCGCCGTAGGCGGCGCCGCATTGAAGACTAGTATATATTTATATATATATGTTTTTATTAATAAACTAATATTAATGATATATTACTTTGAGGTGAAATTAATTCTAGCAATGACAACTAATATAAAAATCATTTAAGATGCCACTCTCCCTAACCATGGCATGATGCTGTAACCGGGCTTCGCTTTAAGATTTTGTGATCTCAAAAAAGGCGAGGTTTTCTAAATAAGTTTTTAAGATAACTATTTTCTATATCTTAATGTGAAGAAATCCTGAAGATTATAAATTTCAAGATTTCTTTGAGACGCTACCTCTTTGAAGTAATGCTCATCTCCTTCTTTGGTAATTAGTCTTCTTTACTGCTCTTTGCACAATGGAAACTGCATATCTAGAGGACAAATTTGGAAGTAAGCAGGTGGAGCTAGCAACCACAAATGGTATCACCGAGGTTTCCAAACATTATCTCTCAATGACCTTTGGATTGAAGGAAGATTCACTCATTCTGCATCAGATGTTTGGTGACAAGAATGACGGTCTTTCATTTGAGATGCCAGCTATAAACAGAGGAGATCAGAATGTCTTTCAGCTGGACATTCAATTTGGGAGAACCTTTGTAGTTAGTGGAGAAAAAATGTTGTCTCGAAGCTGCACAGCTGAAGTTTTAGATGATGCTAAGGTTCAACAAGAGCCTGTTATCAACATTGGGGCCACAGACAAAATTAGTATTGTTGAAATTCTACAAAAATTGCCTGCTAAAAATTCGCTTAGAATCAAATTTGATTTAATGGGAGAGATCAGGCGGGTTGACGAGCTTCCTACAAGATATGATGGGAATATAATGTTTGAGTTGCCCTATGTTAGTGCTGCTAATAGAATGGTTGGATTGGAGAACAAGTTTGATGGCCATGTGTGGACAGATGAGACAACAAGCAATATTTCTTGTTTCATTGGGACAGTTAGGATAAGGAAATGTGGAGGGTATCTAGAGTGCACTAATGTGCTTTGTGCAGGATTGACAAGGTCAAGGGAGACCAATAAGCAGCATTGGATTGGACGTCTGGCAAAAGTTTGTCCTGCTAAACAAAGTGTGGAAACCTATGGCAGTTTGAAGTGCTCTTTTTGTTCAACACCTCCTACATGCCAAGCTGTATGCCCTTGCAAATTAGTGATGTGCTTCCCCTCTGAAAAAATAGGAAAGAAAGTGACACGTGCAGTTCTTCACATTGGCTCTCATATGCACCCTGTTAAAGCTGGAATCACAAGGATGGATGCTGAAGAGGTCAAGAACAGAGTGAAAGAGATGGTACAGCAAGATTTTTTGGGTAGACCAAAAGCTATGCAACATAAATTGGCTAGGGAAATCCTTCTTCAATCAGCCATCTTTGGAGACGTATCATCAGGAAAAAAGCTTTCTGATAATGATTTGACAAATATACTGGAGAAGCTTGCACCTGTCTTGGACAAAAGAAGACTTTCCCGCTGGAGAAAGGAGTCACAAATGGAGGTGGGACAAGCAATTGGAGAAATAGAGGCAATAATAAAGTTGAAGAATAGCTTGCTGTATGACTACTTCCAAAGTGTTGTTTTTCCTGGGCAGTTAGAATTTTCCTCTTTCAATAGGTGTCATGTCTTCAAGATGTCTACACAAGGTCCAGGGAGTGGGGTTGATTTAGTTAACAAGATGAGACCTGGTGGTGAGCTTGAAAGCTGCTGGATTTGTTTTGACTTTGTGAAAAGAATCAAAGATTGGACAACCATGGCTAGTCATGTTTATAACCCTTTTGTGCAAGAGATGCAGACAATAGCAATTGGAGACTTCAAAGTTGAGGACACAGATGCTCAAATATTATTTTGGGAGTTACTAAATCGGGTGATGGAACGAGAAGGTTATAAGAAGGCTCAATTCAAGGGATTCATGGCAGATGAAGCACAATCAAACTGGCGAGCTGTGAGAGCAGTTTTCAATGGTGGGCCAGATAATGTAATGATAGGTATGGAGCGTTCTTGTTCTTTCCATTGGGAGCAGAGCTTGAATCAACATGCTAAGAAATGTATACCACCACATAGCCAAGAAGAGTTTAAATTAAGATGTCGACGTTGGAAGAATTCTCCTTCTGAAGAGGCAGCTGAAATTGAGCTTGATGAGTTGAGAGCATGGTTGAGGAAGGGCCATGCTGACAAGACAAAGATCTCTATGCTAGAGACATGGATTGTGTGGTGGCATGCCAGAGTTGCCCATTGGGGAGAGTACATGATGCATGTAAATTTTCTATTATCTTCTCTAGTTTTCATAATTGTATATGTTTCCCGCTTTTTGAGAGAAAATTTACAAATGCATTTTTGTTGTAGGCAATTGAAGATAAGGACACTTACCTTATACCACAAACCAATCTTGCAGAATCAGTTCATGGAAGCTGGCTTGCTTCACATGATGGTGTGAAGTATGTTTCCCTATATACTGCCTCCTATAATGACCTGATGGCAACTTTGCTTCAGAGTGCAAGGTATGACTCTTTCTTGAGAGGTACTCATAGGGGTACAGGTCTAGGGATTGAAAAGATTAAGAAAAGATATGCCTCGGCCAGTCCCAGTTTGCCGACGACAAAAACTGTCATTGAATTGACTAATGATGCAGCCACTGAGCTACATGCAACAAAGAAAAGGGCTTCAACAGATGATGGAGTACGCACAGTGAGAAGAAAACGTAGAGTGGGATCACAGACACCTATTCAACCCAATGATTCTCATCGCCCTGAGTATGAGTATGTGACACAAAATGTAAGGCGCCGGCTTCAAAGAGATCAATTTCCTTCTGTGGAAAGTACATACACTGAGGTCAAAATTCACCAAACAAAATGGGCAATTAGGAGGACAAACCCAGGAAGTGAAGTAAGGTGTCAGGGTTACCTTCGTGAAAAGGGACACAAGTGTAACGCTCTGATTGATAAAAAGGGTCGAGGTGGCTTGATGGGTGTTCCTGCACCATGCTTTGAGGGACTTGTTTCCTTGCCATCTTGTGTGAAGAAGCAATATGTTTGGTTCTGTGGAGATAATGTTGACCATACATGGGAGATGTCGGACCTTATTACTGAGAAACCAATCAATCGTCCACAAGAATGGCCTGTTGCAGAAGGGACTTGTTTAAACAGCATAGAAGTGCAAGCTCTATGGGATGCAGGGTTTGATCTACAGCACATTGGACCATCCCGTGGAAGGCCAGCACAAGAAGGCACATCACATGATGCTAATTTAGACATACGACCCACGGAATGTGCAGGTAAACCTATAGTCATTTCAAGGACGGTCACAAAAGAAATGGAGGACAGAATCAAGAGGGCTATGGATTTGGTTTGCACCATTCATCACAGACAGGTGGTTGTGGACAAGGAGCATGTGGATTACACAATTTCAACTCCAGGTAGCCAGGAAAATGGGGAGACATATAAGGTCACTATATCAACTTTTCCTACCTGCACATGCCAGGACTTCAAAAGACGAGTTGACCAAGGGAAAAAGTATATGCCTTGCAAACACCTTTACAACATCTACATAAAGGAGTTAGGGCTAGATGTTAGCAAACAAAAGTTTGTTCACCAAGCAGCATTGACAAAGAGAGAGCTCCACTATATGTTTCGTGTGTTGAATTGATAGATGTGGACTACTTAGTTGTATTTTCAGCACATTAGTTAGGCAACTACTCTGTTTTTTGGGACCGATATGGTATCTATGATAGGTTTCAAACTTATGTATTTAGAAAAAATTGGTCTACTTTTTGGGCTTTGTTAGCTATCATATTTATATGCTGAGTTTTGTAAAACGGTATCATATTTGTAAAAGATGTTCACATGCTTAGGACATGCTTAGGTGTTTGGATAAAATTGGTCTACCTTTTGGGCTTTGTATCCTGTTTTGTTTGTATGTTGGGTTTTGTTAAACAATACCATATTAAACACAATGATGTTCTCTTTGTTTCTTGTTTTGTTTGTATGTTGCGTTTTCATGGATAAGTGCCATCAAAAAACAAAAACTCCAATGAGTATTCCTTAAACACAATTACGTTTTCAAAAGAATTATGTTTTCAAATGATGCTCAAATGCTTTATGTAAATCCAAAACAGATAACTAATTCTACTGCCTTGCCCATCTGGGTTGATCAACACAATTAGTTTCTTAGCGAAACCATGGCTAAGTGCCATCAAAAAAACTAAAACTCCAATGAGTATTCCTTGAGATATTTTGCCTTCGCTCAGACGCTCAGAGGTTTTTGCTCGGAAAATGGGCATCCCGCCTCCATGCGACCACCACTGTCATGGACGCAATGGAGATGATGAGTTAACTCATCTCTGAGTGTATCTCCCCCTTTGGTTGCCACTTCCACGAATCTCATCCCAAAGGGCATCTAAGTACTCCTTGCAAGAAACCGAATTTTTCTCAGTGTGGTCACATGTATCCGCAATAGTTTAAAGACGTTTAGAGCTTGTTTGTCCAGATGGAGACCTTCACCGAGCAAGGTGGTTTGCAAGCTCGAGCATTCATCAACTTATATGGCATAAACAAAGCTACTTCTTCATTGCAAGAATCATCCACAGCTACATCTTTGGAGAGGTTATTATCAATTTGAAGCTCCATTTGCTGAAATCCAAAATTAAAATCTTAAAGATCTACAATTATCTCTATGTATCTTTGCCAACCGGTTTAGGGTTTAGGGTTAGCGTTTAGGATTTAGGGTTTAAAGTCTCGGGTCTAGGGTTTAGGGTTTAGGGTTTAGGGTTTGGGGTTTAGGATTTAGGATTTAGGGTTTAGGGTGTGCGGTTGTGGAGTGATAAAGATAAATAACCGGTAGCTGCGGGACAGCTAAAAGTAGCTGCGGCAGCAAAAAATAAATTTTTCGGGGGTCGGTTACGTGATAGGAAAGTGATGTCAAGTGGAGTGTATGTAAGATATGGTGTTGAGGTGTGAATAGTATGAACTTAAGATGGCCACGCACTATGACCAAAAAGTCCAAATTCCCACCTCACGAGGGCAACAGCTAGCCTTTAGTTTGCGTGGGCAACTGGTCGTATTTTTTGGCTAGAACCAACACCAGAAGCTGCTTAGGGCCACTCCACGGCGTCTCTGGATCCCAAAAAAAATCCAAACTCGAACCCAAAATCCAAAAGGTGCTTAGGGTTGGGCCACGGTGAACAGAAGCTGCTTAGGGAGCAGCAATGCAGCGGCACTGTTGCGCAGCGACGCTGCTACGCAACGTCACGATCGATCTCGTCACGTCAGAATCGCAAAAAAAATAATGGGAAGAAGTGTTTTTTGTACGCGCAGAATTGCTGTTTAGTGAGCCAGAACCAACACCAGAAGCTGCTTAGGGCCACTCCACGGCGTCTCTAGACCCCAAAAAACCCAAACCCGAATCCAAAATCCAGAAGGTGCTTAGGGTTGGGCCACGGTGAACAGAAGCTGTTTAGGGTTGGGCCACGGTGAACAGAAGCTGCTTAGGGCACTGCTGCGCAGCGACCCTGCTACGCAACATCACGATCGATCTCGTCACGTCAGAATCGCAAAAAAATGATGGAAGGATGTGTTTTTCGTGCGCGCAAAATTGCTGTTGTTTAGTGAGCTAGAACCAACACCAGAAGCTGTTAGGGCCACTCCACGGCGTCTCTGGATCCAAAAAAACCCAAACCCAAACCCAAAATCCAAAAGGTGCTTAGGATTGGGCCACGATGAACAGGAGCTGCTTAGGGTTGGGCCACGGTGAACAGAAGCTGCTTAGGAAGCAGCAACGTAGCGGCGCAGCAACACAGCGACGCTGTTGCGCAGCGTCACGATCGATCTCATCACGTCAGAATCGCAAAAAAAATGATGGGAGGATGTGTTTTTCGCGCGCGCAGAATTGCTGTTTAGTGAGCCATAACCAACACACCAGAAGCTGCTTAGGACCACTCCACGGCGTCTCTGGACCCCAAAAAACTCAAACCCGAACCCAAAATCCAGAAGGTGCTTAGGGTTGGGCCATGGTGAACAGAAGCTGCTTAGGGAGCAGCAACGCAGCGTCACGATCGATCTCGTCACGTTAGAATCGCAAAAAAATGATGAGAGGATGTGTTTTTCGCGCGCGTAGAATTGCTGTTTAGTGAGCCAGAACCAACACCAGCACAGCTGCTTAGGGCCACTCCACGGCGTCTCTGGACCTCAAAAAACCTAAACCCAAACCAAAATCCAAAAGGTGCTTAGGGTTGGGCCACGGTGAACAGAAGCTGCTTAGGAAGCAGCAATGCAGTGACGCTGTTTCGCAGCGTGGCGTTGCTGTGCAACGACGTTGCTATGCAGCATCACGATCGATCTCGTCACGTCAGAATCGCAAAAAATGATGAGAGGATGTGCTTTTCGCGCGCGCAGAATTGATGTTTAGTGAGCCAGGACCAATACCAGAAGCTGCTTAGGGCCACTCCACGGTGTCTCTGGACCCCAAAAAAACCCAAACCCAAACCCAAAATCCAGAAGGTGCTTAGGGTTGGGCCACGGTGAACAGAAGCTGCTTAGGGTTGGGACACAGTGAACAGAAGCTGCTTAGGGAGCAGCAACGCAGCGACGCTGCTTCGTAGCATGGCGCTGCTGTGCAGCGACGCTACTACGCAGCATGGCGCTCGATCTCGTCGTCACGTCACAAATCGCAAAAAAATGATGGGAGGATGTGTTTTTCGTGCGTGCAGAATTGCTGTTTAGTGAGCCAGAACCAACACCAGAAGCTGCTTAGGGCCACTCCACGACGTCTCTGGATCCCAAAAAACCCAAACCCGAACCTAAAATCTAGAAGGTGCTTAGGGTTGGGCCACGGTGAACAGAAGCTGCTTAGGGTTGGGCCACGGTGAATATAAGGTGCTTAGGGAGCAGCAACGCAACGACACTACTTCGCAGCGTGGTGCTGTTGCACAGCATCGCTGCTACGCAATGTCACGATCGATCTCGTCACGTCAGAATCGTAAAAAAATGATGGGAGGATGTGTTTTTCGTGCGCACAGAATTGTTGTTTAGTGAGCCAGAACCAACACTAGAAGCTGCTTAGGGCCACTCCACGGCGTCTCTGGACCTCAAAAAACCCAAACCCGAACCTAAAATCCAGAAGGTGCTTAGGGTTGGGCCACGGTGAACAGAAGGTGCTTAGGGTTGGGCCACGGTGAACATAAGCTGCTTAGGGAGCAGCAACGTAGCGACGCTGCTACGCAGCGTCACGATCGATCTCGTCACGTCAGAATCGCAAAAAATGATGGGAGGATGCGTTTTTCGCGCGCGCAGAATTACTGTTTAGTGAGCCAGAACCAACACCAAAAGCTACTTAGGGCCACTCCACGGTGTCTCTGGACCTCAAAAAACCCAAACCCGAACCCAAAATCCAGAAGGTGCTTAGGGTTGGGCCACGGTGAACAGAAGCTGCTTAGGGTTGGGCCACGGTGGGCCACGGTGAACAAAAGCTGCTTAGGAAGCAGCAACGCAACGACATTGCTTCACAGCGACGCTGCTACGCAGCGTCACGATCGATCTCGTCACGTCAGAATCGTAAAAAAATGATGGGAGGATGTGTTTTTCACGTGCGCACAATTACTGTTTAGTGAGCCAGAACCAAGACCAAAAGCAGAATTGCTGTTTAATGGCACTGTAACCGTAGAGGCTGGGTGAACCCTAGTTGTTACCCACCCAAAACCCAAAACCCTAATGGCACTGTAACCCTAGGGGCTAGGTGAACCCTAGTTGTTACCCTAAAACCTAAATCCTAAACCCTAAGGGCACTGTAACCCTCCATGCTTTGTTTTTTTTTAATAAAAAAACATCATGCTTTTTTCTTGTCGATACTATCGAGCCATTCTTGGATCCACCAATGTGTATGCGGATTCGTACGTGAATCCCACATATCACGAGCTTCTTGGAACCACTTGACAACCCCACGGTCATCGTTCGATAAATGCACGGAGCACCCATTAACTTTGGGTCTGACATCATCCATGACGTGGGTAATGCGCTCGCGAGTATGTTTCAGCTTTTCGACTAGTAGTGGATAAAACCCAAGCCATCCCGGCGGTTTCACATGCTCGAAGTCATCTTTGTTGACCGACTCCACGTCGTTTCTGCCAACAGACTCCATGTAAACACTATCATCTGAATCCATGAAGTTCCGCTTAAACTTGTGTACTTTTGTGGAAAAAGTGATAGTAAAAGCTTGCGGGTTGGGAAAAAGTGGAAGGTTAAAGAAAAAACTGTAAAAGCTGATTAGAGAGATGAGAAAGGTGAGGTAAGAGAGCTCGCAGGTTGTGTCAATGGAGAGCGGTAGAAGCCTTGCAAGCTTCTTCTCCCCCTCTCACAAAGAGAAAGACTTGTCTCTTTTTAGAAGCCTTGAGAGCAAAAAAAAACAAAAAACATGCTTTTTTAAAAAAACTTAGCTTTATGTGCTTTTTTTTTATAATACCCCCTTTTTTTTAAAAAAAAATTCTGGCCTTTTTAACATCAAAAGTAGGGTTTTATCTTTAAAACAACACATTGAGCTTTTTTACATGCTTTTTACTTCGCACCTCTTCACATCAGTTAGAGATGGAGACAGGTAAATTTAGAGGCATACCTCCAAGGGGGACAGGATTTGTCAGATTTGTTGGATAGAGCCAGAGACGGAGGAGCACTACATCTGTCGCTGCACAGCATATTATGAGATTCGAGGGCGCTACCATTGCCTTTTCAGAGAGGGATTTGGACCATTGGCTAGAGTCATGGACTATTGTGATCAGCGATGCTTGGGTTTTTATCTCCTGGAGATCCGCAGGCTCAGAGAGTCCATTATCAGGAGCAGACGCTCGACTGACAGGGAGTCCACACAGAGACAGATTACTGACTTCTTTAGAGGGACTACCCAAGAGGACACAGCCAACAGCCCAGCAGTGGGCACCCCATGGGACTCTAGTTGAGAGAGCTATCCAGTTGGGCAGATCTAGACGCCCGAGGGTTTGCGGATCCTCACATCGGAGACGGTGCCTACACCGGAGGATTCAGAGCATCATTGCGAGGCATCGGGCTTGTCCAACCAAGCATCTCACTATGGTAGATATCCAGGCCATCCGGCAGAGACCCATGCTAGAGCTCCTATGCACACTTTCATTATCTCTTTGCTCAAGTCTATCCCACTTTTGGGTGAGAGTTTGCTCCGTATTTGGTGGCAAGAACCGGGCACAAAATCTGTCCTTAAACTCTTTCCAAGTGCAAATGGGGTCTTTGGTGGTCTTTTCAGTGATCCACCAATGAGCGGTTGTCCCCTTCAAGAACATGCTAGCATGGCGTACTTTAGACTTCTTAGTGAAGTCCTCATCACTAAAAGCAATATTAAACTATGCCACAAATGCTAACACCTTGGAAGCATCATGCTCTCCATGAAAAACAGCAAACTTAACGGACTTGTCACCTGCTTTAAATTCCTTGAGCTTTCTGGCATGAGGCTCATGGTCCTCTCTTTTTCTTTTCCCCTTATCCAATGAAGCAGCCCTATCTGCATGGGCTCCAGGGGCCATCACAGAAGTTTCATGAAGCACGGTGGCATGTGCTCCACGAACCTGAGAATCAGATGCATGTGACCTTCCTACATAAGGCAATGTCTCTCCATGAGATAACTCAGTAGGCAAAGCTCTTCTAGTGACAGACCTGTCACCCCCTGGGATACATGCCTTGAATACATGTGACCCCATCATGCCCTCCATGAGTACTAGCATACATATACCTGTCACCCTTTGTACCTTGTAGAGAAGATGCATGACGAGAGGTGGCCGTCACCTCTTCCCTTTGCATAAATGACCTCAACCTTTGAGATGCGGGATCTCCATGCTTCAAGCGAGGTGGATTTCTGAATTTCAGCTCTCCATCTTCCCCCTCTTTGATGTCACCTTTGCGGAGGAGGTAGGAAAGTGCCAACTCCCTTGGCTTCTTGCCCACTTCTCGTGTCATGGACTCAAAAGTCATGTCCACCATTACATCGGCTTTCCTTGCTTCAATGGCACTTTGCACATGGGGATCTTCATGCAAAAATTTCAGCTCTTGCTCTTGTGCCTGCAAAAGCTTTCTCATATGCTCCAATTCAGCCCTCATTGCATTAGACTCTTCTTCTTGCATAACTGTCTTTCCACGAGACGGTTGTCCCCCGAATCACTATCATTCACCCTCTCAAGGGGCTTGTGCCTTCCTTGTAAAGCATCAGAACCACGCGAGGCACTTGATGGGCCCCTTGAATTAGGCACTTCCAAAGGGTTGCCTTGGCTGTCCATTGTGTTAAGTGTGCTAGAAGCGGGGTGTCCAATAAACAGGTTTGTTTCCCCACTAAGAAGAGGAAAATAACCGTGCTCTGATACCAATGAAACCAATCCCGTCAAGTGGGAATAGACTCCATTGGACACCCACACGCGTAATAGCACAACTTAAATATCACAATATAAATGGACAACTCAATAACAACTGAAAACTGAAATGAAATAAAATGATGATCAATGGACACCAGCATTGGGGCCGGAACGGGCCAACCCCCCCTCCCTCAATATATGATATATTATTGGGAGTATTTAAGTGATACAATGCTCCATGGGTTCAATGAACCAGATGATGTCCATGTACAATTGAAATGAATACAGTTACCAAACAAGAGACTTGAAGTAGACGTTCGAAGGAGAGCGACCCACTTGAAGAAGTCTAGTCTCTACGGTCCCGTGCCTTCACTGGAATCCGCAGAGAGCGTCCCACTGGTGTTCCAGGACCATGCACAAACAGGCGCTCCCGTACTAACGCATGGCTCTCCCGATCTTAGCACCCATGGACCGTGGTTCTCCAGAAGCTTGGACTACCCGGCACCGAACGGGTGTTAGTAGCAGAGAGTATCCCTTGTAAGATTTACACCAAAGACCTTTGCTTGAATCTCAATCCACTCACCTTGTAAAACAATGAATATGGCTTTCAGTAGTACTAGGCACCCACGTATAAAAAGAGAGAAGCTTTTATTACTGCTGTTGCTGCCAGCTTGAGAGATGGGAGAATGAATTGTCAGCTGCCCGACAGTACGGGGAGCTGGAGTCTCTTGTGCGCAAGCTAGATAGAAGTCATGTGTGTGCAGCCGCCTGCAAGGTGAGAGATGGGAACCTGTACGCAGCCACGCAGCCGCCTGTGGGCAATCAACAGAGGAGACCTGCGCAGCCACCTGCGTGCAAGCCGCCTGTGCGCAGTCGTCTCTAGCAGGTTGAAGAGATGGCTAGGCGCAGTCGCCTATGTGCAACCGCTTGCAAAGCAAGAAGAGAGATGGGAGAAGAACCTGTGCACAGTCACCTGCAAGGCAAGAGGATGGTGGCCTGTGCGCGCAACCGCCTGCAGAGCAAAATGAAGAGAGACCTGTGCACCAGAGCAAGCAGAGTCGCCTATGAGCCAGCGTCGAATCCCAAAAGGTGGTCATGCACAGCCGCCTATATACAAGAGGAGTATCACGCCTGATTTGCATGGAGGGGCACATGACGAACAGCTGGCCGGCCCACCTAAATCGCATGGAGGCAGCCAGTTCCAAAGTCCCAAGGGGGGGTGGGTAGGTGGCCATGCACCCACCCCCACACATGATTAAGTGAGGGGTTCCCTCCCCCCCATGGCCCATACGTGGGTGCCCACCCTACCAAGGGCACTATGAGATATTGGGGAGGGTGCCCACTCATTAATGAGTGTGAACCTGAAACCTTATAAAAACAAAGGTTAAAAAGAATGCTATAAAATAAACAAATGCAATACACTTACCACCTGTTCACGCGCAACAAAACTCATCAGAAGACAAAGCAAACTTCACGACTCACTGGCAGGCGTCCCCGCTCAGTAAGTGGCACGTCAAACAGGCAAACACAAGAATACAAGATGTGCAAACAATATCATGGACATATCTCCCGTTCATGGAACAAGTACTAGACATTCCTGTTGGGCACAATAATGGCACGACAGAAAGTATAAATCTCGGTCTTCCTATGGAGTGACAGTCCCATAGGTAAGACACAAATCCAGGCACGAGCCTCCCTATGGAATGACAGTCCCATAGGCAAGACACGGCACAAATACAGGTTCTTCCATGGCGTGACAATCCCATGGATAGAACACAGTCCAGGTCATACACGGGTGGCACCAGTCTGGCTCCCGTCGATACCACACCATCCTGCTAACACACGGGTGGCACCAGTCTGGCTCCCGTCCATGTTATGCAAAAATACTGGCCCCTTCACATGAGACACCGGCCTGGCCTCAAGTGAAGGAGACAAAAATCTGGAGATGGACCAAATGGTCGGCCAATTGGTGACATCGGGAGTGGGCCTGGAAACATTGCCTCTCGAGCCTAGCCAAAGCTGCATGCCCTCGTGCCATCCGTGTGTGTGCTGCTGACCTCATTGTGAAGATCGGTCCTAAGAAAGTAATGCCCAGATATAGGTATGATGAGACTATCCCCACCACTCCAAACCAATTTCTCTTTGCTGCTGCCCTAGATGTGTTGAAAATCACGACTTTGGTTTTTCCCAAGTTCACCTTGAGGTCATGCTCCTCACAAAAAGCCCCTAGAGCATCCACATGCCTCTGCAGTCCCTCCTTTGAATCAAAAATTAGGACAATGCCATCAGCATAGAGGAGGATGGGTACTAGTGTATCAGCCAGTGTAGATCCAGCCCCTCTCAATCTATCAATGAAGTTCTCAATCGCGTCAACATAGAGTCCAAAGAGAGTGAGTGTAGTGGGCATCCTTGTTTCACCCCAATAGTACTCCTGATCTCCTCTGACATATCTCCAGGTGCCCATAATCTCCCTGCCACCGACTACTCATATAGTGTTAGTACTCCTGACTCTAAAAGTGAAGATGTGACATATGGTGGAGAAGGACCTCCTGAACCCCACCTGAACCTTGGCTCGTTGGCCATGTCTCTCTACATCATTGTTGATTTCTGCTTCTAGAACTTAACCAAAAAGCTTGGCTAGGATGTGCCCTATCAAGATAGTACGGTAGTTTGTGTCGAGGGTATCCCTAGCTTTGTGGATGGGAAAGATTGTGTTGGTAGCCCGAGAGAGAAAGAAAGAAAGAAAGAGAGTTATATTAACGTCTACTGAAGACCCCAAGGCCCTATGAGACCATAAGTAATACAATGGTACCATGGATATATTGTGCCATGGAAAACTGAAAGAAAACGTAAAATGAAAACATTTGACAATATGTGTGATCAACAGATGATCCTGTGTAGAGTGATATATGTTGTAATCAACTAATGACGATACCTGCCTCGGCCAGAACCGATCTGATGGTGAATGTCAGGCCTCTGTGATGGAAGCGTGTCATGTCGGCGGAGAACCTCACAAATCTGCCTCTGTGTGGTGGAGGGTCCTGATGCTTTGGGTCAGGGATGTCTAGCTTGTAGAATGGATCGAGCTCTCGCTAAGAATTCCTCTGGGGCGTGGAGCTAGAGCGTGGGTACAAGTGGTGGGCTCTGTTGTCCTAGTAGAGGAACTGTTGTGGGCAGTGGATTCTGATGTGGATGTGTGTACCACAAAGAAATCTGTGATGGCTCTCTGTGAGGTGTCCTGTTGGAGCCGGGGCTGTCTCTCAGTATGCTGCCTCAACACTACATCCGTGTGTCGCATAAGCTCCATCAAGTACATGCCCAAGCACCTCTGATCCTTAAACTGTATCACCCGTATGAGTGGTTTGAATCCCTCTCGAAAGAGATAGTGGAATCTCCCCCGTATCTCATAGTAAGCCGGGTAACTTAACATATAATGGGCCTCATCCTCTACTGCTCTTGTGATGCATATTGTGCATGTCCTCTCCTGATCTGGGATATCCTCAGCTCTGCCAGTCTCTACTCTGAGGGGGTGGGAGGATACACTGAGTTGGCTAATCGTGATACACATAGCATGTGACATGTATATTTGTATGTATCTCGCAATCTCAAAGAATCCATCCTTGGAGAGTCTCAAGAAGTGATCTCTGTAGAACTCACACTTCTTACCAATCTCTAACGGAGACGCCCATGTCTGGTGTATGTGTAGCCCGAGTAGATCTAACCGGATGATCCGGTTGATCTCCTCTCGTGAGAGATCAAGGTAGGGGGAATCTAGGGTATATTGAAACAAGGGGAGACAGTCCATCTATACGCCATGTGCATGAAACCACTCGACTACCTCAGAGTACCATGCATGTGTCGGTAATGGTGGTGGTCGTGTCACTGAGGAGTAGGGCAGTCCAGCTTGTTTCAATCACTCCCTCTCCCTCTCGCTGTATAATTGCATAGAGGACTCTAGTGCTAGTCGTGGGAGGCGATCTCTATCACGTGTATACATGCTGAATATAAGTGACGGTCTGAAAAAGGGGGCCACCCCAAACTCTGCATGTAGAATGTCATGTGGTATAGATGGCTTACTCCTGATCATGCGTGACAACATCACCACCTGTAGCCTGTCTATGCTCCTCTAGTGATCCTTTCCTAGGCCTCGCCCCCAAAAGGTTGCACCATACATAGCCCTTGGTCATACTAGAGTATCAAAGAGCTAGCACTTAGTGCGAGGTTCTTGGAAATGTGCCTGGAAACAGTCTCTACATACGGGCTAGGCAGGCGTGCCCCCACGCAAGTCGGTCAGTGACAGTTGTGGTCATGCAGAACAAAGGGCTTGTAAAAGTGGCTCCTAGATACACATACTTCTGCACAATCTCCACTGGGGCATCTCTCTATATGAAAGAAAATTGTGAGGCGACTGCATAAGATGTGTTGAAGACCATAACCTTGGTTTTGCCCAAATTGACCGTAAGGTCTCTCTCCCTGCAAAATCTGTCCAATGCATTTAAGTGTTTCTGTAAACCCTCGGCTGAATCTGAGATCAAGACAATGTCGTCAGCATATAGCAATATGGGCACTACTGTCTGAGCCAATGGTGAACCTCTACCTCCGAAACTATCCACAAATATTGCAATCTCATCAATGTATAGGCCAAAGAGTGTAGGTGAGAGTGGGCAGCCCTGCTTAACCTCGTACTTGGCCGAGTACTACCTCATATAGTGCCATCACACCCCATATCATTTCATGTGAGAATTGGAGCTCCTGCAAGCGTCCTATCAGACGAGATCGAGGGACGGAATTAAAGGCTTTGCGAAAATCCACAAAGCAGTAATACACACGTCTCTTTGAGGACCTCGCCTTCTCTATGATAGCACGTAGAGTAAAGATATGGTCCAGTGTGGATAAGTTTCTCATGAAGCCTCCTGAGCCTGATGTGGTGGGGTGGTTTGGGGGGGGGGGGAGGGGAAGCTGGTGGGCATGGGACAATAGGTGGTAGCAGGGGCCGATAACTGCAGTGGGAGGTGATAACTGCAGTTGAGAGGCAATAAGTGGGTTGATAGGCTGGGCAGGCCATTGAGTTTGAACGAGCGACCAAGACAGGCCTGGCTGACCATAAAGAGAAGGAGCGCTGATCCAGGATAAAGTGGCGTGCCGAGCAGGTGAAGGAGCACCGCATAGTAGGTGTGATGTGGCACCAAGCACTGCGAGCAGACCTGGGAAGCAGGTAGCACTGCAGCATGGCAAGATAGTGGACAGCACCAGTGTCTCCTAGCTGTTCTAACATTGCCGCCCCATGATGCCAAGTAGCCATTGCCACTATCACCAGATGCTGAGGCGGGTGGGTGGGTTTGCTAGAGGAGTCAGCAAGTGAGAAGGCACCAAGACGTGAGTCTAAAGGGTGAGCAGAGGCGCAAACCAAGAACTGCAGCAACCAGAATGAGATGACGAGCAGCACGACTAGCCATTTTGGAGTAGGCAATGGCCTGAGAAAGGCAACAATGGGCAATACCAGAAGGCCAATGTAAGGCAGGCGCTGAGACTGGGCTACAAGCTGGGTAAGCGAGAGAAACAGGGTGTGGCAAGAATTTCAGGCAGCACAATGGTCTACCCACACACACAGACCTAGGAAGGGGGAGGAGTGATGGAAATTCGACCCCTTCCCCAGCAGGATCACCAGAATTGCTACATCTGTAGCGAACCTTGATGCCCAACAGTTTAGGAAACCAAACAAAGATGATGTCATATTCTTCCATTGCAGTCGCCTTCACTCCCATGTGCATATGGGATAACTGACACATCCTCTCTCTCCTCTCTCTTCAAACCCATTTATAACTCATAAAGCAGGCAACTGACCCCTCTATGCCAATCGCCTTCTTTGATTACGTTGATGTTCAGTACCTGGCACTTGGTCCGAAAACTGTGTAGGACTCCGCACCATTGACTATCTGGACAGACCATCCTTCCCTATTGACGACTGGTGAGTCGGTGACTAGTCCCTTAGTGCACATCTCTAACCCAAAAGTACCCAAAACTTCCTGCACTTTTTCTACAGACCTGTCCACCAGCTCAGCCATAATTCCCGAGATCCATGGCTATGATAGATGCTTATAGATTTTGACCATTTCTATGAGAGATGCTCATGGAGATTTCAGGGTATCCACATTGGGGTTCACACCCATGGATCAGATGGACTCCCACACTCGGGTAGATGCCCACGGCGAGGCTTGCTCAGGTGTATACCCATGACTTAGTTCAAATTAATGGAGAACAAGATTTGGAAGATGGGCGACTGTCCAGACAATATTGCATTAACATTAAGCATAATTACTTGAACATGACTTGCATGTGTGCAGTTGATTTTTAATGTGGGCATTTCTTGGTTTTCAATGCGTGATTCGTCAACGAGGCAGAGCACGCTCAGGAACCCCGTGGATGTGTGTGCATGAACCTGTTTGAGGTCTAATAGGTGTATTTTATGGGTATCACGTGTAGTAAGCATAACCTCAATGCCCATTTAATTATTAATATGAAGTGCTACTACCAATGAGGAGCCCCTCCACATTCATTTCTCTGAGGAGGGTGTTAAAACAGCTTTGTCTGATGTAATTTCTTTTAATCAAAAGATATCAGCAGAAAAGAAAAAGTTAGCCTTCTTTCCCACTCTGCAGATTTTATTTTTGGTTGCTTTTTTATGTCATACGTGATATTTGTTGCATTGTCTCATAAACCCTCATGGTTTTTCCCGGACCATGGCATGTAAGTTTCAAAATGTGAAGTTCTCTTTGGATACTTACGGGCACTATCAACAACCTTTGCATACCTTTGATTCAACACACTCTTGTTTAGGCATTTAACATAACTAACTTCACAATTCAATATTGGTGATTCTGCACAAACCTTGGTCAACAACCTTGAGTGGCTTGCCTTTGCAAAAATCCCACTTAATAATTTTTGAATCCAAGCCCCCAGTCATCACTGTATTGATGCAAAATGGAAGTAAGTCAAACCTTGAGGCTGTTATGGTCTTCAAACTAGACTTATCTCATTGACAAAATTGTCATCACATAAAGGAATCAGCACTGAAAAAAAATTGGCTGATTTTGAATGATAGATATATAAACAAAGAAATTTCCACAGAAATTACTTTTCTTGCCATTAGAGCAAGTATATGATTGGAGACAGAGAACTGTTCAAAAGAGACTTAAAAGCTAATAGGGAGCACTAGCTTTTGGGCACCTTATTTAAGGATTTTACATTAAGATATCATTTACTTCCAAACATGATGTAAACATTAGCTGGAGTGCTGTGTAAACAGCCAGCAGCAGAACTTTGTCTGAACTGTATTGAGAATTTCAAGCTCCTTACTTACATTCCCACGGACGATGAGGATGGAATTGTACTGTGCTGCAAATCTGAAAGTGTGTGAAGGTCCCTGCTGATTAAACACGACAAATAGAAAGTAAAATCACACCCTTTATTGTTTCCATAGCCAGCTTGTGAACAAATATAATGCAAATGCACAGCCACCCATTGCTTCTCGCTGCATTGATGTAGGTATTTCTTTCAAAGATAACTGACTCAAGGATACATTTTTATGAATCCCACGTAGCGTCTTCAGTAACTTATGCCTATGTAAATCAATAACCTGCAAAAATATACCGAGATAGCAGATATCAGGGCAGCCTGAAGATCATTCTTACTTTAGATACTTTGAAACAGGTTCCTCTTTTTTTCTTGCAAGGAAGAAACTTCTATAAAGTAGAACATAGCATACGAGGACAGAGTTCTTTAAAAAGGACTGTTGTTAGTCTTTGTAGCTTTGGAGGATCCCTGTATCTTACCCCAAACGGAGGGTAGTATCTGACCAGATACTGAAAGAGACTGCATACGAAAGTTCTAAGGCCTCTATACAAGAATCTCTCCAAACCTGCCATGCAGTATGGTCTCCCCATCTGTGTCCACAGCTGAGTGATGACGTCAGAGTGACTTGGAGACACGCCTTGAGGAATAGTCTGAACATTCAGCAGAGCCTCTGTCAGAGTAAATGGCATGATCCAGAGGTTCCCCTCATAGAAAGCCCCGACTCCTCAAGCCAGGCCACTGCACCCTCAGTGAAAGGAGTCAAATCTCTCCCATACTCTCTGAGCCTCTATGCATCTCCACACACACAATGATGAATGAACACCACGCAGAACTGCATCTAGGGCACTCCAAGGCGGTACAGTG
Organism: Cibotium barometz; assembly: GCF_041138505.1. NCBI lineage: Eukaryota > Viridiplantae > Streptophyta > Polypodiopsida > Cyatheales > Cibotiaceae > Cibotium > Cibotium barometz. Next base: position 30,900 of record NC_141107.1, on the reverse strand, counting down.
AAAGTGTTACAGCCTCATGGATCTCCTAAACGCAAAAATACAGGTGATTAGTACAAACCCCCTAAGGGGGTGCAGGCCAGCTCACCACATCAATAACACTTCTTGATACTTCCTCCTAAGGCTACTAAAAATGTAAAACACATGTCTACACCAATCCTACCCCAAATAAGATCTTGAGGCTGTCGTAAGTGTAAAACACTCATCCATGACAATCCTACCTCAACTTAAACTATGCCTGTAGCAACTCAATGCGTAAAATCATACCTGCATAAGGCTACCTAGATCTTGAGTATTAGTCCTGCTTCTTTTGATCCAGAGGACCGGAGAGTCGTACCACTTAGTCATCCTAATGGCACAGATCCAAGAATTGTACCGCTTGATCTATCTTGCCACTAGGCTCGAAGAATAGTACCGCTTGAGCTTCTAGCTAACCATTGGAGCTAACACACCTAGACTCCGGGGATCGTACCACTTGAATCCGCTAGTGTAAACATATTCATGGATGACTAGCCAACAAATAACTTTTCTAAACAAAATAAAAATTATTACATAGATAATCGGGGACTAATGGTCACACGACTTACCCTCCTTATACATTTGTTGTCCTCATGGAACTAGTGGGCCATCAATGATCTAAAGCCAGTGCAGCCATCCAGATAACTTGGGCTCTACCCTCACCTACTTCTTTGTGGGAGGGCAATCACGGAAAAGCATTGTCCAGAACCCCAAGCAGTTGGACATGGGTGAGCCCGACGTTGAGGAACCGTATTTCCAGTTTGTAGAAATAGATGATTTTGAAGAGGTTTCTTCTTGAAAAACCTCCACATGTCAGAGAGTCCTCACTATTGAGAATTCACTGGAAGAATCCAGATATTATTGCATGAGTCTAAGAGTAGCTTGATGAGGTTGATTTCATTCATAAAACAGAATAAGACTAGATGATGAATTTTTTCAATCATGTAAGAGCCAAGGCGTCATATTCCGGATACTGGTAACCTTGGTTGAGAACCAATTTCAGTACTCAAGGATTCTTTTTGTATATTCCCCCTGTTTAATAGATTTATATGCAGTGTGTCTTGGTGGTATGGAGACGCCAGGGTTTCTGCATGTGAGGTCTCTTTATGCCTCCATATCTCTAGCTCAGGGATGAATATACATGTGAGTGTGGTCACTTCTCAAGGTGTCTTGACAATAGCAGCTACCATGAAAAAGAATTCCTGTTGGTTATGGTCAAAATAGGGTAATTCCTTAGTGCTTACTAGATAAGGTAACTTCCTAAGTGATCATAGGATTCATTACACAACCTCTCATGGTGGTGGCCAACTGATGTTTGAACTTGTGCCCTGTGTACAAAGAATCTGCCTCAATACTATATGAGAGAGAAGAGACGTTTAACAACTTCTAGGTCAGCAATCATGAGTCTAAAACCATATGGTTGTGCTCTTGGTTAATTTCTGGGGAAAAAGTCGTTTACTTACTTTAGTATAAGGCTCTAGATGTGGACAAGGTCCCACTTGTCGAGGGTTTGTCATGACCAAACCCTCTGTAAGATCCCCTAAACACAAGACAAAAGCCTAGTTAAACCAAATTAGGTTCTGCAAGCTCAAGCTCACCACCCAACCGTAGATCTAATACGTTGGATTATCCTCAAGCATAGGACTCAAGCCTCTCGTCCATACAGACTCACACCAGTTAGCCTTAGTGTCCCATACCACCAAGATCTGCTCTGAGGAGCCAATCGGTAGATTTCCTCCGTCCAACTATGGATTGGCAAGAGTGGGTTTACTAACCATCGTGATAGTACAATACAATACCATAACCCACTTTGCAAGCTCATCCCACTTCTATAGTCACTTATTAGTAATTAGCTAGAACTTATGGGGCTATTACTTATGAGCAATGACCCTTATAATCAGCTTGCTTTTCCTAATCCCTGAGTCCCTAACCCCCAAATTAGGCCAAGTAACCTTATGGTTAGCATCACATACATACCATACTTCCACTCCTCAAACATTTACTTACGTCCTCGTAAATGAAGTCAAGGAGTCTATGATTCAAACTAGCCACTCTCTCCCACATTGAGTCCTCCAATGCCCTATCTTCCCACTTAATCTTATATTCAGAAATCAACTTATTTCTAAGCTTCCTCTCGGTAAAATCTACTATTAACTCCAATTCATGTGAGACAAAGGACAAATCCTCAACCTCAATCCACGCATTGGTGCTTCATCTCGTCTAGTCCTATACTAGTGAGTTTCATGCATGTGGGTTGGATATGGGAATCGGTCCCTTTTCTGCTAAGTGCATCGTCCACTAGGTTGGCCATGTTAGCATATTTCATCTCCTGTTTTGGTGGCTTTTCTGGTGTCTACGGGGCCCATTTCTATGCTCTAGCATTCCCCATTTTTTCCCTATTTTTTGGGCCTTTGATGTGGGTTGCCCACCCTTTTTATATATATGATGCCCTCTTCCTCACTTTTTCATCATTCCTTGATCATCCTTGATCATTCTTTCTTGATCACTTTGGTGAGCACCTTCAGCCCTTTGCCTACGGAGTCCACTCCTCGCCTACGGGCTGGTTGTATCCACTCTTTTCTTGAGCATTAGTGCATCAGTGTTTTGCTGTTTTCTCTCATCTCTCTTGGAGCTTCAGCGTTTTTGTCATTCATCTACATCTTCCCTCTGCCCTTTGACATGCTATCAAAGCCCAGAGATGTCTAGACCTAGAATCATTGATTGGTGCTGATTTTCTGCGTTTTCACACAAACTCGGTGGCTGTACGGCGGTACGCAGTGGTTCCTACCTGTGTTTTCTTCTCCGGAGGGGCAGATCTGCATTTTTGTGTTTTTTTTTTCTCCTCTCCACTTTCTTTCTATCCCGCCTACCCTCCCTACCAAGGTGGAAAGGTACAGTAAGGTACGCGCGTATTCAGGTACAAGTTGAGATTTTGAGGTAAGTTAAATACGTAAGGTCTGTAAAAACATAAAAAATATACTATATAGTGTTCATATATATACATAAAAATGAATGAAAAAACAAATCATTTATGAACATTCAACAACAACACAAAATGAGAGCTCCATCCGTCAACATATTTCCTTTGCTATCATACTCATAACTCTAGCTTTGCAATGGCGTTAACCGTACCGGCTGGCACAGCATCATCATCATCTCTCGTTGCAATGTCTGTATCAATGAGAGGAATGACTGTGTTAGCACTTTGCATAAGTCGACTAAAATTGGCGACAGCAACCGGCCCAAGGTTTTTTTTGGCCCAAAATGTTAAACTAGCACATACTTGCCAATGAGGTGATAGCTCAAGTGGTGGTGGTGTTTGCCTAGGACCAAGAGGTCTTGGGTTCAAAACCCCCCTTGGTGCTTCCTCGGTGGCATCGCATACGGGTGGATAAGTAAGCGGCTCAGGCGCCTACAGGCGGTGAAAAATCGGCCTTGGTGCTTCCTCGGCGGCATCGCATACGGGTGGATAAGTAAGCAGCTACAAAAGGGCGCCTACGGGCAGTGAAAAATCGGTAACTATGGGAGGATCTTGGACCAAAGGTCAGTCGGGGAAGGGGGGGGGGGGGGGGGAAACTGCCACGTACGGATCTGTACAATACGGTATTGTACCGTACTGTACACTAAAATGTACCTTATAATAAGGTACATACGTACCGATGCAACCTTGCTCCCTACAAGTGCAAAGAGCAACTCTTGGGCTGTTTTGGTGGCTGCGTTTTTCAAAGGAGGTACATCATGGCAATCATCCAACCTCAGGCGGTTTAGATACCCACTCTTCCGACTTTCCTTCAAATGCCAAGTTGGATGGCACGACTTCTGGTGGAAAGTCATGGTGGAAGCAGTCTTGGAGGCTTATGATCTTCTAGAGTTCATCACTCGACCGGTCCTCCGACCCAACCCGCACACCACAAAGGATGAGGATATGAGGGATGCCCTTACGCACGAAGCTGCTCTATGGGATCAGCTTAATGCCCGTGCTCGGTCATTCATTCTTCTGAACTCTCAACCCTCGGTCATCACTCACATCAAACGGGATACCCATGCACATGTTGCTTGGAAGAGACTCTCCAACATGTACGACCGGAAGACACCCATGAAGAGAGCTTCCCTCAAGCTTCAAATGTTGAAGCTTTCACCCACTGATTCAACTTCCACGCGAGATCACATCAACAAACTGGAGTCGTTTTGCGATCTGCGATTTCGCGGTGCAGGAAGGAGATTTTCACTGAGGATATGGCCATCTAGCTACTTGCTCAATTTCCCCCGAAATATAAGAGCTCTTCTTACCACAAGACGGGGACGGAAACCATAACCTGGGATGAGTTGGTGCTTATGGTCCTTGATCAGGAGAGCAAATTCACGGATTCTTCTTCAAAGAAAGGTAACCAAGCTTTCATTGGACAGAGAGGGGGGCAACCTAACAAAGGCAAAGGTGGGGCACCTCCCTCTAAGGACTCTAAGGACTCCAAGGATGCAAAGCCGAAGGGGTCTTCAACTTCTAATTCTTCTGGCAACCAAAAGGTTTGTGATTATTACTCCAAATAGGGGCACTTGTTATCGGAGTCACATGTGGGATTTGGAAGGGAAGTCAAAGGACAAAGAAGCAAGCTCATCTGCCAAAGTTGTGTAGGAGTCAGCTTTTGTCACCTTGATTGATCTCAAGTCCGAGACTCCCGCTCCAATGGTTGAGCAAGCTTTTCCTTCTTGTTCCCACTCTCCTCGGCGGTGGATTTTGGACAACGGTGCCACAGCGCAAATAACTTACTGCCACAAGGACTAGCTTGATGAACTACAACAACGCTGCAATAGAGTTGCCATTGGAGATAACTCTACTGTCCCCATTCTTGGCGAAGAGACAGTGCCCCTCATTATGGCAATGGAGGGAAGTACACCTTGAGAGTGCTATATGTGATAGATTTAGGATTTCATCTCCTTTTAGTACATGAGATTTGCAAATTGGGCACTAAGATGGATTTTATGGAGGACTCTATGATCATTTGGGACCATCTCATTGACAAGATCCTTTGGCAAGGTATCGAGGGCCATGGCCTCTACAAACTCGTGGCTCTTTATTCTCACACACGTACCCGCACAGGCAATCTTTGGCATGCTAGATTTAGACATCTTCATTTGGAGGCCTTGCCGAAGGCTTTTCAAGAGCAGTTGGCGGATGGATTGCCAGATGGCACACGTGAGGGCCCTTGTCACTCGTCTCAAAGGGAAACAACATCGGGAGGCCTTTCCAAAGAAGGCTACACGGCGAACTACGACACCTCTAGAGTTGGTTCATGCGGATTTGTGTGGCCCAATGCGCACTCCATCTCTTGGTTTTTCCAGTTATGATTTTCTTTTGGTTGATGATTTTAGCCGGTATACCTGGGCCTATTTTCTCAAATCCAAAGATGAAACTTTCGACAATTCCAAACATGGAGAACCTTGGTGGAGAAGCAATCAGGAGACTCTATCTTGATGTTACGAGCCAACAAAGGAGGAGAGTTTACTTCTCACCAGTTTAACCAGTATTGTGAGCTACATGGCATTCAACGGGAGTTTGCAAACACAGGTACGCCTTCAGAGAACGGTATGGTAGAGCGAAAGAACAAAATGGTGATTGAGATGGCTCGGACAATCATCGGAGTCTTCCTCAAAAGGTTTGGGCGGATGCAGTTGCTACTGCTATTTATATTCTCAATCGGTTCCCCTACTATTGCTGTTCCAAGGTAGACCCCCTTTCAAGCCTACCTCGAAATAAAATCCACGGTTTCTCACTTTTGGGTTTTTGGATCGGATGCATTTGTTCATGTACCTAATGGTGAAAGGAGGAAGCTGAACACTAAGTCCAAGCATCATATTTTGGTTAAAATCCAAAGGTTATCGGCTCTACAATCCTGCAACCTCAAAGATAATTGTTGGCAGAGATGTGGTGGTTGATGAGACTTTATCTTCCATTGCACAGGGGGCTTCTTCATCTTCAGGGGCTGATTCAACTCAGCCTCTCGGTTCCTCACTAAATCCTCCTGTTCCTCTTCCTTGACTTAACCCGGCACGTCCTCGAGCACTTCATGCAGAGGAATCATCCGACACTCATCAAGAGAAAGAGATTTTAGTGGATTCTCCATAGCAGGCTACATCTCAGAAGCAGGGTTTGACTTTTGAGGGGGATCCCGTATTCCCAATTGGTTGTACCAAACATGCGGGACTCAACGGTAACACGGTTGCCTCCACCCCCAGCAGAGGGTCCCCGTCAATCGGAGTGGTTGCATACCACGACATCATCTCAAGAAAACCTGTGTGTCAATTATTGTTACATGCGGAATCTCTGAGAGTCTTCTTTCAGCCCTAAACGCCACTTAGAACATGCTGATGCAAAAACGCAGACAGAAGGGAGAGAGAGAGAGAGAGAGAGAGAGAGAGAGAGAGAGCTGGAAATTCAGTATATCATATGGTACAAAAAGGTACATAAATCCTTGCAGCCATGGGCTGCCTTGAAAAGGTAGTAAAATACCTAAACAAACTCCTAGTTCTAAGACCCAGCCAACAAGGGGCTGAATGACTAAAACAATGAGCAAACTTGCCTTTTATAGGCTGGAGAATATCCCATGGACTGGCCGACTGCTGGTCGGCCAGCTCCTGGACAAATAATTCACATAATGATGTGTCCCTCCACAAGATACTCCACAGAAAATGCTCCAAAAATCTGGTTCTGTTCTAATCTTCTCTTCTTTATCTTGTTGCCTTCCTTAGGGTTAGCCTCTATGAGAAGCATGTACATGTTTGTGCACATGACAATTATGCACCCATGTCACGCATCCAGAAGGACTCGGAACCTACTCATATTGGGGAGTCGCTTTCCAAGCCGACTTGGAAGCAGGCCATGGAAGCAGAGCTTGACTCTATCGAGCGGAATCGGATTAGGGAGTGGGTACATAGACCGGCAAAGTAGAAGGTGATTGGTGTCAAGTGGGTCTATAAGACCAAGTACAAATCGGATGGGACTCTGGATAAGCACAAGGCCAGGCTTGTGGTCAAAGGCTACTGGCATGGATTTTGATGATTCCTTTGCACGGATTGCTCAGATGGCGACCATATGGACAGTTCTTGTTCTTGCTACACCGATTACTCAGACGGATGTCAAGTCGGCATTCCTCAACGGGGAGCTAAAGGAGGAAGTTTATGTAGAACAACCCTTGGGATTTCAGGTTCTTGGCTCCAAAGGTATAGTCTACACGCTAAAAAAGGGCCTTATATGGTTTGAAACAAGCCCCAGGGCTTGGTATGAGAAGACTTATGCTTTCTTTCAACAGAAGGGTTTCAAGCGGTCGGCGGCTGATCCAAATCTCTACATTTATCCCGAGAAAGGTTTGTATACTCTTATCATTCTCTATGTGGACGACTTGATCATCACAGGAGCCATGCAGCACACATTGCTCAGACAAAGGTTGCCCTCAGTCAGGAATTTGAGATGACAGATCTTGGGTTGCTTCACTTCCTTCTTGGATTGGAGATTTTTCAGGGCTCAAATGGCATATTCATTTCTTAGCAGCGGTAAATTACAAAGCTGCTAGAGGCTTTTAGGATGACAGATTGTAAGCCCATCACGTCCCCCATGGATCTCAGCATCGCACTTTCCTCTTCTAGATCCGATCCAGCGGGGCAGATACACTTCTATACAGGAAACTGGTTGATTCCTTGATTTGGTTGCTCAACACACGGCTTGATTGTGCATTTGTGGTGGGAGCTCTTAGTGCTTTCATGCAGGCACCTTTGGACACTCATTGGCAGGCAACACTCCACGTGTTGCGGTACTTGAAAAGGTACCAAGGATTTTGGCATTTTCTATGGAGAGAGGGCCACTTTACGTGGCTAGAACGACTCCAACTGGGCTAGAGATGCGGATTCTCAATGATCTACTACAAGGTATTGCTTTACTCTTGGATTTGGAGCAATTTCATGGACGAGCAAAAAGCAACCTACAGTGGTGCTTTCATCGACTAAGGTGGAGTATCAAGCGGCTTGTTCGGCTACTTGTGAGGTGATTTGGTTGCAGCGGCTACTTCAAGAGGTCGGTTTTCCACAGCAACAGCCTACCCTTATCTCATGTGACAACCAGAGTTGCTTGGCTATTCCTAAGAATCCGGTATTTCATGCACGGACCAAGCATATAGAGATCCAATACCACTTTGTGCGGGAGCGAATCTTGGAGGGCGACATTATCCTTGAATATTGTCCTACCCAGGTAAACACTGCAGACTTATTCACCAAAGGATTATCTCAATCAAGTATCAGCATTCATGGCAGCCCCTTAGGTCTTGGGCCACCCCCAGGACCTGAGAGGGGGTGTTATTATATGTCATCTCCTGTTGGTGGCTTTTCTAGTGTCTGCAGTGGCCATTTCTATGCTCTGGCATTCCCCATATTTTCCCCCATTTTTCCCATTTTTTCCCCTATTTTACGCCTTTGATGTGGGTTGCCCACCCTTTTTATGGAGATTTTACCTATTTGCAGGTCGTGTAGGAGACTAGAAGACAATCGGCTAGCTCATATAGTAGTGTCTATATATGCTGCCCTCTTCCTCACTTTTTCATCATTCCTTGATCATTCTTTTTTGTCACTTTCGTGAGCACCTTCAGCCCTCTCCCTATGGAGTCCACTCCTCGCCTACGGGTTGTATCCACTCTTTTCTTGAGGATTAGTGCATCAGCGTTTTGCTGTTTTCTCTCATCTCTCTCTTGGAGCCTCAGCGTTTTTGTCATTCGACTACATCTTTACACTGCCCTCTAACAGGCCACTGGGTTGGCCTTGCTTGGGAGATACTCAATCATTCCACCATACTACTCTAGCGGTGTTGCCAGTCACTCCATTATCCACCTGGCATCATCTAAAGCCAACACAAAGCTTGATGATCAATGCAGACCTCAAATTTGTGCTGATAAAGAAAATGTTTCCAATGTTTAAGGGCTTGGATCATGGCAAAGAGTTTTCGATCATTGACCAAGCAATTCCACCCTCTAAAATTCAGCTTATGGGACATGTAAGCAATTGGATGACCATTCTACTACAAAACAACTCCTATGGTAATGTTACTCGCATATGTGATAACCTAGAATGGATCATCTCACGAGGCAAGCGCTAAATAAGGAGCCTCGGATAAAGCAATCTTGAGGTCGTTTAAAGCTTGCAGTCCACTCTGAGTCATGTGGATGCGTTGCCTACGGGTCTTGACACCCTTCACCAGATCTGTGAGAATTGTCAGGAGGTCAGAGAACTTATTGATGTGGGTAGAATATGCCTGACAAATGATATGTTGTAGTCGGGATCTGTAACTCGCGACGGATGCCCGGGAGACTAGGGCCTTTGGCACACTTGTTGATACCATCAATGCATATTAAAACATTTAAACATAGCCACAGCCTTAACACATATCCATCATCACTTTGCATAAAACATAAAAGCGATAAAACATCCACAAATGCTGAAAATGGAGCTTGCACGTGTGACACCGCATAGAGGCCGGAATGGGCCGACCCCCCCTTGGAGTATTTTATTACCCAAGGAGAATAATATCATGTACAAGCTTTGAGGGCCTTACTCTCCCCACGAGAGATGCCGGATTATCCATATACAAATGCCATAACACAGCCCAACACAAGGCAACTGAGCCGGAACATAGGCTGTAGAAATGCCGAGTCAACAACATAATCCATATACCTCCGTGTGTGTACTGATTCTTCCCCAAAAACCACGGGTCTTCATGCAATAGAGCTGGTATAGCAAGTACAACTCTCCATTCAGCCGGTATAGTAGGTACAATGGCTGGTACATTCGATACAATGGCTGGTACAACAGGTACAGTGGCTGGTACAGCCGATACAGTGGCTGGTACAGCCGATACAAATACTGGTACAACATGTACAGTGACTAGTATAGCAGGTACAGTGGCTGGTACAGTAAGTATAGAAGCTAGTACAGTCGATACAATGGGTGGTACAGCAAGTACAGAAGCTTCAGTATTTCTTCGCGATGGAAGCCTCCAAAACAGTCCCCAACAGCCGGTATTCTTCATGGGCAGCCTTCAAGAGAGAGAGAGAGAGAGTAGCCATCATTAGGGCAGCCTGTAACGGTGGTAGAGGCTAGTGTGCAGCAAGAGAGCCTCCATTAATGAAAAGAGAGGGCTCCAATTTATAGATTTGGGCCTCCCATGAGCTTAAATGGCAAGAGAAGGCTACAATGACAAGTGGAGAGCCACACAATAGCTGAAGTGACAAGTGTGAGGCCACTTGTCTCACTTCTAACAAGTGTCAGGCCACTTGTCTCACTTTGTTCCACTTTCTTGCCACATGTCCCAATCTAAGAGATGGGTCCTTCCAAAAACTCTCCCTAAAAATATCCCAACTAGTAGACATTCTGTCATAGGCACTTTGCCAACTCTTGGTATCTGCTCAATTCCAGATGTAATGACGCGAACAGAATTTCCATCGGAGTCGGGCCAAAAATAGCAACTCTCCTAAATTTTAGGAGTGTGGTCCCTTTGTATTCTAGGATAATCCCCCATTCCCAAAGCTTGTACTTTTCAAATATTTAGACATCCTGGAGTCCACCAGACTCCTTTCATATTGGGAAATGTCCGCGCAATCCAAAAATGAGCCGCTCCTAGTCAAGGTCTAGTGTGAACTTGTGAAACCAATGAAACCCTAGGATTATGTCTGCTTCTACAAGAGGGACAACCATAAAATCTTGCGCAAACTCTGTGACCTGGATTAACAACTTAGCACTACAGGCTTCAAACATGATACTTGTACTCATTCCTGTGCTATATCCCTCGACCTGTCTCTCTAGCGTAGTCAAAGGAAAACGGGCTCACCGAGCGTCATGTTCCGCAATCACATCCTCTGTGCTCTTGTTGTCAAACAAGACAACCCCCCGTGAACAACTCATTGCACTCATACTCCTGATCTTGGGCACCCTTTCTGCTTACCTTCAAGCTCCCAGCTAACAATGGCACCAACCATGGAACTGGGAGTCGAAGAACTGGGGGTATCCTCGGGGTCTGTGTGGGAGCTTGGCTCACCATGAAAGCCGTAGAGGCTGGGATTATGATCTAGGCAAGGGATTTCTTAGGATAAGCCTTCGCAAGTATGCCCTAGTGTGTGCCAGTAAAAGCATCGTCTCTTTTTATTGTATTGAGCCTACTCAACCTGGTTGAGCTTACCACCAGTCGTGCCTACCTTGGCTTTTTGATATGAAGAGAGTTTTGGTGTGTTGTCCAAGTTCTTGGAGCCTGAGGCTCCTGTCTTGGGGACGACCCCAATTAGATCTTGCCCTTGCCGCTTGCATTAGATGCCTTGGGTTGTTGGGGTTGTGTAGTCTTAGGCTTTCCATCGTTGTGCTTCATTTCGACACTTTGCAGAAGCACAAATGCATGTTCAAACGTCGTGGACTCAAACATACGCACATCCCATTAGATTTGGATGTTCAAGCTAAATAGGATTCTCCCTTGCTTGTCCTCCTCAAATTTGTGCAACTACAAATCCACGTGAGTGACCTTGTTAGCAAACTGGAAAACTGGCTGCACATTGTGGCGCAATCCCCTCAACCCATCTTGAAGCTGCTCACAAGATAGTGAGGAGGTAAGAACCACCTCTTGAGATCAGTGAAGCAACCCCAGACTAGGTGTTTGCCTGGGCCCAAGTAGTCTACCAAGAAATTCCCTCACCCTCAATGTAACAACTTGCTAACACAACCTTTTGTACATTAGACTTGCTACCAATAACAGCAAAATAAGCTTCAAACTTATGAATCCAAGAATACCAAGTTGTGGGATCCAATTTACTATTATACTTACTAAAATTCACCTTCTTGTGAAGATGAGTCGAGGAAGTCGCCAGTGCCGCCCTCACGTCAAGAGGTCAAGGAATCGATCATGTTCCATGTGTCGTCTTTGCTCTTCTTGTTCTGAAGCCAACCGCCGGGCTTCTGCATCACGGGTTACTGCTTCACGGTCTACTTGCATCCGAAGCTCAAGCTCTCGCATCTTAAACTCATGTTGATACTAGAGCACCTGCTGCTTTAACACCACGTCTGTGTTTTAAGTGGTAGAAGAAAAAGCAAGGATAGGTGTCTAGGTGAGAATTGGAATGGGAGGGGGGAGAGAAGGAAGGGGGGGCAAGAAAAGGTGGAGAAGGTAACCGATTCTCCAGGGCAAGCATCCTATCCTGCTACTGTTGCAATTAAACAATGTGCTCCTTCATGACCTCCATGAGGCCCTCGAACATATATGCTAACTAATCCACATTGGGAAGGGTGCTCCGTACACCGCAAGGGTGGGTGGGATATGGAAAGAGGACAAATTTCTGGCTGAATTTCTTCACAAAAGGCAAAGCTCTCCTACCACTGTAACATGCGGAATGACAAGGATTATATGTTGATTTAACAGAATGCAGCACCTTCAATCTTGATGATGAATAGCACAATATGAAGAGGAAAGAGTGCAAAGAGAGAGAGAGAGAGAGAGAGAACACAGTATCAGGTCACAAGTACCCTCAAAAGGGCCCCCACCACGAATGGTGTATTTGCTTTATTGCTGAATGTGTAGAGGACTGATTGATTGGCTATAAACAGCCCAAGGGGCTGAGGCTTGGAGGAGTAGCCTAACCTGGCCGCCTTTCTCCACATGTGGTAGACAGCACTTTGCCTGCATTAATCCCCAGATTGGATCCCTCTTGCTTGGAGTTTTCACTAGACGCCTGCTGGCTGTCCCTGGATCTGCCCATACAGCCTTGTATTTACTTGCTTAAGCCTAAGCAAGTTGTAGAATATTTAGATGAATAGCTGGGGCTGGAGGGCATGAGCAATAGGGATGGTCAACTGCATATAAGCAGGTTGACTGGTAGAGGACAAACCCAAAATGCCATAAATCAGCATTTTTCACATGGGTCCCTTGCCCCTAGGCACCTAACTTCTGGGGCACATGTGCCTCCGGGCATGATCTAAGGGCTGCCCACAGCCTGGACCAACCCATGACTCAAAATTGTCCACAATCCCACCTTTGGGTGTGCTAGTTTCCATGCAAACATGGATTCACACAAACCGTACTTCTGGATAATGACTCCTATGGCCTACCTAGTGTCCCGTACACTCGGCTGCAAGCCTAATAAGTGCCCAAAACACATGTGCCAGACATGCACAGCACCATGTAGGGACTTGTACACTTGACCATGACGCTTTCCAGTGGATCCCTGGCTGACTTATCCCAGACAAGGGCTCACATGGGACCAAGTAACCACTATAGGCCAACTGTACTGTATAGAATGTCCACATGGCATCCAAGTGTGGAGCATGTGATAGGAAACCTTGCACCATCTGAATCTTCCAAAAGAGGGAAAGTGTGTGCTCCATCTATTCAACCAAGAGTCCACGTGCTCTTGGGTTCTTCTGCTTTTGGTCACCCCCAAACATGCTGGAAACGAAAGGAGGGATCAATCCCAGGTTCTGTTGAGGAGGGTATGCTGTAACAACTCAAGTTAGCTGCATCTCCTCCCTAAGCTGGTCATAATCAGCCTTTTTCACATACTCCGCTACAACCTCCTGTTCCTCATCTTCCTTCGCATATTCCTGATGGTCCTCGACCAACTTGTCATCCTAAAAAGTGAGATCCACCATTGTGAAAGCGACGTAGAAGAGAGAAAGTAAGATAAGGGTGTTCCCCCGTTAAAAAGTGAAAAAACAAAAAGGTAGTCCTTGCAAGACAAGAGAGAAGAGGGCTGATCCATGCTCCTGCACTCGGAACTCCTCAAATCCAAAGTGCAAGTGAAGAAAGAGCAGGCCTAGGTCTCTAATTATGGAAGAAGCTGAAAAACTAGGCGTGCTTTTGACATATTATTTTTAAAAGCGAGAAACCTGAATTTTAGGGTAAGTGTCCAAATAACACTTTTACATGCTTTTTCTAGACACCATGTTTTTTTTTAATTAATTTTCTGAACATGCATGTCTACCTGCCCATGTTTTCACGTGTGCGCCTGCATGCCTCTGTTGTTGTACAGATAGAAGCGCTATGCTCTATGCAAGTGTTGCCACGTGGATGCACCACCTATAAAGCCAAGTAAGCTGGCTGCAGCACGTTAAGACCCTAGATATCCACGTGGTTATCCTTAAATTTTTCTTGATTATCATTAATTATTTCAACTTATCAAAAACCATTAATTCCTTATCAAAAGTCATCAACATGATATTTCCACTCATTTGAAGTTATTCCCAACCATTTTCCAAAGTTTTATAATTTTCGACATTGGAAGCATCGTAACCCATCGTGCTTGTTTTTAGCGTGTCTTTAGTAGGAAGATGTGTTGTCATTCCTAGAACTCCACATTGAATGGGATAATTATCTTGGACTAATGACATAAGTTCATTAACTTTGTATCCCAAGGCCTAAACTTTGAAGTGGTGACATTAGGGATCATATGATGGAACACTAGATGTCATGTGACACCTCTTCACATGAAAAGAAGGTTATAGGTTACCCAATTCCCACTTTCGATCATTATTGCATGTGAGTTTGAGAGCCCCTATGCCATATTACCATTCCTTTGAGTGATTTGCACTTACTAGAGCCCAAATTCATGGATTCCAAAGCAATTCCAACACAATTTTAAAATTCATGAAGAAGAAGATGCAATCTTTGATTTGCGGTGCATAATCATTGAGATTATCAATCTAAATACCAATCAGCCTAATTGTCCCATACCACCAAGACCTGTCCCAAGGGACCATCAATAGACTGTCTACATCCAACTATGGACTAGCAAGAGTGGGCTATCACTCATGTCTCGAGTACCACCATCACGATAGTACAATACAATACTATAATCACTCTATAGGCTCATCCCACTCATATAGTCACTTATGAGTAAAAAATAGTTATTACTTATGAGACTTGACCCTTATAATCAGCCTGCTTTACTTGGTCCCCGAGTCTCATAAACCCAAAATAGGCCAACTAACCCTATGGCAACATCATGTATATGACATCACTCAAACATCCCAATGTTTCAAGTGTGGACAAGGTCCCACTCATGTATCCAATGCTCCAAGGTCTCACTCAGGCATTAGAGCCCTTGATTTTGCTAAATAAAAGGAAATTCCACCAATGTCTTACAGGCTACAGACCATGGACAAGAATAGGTAAGGTATACACTTCCCACTGGAAGTAAAGTTCCCGATGAGAAGGTTGTGTATTTATCAAGGTCCTTGGGAAGTTAAGACGATGCAGCAGTGTAGGTGTTAAGTTGATCACTTTGCCCCATAGCTAAATTGGCAACTAGTAGTTAGCTAAATCCATGAGCTCATTTGAGCTTATTACCCATCTCAAGAAATCCTTTATGGATGAGAAGGGTAATATACGGTTCCAAAACTAGATAGACAATTTTAATCAGTTTGCCATGCCAATTGGGATAGTGGTGAGATCTAGTTAATAAGATCTCTCATATCAATGGCTTCTTCTCTAGGAACTTGTTTCACCTAAGAATCTCCGTATCATGTTGAGATACCACTAACCAGTAACACAAGAAAGGTATTTTGACTTATGTAAATGTGAAAAGCTTACCTCCAAAGAAGGACCCAATTTGATGGGGTGAACGTAACTTAAAAGACTTTGATGGGGTGAAAGTAACTTAAAAGACTTTGACTACAATAGTCGGTTTCAATTTCAATCAGAGAGAGTAGCTTATCAGGTACGACAATTGGGTTTTCGGTTAATGAGGAACCACTAGTTACAAGGTTTGAGATGGTGATGCCTAACAATTCTAAAGAACGGCCTTTACCGTTGCAGTTCCACTAACTAGAATGGTTTTGACTTCGAAAGGAATCATTTATTGGATTACTAACCTC